>NW_016818742.1:76237-80839 GCF_001698545.2 Rhinopithecus bieti
TTTTTTGAGACGGAGTCTCGCTCTGTCGCCCGGGCTGGAGTGCAGTGGCCGGATCTCAGCTCACTGCAAGCTCCGCCTCCTGGGTTCACGCCATTCTCCTGCCTCAGCCTCCCGAGTAGCTGGGACTACAGGCGCCCGCCACCTCGCCCGGCTAGTTTTTTGTATTTTTTAGTAGAGACGGGGTTTCACTGTGTTAGCCAGGATGGTCTCGATCTCCTGACCTCGTGATCCACCCGTCTCGGCCTCCCAAAGTGCTGGGATTACAGGCTTGAGCCACCGCGCCCAGACTCCAAAAGCATATTATTATTATTTTTTAAATTCCAGTTTCAAGCTCAATGGATAGGTTGCATCAGTGGGTTTTAGTAGAGAAGGGGCCAGTACCTATGAAGACTCCCCCCTACTGTTACACATGCTGTGTCCCAAGTAGGGAAACTGCTGCTTTTCCCATGCCCTGAGAAAACTCCAGTGGGTTGTCACCCTCCCTCTAGCCCGAGTGGGCTGCTGGGTCAGGGCACTGTTTGGGTTGGGTTGAGACTCCTGGATCCCTAACTAGCACCTTCCAAAGAATCGGCCTTGCAGAGAACAAAGTTCATTGCCAGAGGTATTCCCAATGTCTGTCTCTCCCTCTGTGATAGAACTTCTTTACTCCCTACTTTATAAGATGAGGATATCTGCTTTACCCCATTCCTTCAACCTCTCTACCTCCTCTTTCCTGTTTTGTCCGACATGTGGTTACTTTTCCATCACCGAGGTTGATGAGATCCTTACTGTGTACTTACTGTCTCCAAGCGTCCCCAGGCTTCCAGCCAACATGCAGCCAACATTGCCTTCAGAAGGAAGGAGGTTTGCATTTCCTTCTCTTGGGTCCAGTGTCTTGGTCTCAGGGTTATCTCCAATGTTGAAAGTTGCTAGACCAGGAGCAGTTCGACTCCACTGTTTGCAGTCTAGCAAGTTTGAGTTTTTCCCAAACTCTTGATGTGTGTTCAAATGAATGTGCCCTCTGAGGAGTGGCTGTGACACGTCGCTGAGACCCCAGCAAAGGGTTGTTGCCCAGAATCTGGAGCCTAAGTGAGGTTGGAAATCACAAATGCACTTGGTTTCTCTAGCAGCCAGCACATGGTAGGATCACCCCAGGAGTGGCACCTTCGAAGAGAAAGGAATACATGAGGCTCTGAGAGCGGTCGGCTGGCAGCCAGGGCCTGCCTGGGGAGGGAAGGCAGGTGGTGCACCGACCTGGGGATCTTCGAGAGTGTGCAGGGGTATGTGGCTGAAGCCGCCCAGCTGGTGAGCCACTGAAGACAGGGGTCATAGGTAGATGGAGGAATTGCCAGGTCAAAATCTCAGTAGGAGATGACTTGAGATGATGCTGCCTGGCACTTAAGGGTTTAGAAGATATTAGGAAGGAAGCCCCACAATGTGCCCAAGTGCCACACAGACCCTGGAGACAGTCATTGGAGGGCATCTGTGTGGATGGCGCAGTGGGGGATGGGAAGTGCCCAAAGCATGGGCCCCAGGGAGAAGGGCCTGTTTCATCGAGGTTTGGAGAGGGTTGAGGGTAAGCTAACCCATCACCCCACACCCCTGAGAATGGGGACTGATGGGGAGAGGCCTTTTCCTTGCAGGAGATGGCGTCTACCAGAAGGGGATGGACTTCATTTTGGAGAAGCTCAACCATGGGGACTGGGTGCATATCTTCCCAGAAGGTCAGCAGGGCTGACTGGGTCGAGCCCCCACAGTATGAGCGGGATGGGCTCCCAAGCCTCGCCTCTGTGCTCTCTCACCAGGGAAAGTGAACATGAGTTCCGAGTTCCTGCGCTTCAAGTGGGGTAAGGGCTACTGGTCTCTGGCCACAGCCATCCACCCGGCCCAGAGATGGCCCTGTGGGCCCTGGCTCCTGCCCCCTCAGGCTGGGTTGTATGGGGGTAATGGGTGTGTTGTAGCGCGAGGAAGGGGACAGGTGCTGAGACTAGGGCTTGCCTCGTGGAGGGGCTTGCCCAGGGGAGCTGAATTGAACTGGAGGATGTCCAGGGTGGCACTGGCCAGAGGCTGGCACAGAAGCTTGGCTCAGGGCCCAGCTTATGCTAACATTTCTGCCTCCCCCCCGGGCAGGAATCGGGCGCCTGATTGCTGAGTGTCATCTCAACCCCATCATCCTGCCCCTGTGGCATGTTGGTGAGCCTGGGAACAGGGACAGAGAGATGGTATCTAGGGTGGGGGGCCTGGGACTCAGGCTGCCCTGCTCCACCCCACATCTGGCCTTCTGTCCACTGTGCTGCAGGAATGAATGACGTCCTTCCTAACAGTCCTCCCTACTTCCCCCGCTTTGGACAGGTGGGTGGGGACTGCTGACCTTCGGCTGTCTGTCTGTCTGCCTGTCTGCCATCTGCCCCATGTCTCCCACTCAGCACTATGGAGGCCAGATGCAGGAGGAGCTGAGTGTGAGGCTACAGTAGGGGACTGAGTGGAACATAGACAGGGACTTCCTGACACTGAGACATTAAAATGAGAGCAGAGGAAGTCAGGCTGGGGCAGGGGTGGGCCATGGGGTCAGGACAGGACAGGTTATCTACAGCACAGGACCCAGGACCAGGACCTCATTTTAGAGAGAGAGTGGCCCCTGGGGAATGTGTGGCACAGCAGGGCCGGAGCTTAGCTTCTGGCTCCCGGGTTGCTTGGGCTGGGGCTGTGGGCACTCCTCCTGCTCCTCATCACTCTTGGTGGCCACCCCACAGAAAATCACTGTGCTGATCGGGAAGCCCTTCAGTGCCCTGCCTGTACTCGAGCGTCTCCGGGCAGAGAACAAGTCAGCTGTGAGTTTCCTCTTGGGTCCCCCATAGCTGTCCCCGGACCCCCTGAGGGTGCCTCCACCCTCTCCGTCCCATCACCCTCCCAAGGCACCTTGGCCAAGCTTCCCGAGGGGTGCAGGCCATCCCTGGTCCTTTCCCTCAGGTGGAGATGCGCAAAGCCCTGACAGACTTCATTCAAGAGGAATTCCAGCGTCTGAAGACTCAGGCAGAGCAGCTCCACAACCACCTCCAGCCTGGGAGATAGGCCCCGCCTGGCCAGCCCCTGACCTTGCCTCCTCTGGGCCCTGGGGGAGCAGGCAGGGCTGAGGCTGGAGGAAGAGGCGGCACCAGGGTCCAGGACCAACTGGGCTGGCTGGCCTTGCTTGCTGCCTTCTGGATACTTGGCCTGCACAGAGCTGGGGCTGAGGAATGGACTGATGCTTTTAGCTCAAATGTGGCTTTTAGACAGATTTGTTCATAGACCCTCTCAAGTGCCCTCTCTGAGCTGGTAGGCATTCCAGCTCCTCTATGCTTCCTCAGTTAAACGAAGGACCTCAGCTGCTTCTCCCACTTGGCCAAGCAGGGAGGAAGAAGCTTAGGCAGGGCCCTCCTTCCTTCTTGCCTTCAGATGTTCTCTCCCAGGGGCTGGCATCAGGAGGAAGCATAGAAGGCAGGTGAGCAAGCAGTTGGCTGGGGGAGTGGGGGGCCCACCGGAGCTGTGGAGAGGGGACCCTAAGACCCCTCAGCCTGGCTCCTACCCCCCACCCTTGCCGAACCAGGAGCTGCTCACTACCTCCTCAGGGATGGCCGCTGGCCAAGTCTTCCTTCTGCTTGAGCTTCCCTCCTGCCACAGGCCCTTTCCTCAGGCAAGGTCTGGCCTCAGGTGGGAAGAGCAGCCCTTGGCCAGAAGTCAAGCCCAGCCACGTGGAGCCTAGAGCGAGGGCCTGAGGTCTGGCTGCTTGCACCCATGCTGGGGCCACCGACTTCTCCATCCTTTCTGCTTCTCAACATCACTTGAGTCCTGGGGCCTGGGTTTTCATGTTTTTGAAACAGAACCATAAAGCATATGTGTTGGCTTGTTGTATAATGCCTCTGGCCTCTCTGTAGGGGTGGAAATAGGAAGTGACTGCTGGACAGAAAAGCTGGACCCTTAGTGCCCTGGGCACATGGAGCACACTTGAGCAGATGGGGGCACATGGAGCACACTTGGGCAGATGGGCATTGACCTCTTCCACACCAGTCACTTAAGGCTTCAGTTATTGTCTGTAATCCCTGAAACAACGTTGCAGAAATAGGGATTAATCTCCTCATTTTGCCAAGGAGGTGGAGTGAGGCTAATGAACTTGCTTCAAAACCCAAAGCTAGCCAGGTAGATTGGGGCCACACTTCAGAGAGCCCCAAGTGGGGAGAATCAGTTGGATCCTACCTGGGCTGCATCATAGGTGGGAGAGGAGCTCTGAAGAGCCCGGCGAGTAGCCAGCCATGAGCAGTGCATGCTGCGATCAGGAGGTGGGATTGGGGTTGCCCAGATGGAGCTGAGGATCCTGGGTGGGAGCAAAGGCAAATCCAGGGTGTTGGTGCAGACACAGTATTAAAAATACTATAACAGAAACATGGAAAGAAAGAAAAGATAGAACTACCAAAGATGAGCCAGCAACAAGAGAAGATTCAGACAACCAGGTCTTTCAGCAGTGTCGGTGCCTAATTATTTCAAAATAAAAGTTTTTTTTTTCTTTTTTTTTGAGATGGAGTCTCCCTTGGTTGTCCAGGCTGGAGTCCAGTGGTGCGATCTCGGCTCACTGCAAGCTTAGCCTCC
>NW_016818742.1:82202-106332 GCF_001698545.2 Rhinopithecus bieti
AAAAAAAAAAAAAAAAAAAAGAAAGAAAAAAGAAAAAAAATAAAAGGCATTTCACAGAAAAGGAAACACAAAAGGCAGAGTGTGCACTGTATGGGTTTCCTGTGGCTGCAGTAACAAAGTGCCAGAGACCGAGAATTTTAAAGCAACAGAAATTTATTCTCTCCCAGTTCTGAAAACCAGAAGTCCAAAATCAAGGTGGCACCAGGGTGGGTTCCTTCTGGAACTGTGAGGGAGAGTCAGCTCCATGTGTCTCTTCTGGCTTCTTCCAGTGGTTCCCAGCAACGCTCCGTGTTCCTTGGCGTGCGGAGGTGTCATTCCAATCTTTGCCTTCAGCTTCATGCGGCGCTCTCCTCCCTGTGTCTGTCTCTTTTTCTCCTCCTTTAAAAACACCAGGCATTGGACTAGGGGTCACCCTTATCCAGTATGACCTCACCTTAACTTGATTCTTTTTTTATTTTTTTTTTTGAGACGGAGTCTCGCTCTGTTGCCCAGGCTGGAGTGCAGTGGCCAGATCTCAGCTCACTGCAAGCTCCGCCCCCTGGGTTTACGCCATTCTCCTGCCTCAGCCTCCCAAGTAGCTGAGACTACAGGCGGCCGCCACGTCGCCCGGCTAGTTTTTTGTATTTTTTAGTAGAGACGGGGTTTCACCGTATTGGCCAGGATGGTCTGGATCTCCTGACCTCGTGATCCGCCCGCCTCGGCCTCCCAAAGTGCTGGGATTACAGGCGTGAGCCACCGCGCCTGGCCATTCCTTTTATTTTTATACTGCATGTAGAGGTAATGTATGTGTAATGTACCTTACACATGTATATGTAACATGTATGTTCCACATATTTTGGTATGTGTCCAATAGTATATTAAAACAATTTTAAAAGCCACAGGGAGATGAGGGCCTGAAGGAATTTCTTTTTTTCTTTCTTCTTCTTTTTTTTTTTTGAGACGGAGTTTTGCTCTTGTTGCCCAGGCTGGAGTGCAATGGCACGATCTCGGTTCACTGCAACCTCCGCCTCCCAGGTTCAAGCAATTGTCCCGTCTCAGCCTCCTGAGTAGCTGGGACTACAGGTGCCCGCCACCACGCCCAGCTAATTTTTGTATTTTTAGTAGAAACAGGGTTTTGCCACGTTTGCCAGGCTGGTCTTGAACTCTTGACCTCAGGTTATCTGCCTGCCTCGGCCTCCCAAAGTGTTGGGATTACAGGCATAAGCCACCACGCCCAGCCAGGATTTCAATGAAGAAACGCTTTTACCCTAAAGATGAAGTCCCCAGACAGAAGGTGCTCATTGGTGCTGTCAACATTTGGTGATTGGTTCAGTTTAGATATCACCTCCTGGTGGGAGCAGCTTCATGGGTACCTCTCTCCTTACGTCCCTCCCAGTCCCATGTCTCAACCTTTGGAACATGCATGACCCTGTATCATGACCTGCTGTTCTGCATGTCCTCTAGACTAGACTGTCAACTTCGGGGGCAGAGTCCGGGTGCCTGGCCCATAGCAGGTGCTTCAGGAAGCCTCAAGGGCTATCACTCCAGGGACCCCTGGCAATGGAGGGAAGAATAAAAGCAGTCACAGGTGGGTTTCTCCCCTAAGGATGGAAAAACAGCTCGCAACAGAGTCCCGGTAGAGGCAAGATTGCATTCCACATTCCAGAGGAAGTCTTTGCCTTGAAACTATGTAACAAAAGTAACAGAAACATAATAGACATGCTTTCCTTTTTAAGTTTGCTGGATTCTCCTGGGATACAGTGAAGCTCCAGCGAAAACGTCTCTCCTCAGCTAGTTCAGGCCTGGAAATAGCCACTTGGGGGTTTCCCTAAGCACCCGAAACTCAGTGAGCTCCCAAGTGACCTCATCTCCTAGTCCTCAACTCAGAGAGACCCAAAGGCTACAATTTTCTTTGACTGTATCGTCAGACCCACTTCCTCTCTCCAGCTCAACTGCCACTATCCTAGTCCTAGTCTGAATCACATGTGACAATCATGACTACAATTTTTTTCTTTTTTTTTTTCTTTTTTTTTTTTTGAGATGGACTCTTGCTCTGTCGCCAGGGTAGAGTGCAGTGGTGTGATTTTGGCTTACTGCAACCTCCGCCTCCCGGGTTCAAGTGATTCTCTGATTCTCCTCCCTCAGCCTCCCGTGTAGCTGGGTGGGACTACAGGAGTGCACCACCATGCCCAACTAATTTTTGTATTTTTAGTATTGACGGGGTTTCACCATGTTGGCCAGGATGATCTTGATCTCTTGATCAAGATTCGCCCGCCTCCGGCTCCCAAAGTGCTGGGATTACAGGCGTGAGCCACCGCGCCCGGCCCGTTAGGGTGTCTTTGAAGCCACGCTTCGCTCTGGGTTTTCCCCTTTCCTGTTTGGTTGCTCCTTGTCCGATCTCTTTTCTGGACCCTTCTCCTTCCACCCAAAGTTAAGTGCTGGGTGTTCCCGCAGATGCTATCCTGGGCCCGCTTCTGTCCTCATTCTAAGGGATTACAGTCTCCTCTCACCTGTATCAGGGAGGGTCCATCTGCAGGAAAAAGACATCACTTTTGCAATTTTAAGGAAAAGGATTAAAACAAGGATTGGCCGGGTGCGGCGATGCGCGCCTGTGGTCCCACTTTTCCGGAGGCTGAGGCGGGAGGATCGCTTGAGCTAGGGGGTGGGGGTAGGCGAGACCAGCCTGGGCAATATAGGGAGACCATGTCTCTAAAAAAAAAAAAAAAAAAAAGAAAGAAAAAAAAAAAAAAAAAAAAAAAGAAAAAAGAAAAAAAAAAAGAAAGAAAGAGAACAAACACAAAATAAATAAATAAATAAAGTAAAAACGACGGGCGAACGCGTAGGGTGCGCGCATGGTTCCGCGGAGCCTCCCTGTCCCTCTTGTCTCGTCCTAGTCGGTCTAGCTGGGCTCCATTCCCTTTCCCACTCGGAGTGTGAGCGCCTGGAGACACGTACAGCCAACCAGTGAGAAGGAGTGGCCGCGAGTGGCATGCATTTGGTCCAATTACCTGCGGCCCTGCCAGCCGGCCCGCGCTTGGGCCAATAGAGGTGCGAGGCGGGGCTCGGGCGGGGGCAACGGTCACCTGATCCGCGGCTGTCGAGGCAGCTGAAGCAGTGGAGGCTGAGGCTATGATGGCGGCCACGGCGACGGCTCGAGTGCGGATGGGGCAGAGGTGCGCCCAGGCGCTCTGGCGGATGCCGTGGCTGCCGGTGTTTTTGTCGTTGGCGGCGGCGGCGGCGGCGGCGGCGGCGGCGGAGCAGCAGGTCCCGCTGGTGCTGTGGTCCAGTGACCGGTGAGCGGGCCGGGGTGGGATGCGCTGTGGCGGCTGAGGCGCCCTCGCCCGACTCCGACTCTGGCGCTGTCGTAGGCGAGGGGTGGTCAGGCCCAGAGGTGGACTGTTCTTTCCTTGGGGGTCGCAGCGAATCTGCCGGCGACAGAGCTCCAGTCCACATGCGCCCCCGTCTGACAGCACCTTTTCTGTCCCCTGCCAGGGACTTGTGGGCTCCTGCGGACACTCATGAAGGCCACATCACCAGCGACTTGCAACTCTCTGCCTACTTAGATCCCGCCCTGGAGCTGGGTCCCCGGAATGTGCTGCTGTTCCTGCAGGACAAGGTGCGCCTGCCCCAGCCCACTCTCCCCCGGTCATCGGGAGACAGCCAGGAACCCCTACCCCCATGACACTGACGCCCATTGCCCAAGGGAAGCTTCAGTGACCTTGTCCCAACTGTAGGGAGGTGTGGGTCCTCTCATGGGAAGGCCTGTAGTAAACGCTTCAGTGGGCATGGCGATAGCCTCGGAAATGGCACCAACTTGATTGGAGGAAGCGACGGGTCAGAGACCAGGTACCTACTGATTACCAAGCACTTTGGATATCTGACTTACTCCAATATGGTGGGTGGGGATTATCGTCCCTGTTCGTTTATAGATGAGAAGACTGAGGCTGGAGGTTAAGTGACTTGCCCAAGCTCATACAGCTAATGGGTGGCACAGTTGTAATTCTAGCTGTGATGATCATAATACTGATAATTGGAAAATGATCACCTGTTTAGTGCTTTGTAGGCACTTGCTATACTGATGTCATTATCTTGGTTTCACTGCCAAGGAAAGTAAGGTTTGTCGAGATACAATGTTTCACTACAGTTGATAGACACCATTTTGGTTCCAGCCTGAGTCTGTCAATCCTCCCTCCCAATTGGAGCTCATAACCTGCATGCTGTTTTCCCTCCCATCCAAGATCTTTGCCCCCAAAGCAGGCGTGCAGACCACGAGATGATTCTAAGATATCAAGTGTCTGCTAGGCCCTCCCTTGTTAGCGGCCTGTATGCCTCATTGCCCTTGCAGTCTCCCTTCGTTGCTGTGTGGGCAGATGGTGGCCGGAAGTCTTTTCAGGAGGTGGTAAATAATATACTCACATAGGAACTGAGTCCTAGTTCCACCACGTAACCAGCCATTGGAGGCATGAAATAATCTTTGTCAATGACAGTTTCTACATCTGTAAAATGAAGACACCACCTACATCAGAGGGCTGTGAGGGGGAAATCTTTTTTTTTTTTTGAGACGGAGTCTCACTCTGTTGCCCAGGCTGGAATGCAGTGGTGCAATGTCAGCTCACTGCAACCTCCACCTCCTGGGTTCAAGCAATTCTCTGCCTCAGCCTCCCGAGTAGCTAGGATTACAGGGCACTTGCCACTGCGCCCAGCTAATTTTTGTATTTGTTTTGTATTTTGAGTAGAGACGGGGTTTCATCATGTTGGCCAGGCTGGTCTTGAACTCCTGACCTCATGAACAACCCACCTCGGCCTCCCAAACTGCTGGGATTACAGGCGTGAGCCACTGCGCCCGGCCTGTGAGGGGGAATTCTTATAATCCACATAAAACATCTAGCCAGGACCCCCCAGTCTTACGGCATTCACCCATTCATTCATTTGCCCAATATGGAAAGCCTACTATGTGCCAGGTATTGTGAAGTGTTGGGGCTATGGCAGTGAGCAGAAGAACCCAATCCCCCACCCTCAGGAAGCTGACATTCTCATGAGGGTGACCAGTAAATACTAAGTTGGTATATTATATGATGTCAGTGTTATAGTCTTTAGGGAAGGAAGCAGGCTAAGGGGACAGAGTGACTGGGATGCTGTTTTAGATAAGGGTGGTCAGACCGGGCCTCACTGAGGAGGTGAGGAGGTGATATCTGAGCAGAGATCTTAGTGGAGGGAGGGAGCCCTTGGGGGAAGGACATTCCTGGAACAGCAAATGCAAGGGCCCTGGGCGAGGTGTGCTCTTGGCAAGCTCAAGGAAGAGCTGGTGTGACTGGAGCACAGTGAGTGAGAGAAAGGGGTAGGAGATGTAGGAGATGGTTTTCAGGTGGCCAGGCAATGAAGTAGAACCTTGTAGGCCATGAGGGGGAAGGTCAGTTGCAGTTCTAAATGTGTAAGGAAGCCTTGGGTAATGTGGAGCAGGGAGTGGTGTGATTTCTCAATTAAAGAAAGCCCACAGAACCCACCAGCAACTCCTGGGCTTTCCGACTGGGAGCCCAGGCAGCCAAACAGCAGCAAGGTCCTGCCCACAAGGGAGGGGAGACTGGGCGAGTGTATATACCAAACAGGTTAGGGAAGCTGATTAAAATCTCCTCAGGGCCTAACTGGGAAAGGCCAGAGGAAGCTGGAGATTGGAGTGGGGGGTGGGAGCGAAAGGACAAAGGACATCTGTAAGTTGTATAGGAAAAGGGATGGGGTCAGGGCCACTGTGGTCCTAAGAGCTCAAAAGACTTCAGTGCTTCCTCCGCATGTTCTGAGATCTCACCTCTCTCCCCTTCCACCAAAAGCAAGTGGGGTGAGGGTCCCGTCCAGACTGGACATAGCCGACTCCCATTTTCTCTGGCTGGGAGGCCTGCTGCAAATGCTCTTGGCTGCCCCACCCCCTCCCCGCAGCTTCCCTGTTCCCTCCCCAGTTCCTCTTGTCTGTAGGGCGGGTAAGGCAGCTGACTCCTACTCCTGAGGTTACCAGAAGTCAGCTGCCTGCAGATCTCCCCACCCCCATGACTGCCTTCCATGTCTTCTCACCCTGCCTTGACAGTGCTGGAGGGAAGAGGCGAGTCTCCCACCCACCACTACCAGCACACAGTTGTGCTCCACTATACCGAACCTGACTCTCAGTGAGACTTTGCTGGCCCTGAGAATGCACGGGGAAGGTGGTTGTCCCCTGCCTTGGCCCCCCATTCCTTGTCAAACCTCCTCAGATGTCTCCCCTGTTTCCCTATTAGCTGAGCGTTGAGGATTTCACAGCATATGGCGGTGTGTTTGGAAACAAGCAGGACAGCGCCTTTTCTAATCTACAGGTAAGAGTCCTCTCCCAGCCAGGGGCCATGGGGGACATTCTGTGCTTCTCCCAGCATAAGAACTGTACTCTTACCTCATATCAGGGTTACTTGGTACTTGGGTCTGAGTTTCCTCTGGGCCGCCTCCCCGCCTCCACCCCGCAAACAACAACAAAACCACCTCATACTCTTAGCAGAGACACTGGCTTTGGGGTAGAAAGGCCTGGGGCCTGAATGTCAGGGGCTGAGGTGTGGGCCACTTTCTTGGTGAGCCTTTGTGGGTATGGCTTGCCAGAGGAGACCTGCCAGAGAGGTTTGGGGGGCTGGCCCAGGCCCACTGGCCCCTGGCTAACTCACCTTTTGCCTCTCCCCTGTCACCAGAATGCCCTGGACCTGGCCCCCTCCTCCCTGGTGCTTCCTGCCGTTGACTGGTATGCAGTCAGCACTCTGACCACTTACCTGCAGGAGAAGCTCAGGGCTAGCCCCTTGCATGTGGACCTGGCCACCCTGCGGGAGCTGAAGCTCAACGCCAGCCTCCCCGCCCTGCTGCTCATTCGCCTGCCCTACACGGCCAGGTACTGCCCACATGGCCCAACCACCAGCCTCGGGGTCCAGAGAGCAGCAAGGCCCTGGACTATGGCATGTGGTGGCACCATTCGGCCAAAGATGCCAGTACTCCCCACCCCTCTAGCCCTTCTAGAAGGTGCCGTGTGTGGCCAGAAGAGGTGGGGGGGGCCTCTTCTGTGATTCAGGAGTTGGTGCCTAGCTCCAGAGATGAGGCAGATGTGAGCCCTGTGGGTGGGGAGCCTTCTCACCTAGCCAGGCCCTTGTCACAGAGCAGGTGGCTAGGACTTGAGTGTGACTGAGAAGCCTCGGGGTGAGATGGGCTTCCAGGAGTGGGCACTCAGGTAAGAGTGTGCAGGCTTGGTGTGTGGGGCTAGTGGGGAGGAGAAGCTGGGGCGGGGGAAGGGTAGTAGGCAGCGCAGGTCCAGGCCGCCTGAGGACTCTGGCGCTCTGTTTGTCTTCCATAGCTCTGGTCTGATGGCACCCAGGGAAGTCCTCACAGGCAACGGTGAGTAGAATCAGGGAGGATGCACGTCCTCACCTAGCCCTTGGGCAGGGACCACAGAGACAGTTGGCCTGCAGTTCCTCAGCCTCCTCACTCCCAGGATGGCCCGCCTGCTTCTCGGGGCAGCTGACAGTGGAGCAGGGAAATGCTGGCTCCCAGGACCAGCCAGGGACCACCTAGCAGAGGACCCTGTCCAGCCAGACCCCACTTGGCAGGGGGGGTGCCCTCTGTGCTGGAGGCTATGGAGCCAGTTTCTGTGCATGCAGTGTGAATCCTTGAGTTATGGGTTTGAGAAGACTGCAGACATTTGGAAAAACAATTCTGGGGACTTATCTATTTGCAATAAAGAACAGTCACTCCCCATGAAAAGGCAGTCGCAAACCTTTCATGGGTGGATGTGGAGTTTTCTGTATTGATATCTATTTTCTCGTGTCACATAGGTAGGGCTTGGCATTAGGAAGTCGATGACCGAAGCCACAGTTGTCCCTGGGGAGGCTGGGAATGGGGTGGGATGAGAAATAGCTGCTCCTAAGGATCCTCAGTGGAAAGTAAAAATACCACTTTCAGATGGTCTAGAAGGGTTCTAAAGCAGACGGTGGGGAGTTTTTCTTTACACAGGGTGCTCGGTGACCTGAGTCTCTGCTCTCCTTGTTGACCCTCAGATGAGGTCATCGGGCAGGTCCTGAGCACACTCAAGTCTGAAGATGTCCCATACACAGCGGCCCTCACAGCGGTCCGCCCTTCCAGGGTATGTGCCCTTCCAGCAGGGGGGCTCTGGGGCATGCAGGGAGAGGCAGTGTGGTGAGTCTGTCTGGAGGTGGGGGGTGTATGCCACAGGCAGGCTGCCCAGGAGGCCCAGCATAGGGGAAGCATCAGGCACAGAACCCCTGTGGTGTGACTATTTGGAGTGGCTTGTCCCTGGGCTGACTCTGGGGGAGGACTAGGATGAGCACTCAAGTGCTGCCTCCCCATTCCAGGGGCAGCTTTCCATCTCGTCCTTTGAGGCTTGTGGGTGGCAGAATTGGACACTAAGTCTAAATGACCCTAAGTTGGAGGGACTAGGAACGTCATCAGGGTTTAGGGGCCATCAGGGAAAGCTTTCTGGAGGAAAGGCCTCCTCTGGCTGGTGGGACTTTGAGATAGTGGACAGGGTGTCCTGTCGGGAGAGGAGGGAGGGCATGACAGCTGGGTTGGAGTATGACAGTCTCCCAGGGCTGCTGAAAGAAGGCTGGTTGGGTGTTTCTGCAGGTGGCCCGTGATGTAGCGGTGGTGGCTGAAGGGCTAGGTCGCCAGCTGCTACAAAAACAGCCAATATCACCTGTGATCCATCCTCCTGTGAGTTACAATGACACCGCTCCCCGGATCCTGTTCTGGGCCCAAAACTTCTCTGTGGCGTACAAGGACCAGTGGGAGGACCTGACTCCCCTCACCTTTGGGGTGCAGGAGCTCAACCTGACTGGCTCCTTCTGGAATGACTCCTTTGCCAGGCAAGGGCACTAGGCTGGGGAGGACTGTGCCACCACAGGTGACCTTCCCACCACTGTGAGTCGCAGGTGGGGCAGGGAGCCAGGGTCAGGTCTGTGTGTTGGGGTGGGGATGGCCATGGTCTGGTTGGGGTCTGGGCAGTGTGAGGATGTAGGAGGTGTCATGGCGGGGGGTGCTGTTGGAGGGGAGTTGCTCAGACTTCTGCCTCCCCATGCTTGTGAGTCTTTGGTTGGGACCTTGGTTGTTAACACCTCCCCCTTGAGCAAAATCTCTGGGACTTTGTGTGGGCAAATGCCAGGCCAGCTACCTGAGGCATTTATGGGGCAACCATGCCCTTCTGTTTGCTCTCATCCCCAAAGCCCAGCCCAGGCACCTTAGTGACCCTAAGAGGGAGTAAAAGGAGAGGTAGTGAGCTCAGGGGAACCAGAGGAAGGACCCCATGCTGGTGGCAAGGGGACCTGGGTCCTGGCTTCCAGCTCTGTTCTGGGCTTGCAATGTGACTGGATCCTCAGTTTTCCTATCTGTCAAGTGGGGTCACTGCTTCTTCAGGTGGCTGCAAGGACCCAAGGCAGCTTAGGTAAGAGCAGAGCTGAGGAACTTGTTCCTCTAAGATGCCAAAGGCCCTCCCAGAGCCTCACAGTGCACCTCTTTCTCTGCCTCTGCAGGCTCTCACTGACCTATGAACGACTCTTTGGTACCACAGTGACATTCAAGTGAGTCCTGGGGTGGTTGAGGTGTGGGTAGGCTGGTGTGGCCCCAGCCTCCCCAGCTCACCTAACATCCCTGCCACCTTCCCCAGGTTCATTCTGGCCAACCGCCTCTACCCAGTGTCCGCCCGGCACTGGTTTACCATGGAGCGCCTCGAAGTCCACAGCAATGGCTCCGTTGCCTACTTCAATGCTTCCCAGGTCACAGGGCCCAGCATCTACTCCTTCCACTGCGAGTATGTCAGCAGCCTGAGCAAGAAGGGCAGTCTCCTCGTGGCCCGCACGCAGCCCTCCCCCTGGCAGATGATGCTTCAGGACTTCCAGGTATGGCGCAGGGGTGGCCAGCTTCAGGTGGGGGAGCCCAGGCTGGTGGTTGAGAGACGAAGAGAGGCTTGGGCTTGGGCATGTAGTTGAGAGTCCTGTCCCTGCGCTGCCCTTGTCCCAGTCCTTGCTGGGCCTCCCAACGGTCCTTTCTGACCCGTGTCTGTGTGTCTGCCAGATCCAGGCTTTCAACGTGATGGGGGAGCAGTTCTCCTATGCCAGCGACTGTGCCAGCTTCTTCTCCCCCGGCATCTGGATGGGGCTGCTGACCTCCCTGTTCATGCTCTTCATCTTCACCTACGGCCTGCACATGATCCTCAGCCTCAAGACCATGGATCGCTTTGATGACCACAAGGGCCCCACCATTTCTTTGACCCAGATTGTCTGACCCTATGCCAGTGGGGGGTTGAGGGTGGGTGTCCGTGTTGTTGCTTTCCCACCCTGCAGCACACTGGATTGAAGAGCTTCCCTCTTCCTACCGCAGCATGAACCCCAAGCTCCCCTCAGCCCATCTTGCTCCCTCTTCAGCCCACTGAGGAGCTTTCCTGGGCTGCCCCCATCTCTCCCAACAAGGTGTACATATTCTACGTAGATGCTAGACCAACCAGCTTCCCAGGCTTAGTCGCTGTGAGGCGTAAGGGACATGAATTCTAGGGTCCCCTTTCTCCTTATTTATTCTTGTGTCTACATCATCCCTGGCTGTGGATAGTGTTTTTGTGTAGCAAATGCTCCCTCTTTAAGGTTATAGGGCTCCCTGAGTTTGGGGTGTGGACGTTCTACTTAACTGTCCTGCTTGGCTGTCGTTATCGTTTTCTGGTGATGTTGGGCTAACAATAAGCAGTACACTGGGGTTTATTTCTGTGGCCTGAGAAGGAAGGCACTTCCACAGGTGGGCTGGGTGCGATCGTCGGCTGTCTGGCATGTTCCCACCGGAAGTGCCTGGCAGGAGCAGGGGGTGGTCGGTTGTTTCCTTCCTAATAAAGTAAACGCGGATCGCCATGCGTTGGGCCTCTTGTCGCTCATTTCTGCGCTCAGCTTCTGGCGCGTGCTCGCCGGAGGTATGCGGGAGGATGGAGCCTGGCGAGGGGGAGGCTAGGAGGCATCCGCGGAGACCGGGAGGGGCTTTAGTAAGCTGGGCCCTAACCGCTTAGGGCAGGGAAGGGTGGTCGAGCCGAGTCTCGGTGCGCTTCGGCGTCTCAGGAGGCCGTAGTAACAATAGCAGCCTTCGCGTCGTGATGGAGCCGCCCCCCGCTGCCGCAGCTGCGCGCGTCCGGTTCGCGGGGCCGCGCCGGACTCCCGGGGCGGCGGGCGCGCGCGGGGCGGGGCGGTGGGCGGTTGTTGGCGGGGCGCCGCGGCTCCCGCGATGGATCCTTCCGGGCCGCAGCACGGCCGCCGGCCCGCCCCCGCCCGCCCCGCCCGAGCTCTCTGGGACTCTCGGCGAGGCAAACGTGCCCGCGGAGCGCGCTGGTGCTGTGGCCGGGCCCTGGCAGGCCTCCCGGGAGGCAGCCGGGAAGGCGGTGTTCCCTGCCGGGGGCGGCGGGGCGCGGGAGAGGCGGGACTCTTTGACGCGGCGGAGGGGTCGGGACGGCGGCACGCGCGCCATCTTTGGTCCAGTGCGGGGGGGTGGCGGCGGGGTGGTGGCTACTGCTGCGGTGAAGGAGGAGGAGGAGCCGACCGGGCGCTGCCCACCGAGGCCTGACCATGGACGAGAATACGATGTAATCGGTGCTGAGGGACCGGACCTCACCGTAAGTGCGGCCCCGGGCGCCCTTGGCCCTGCGTCGTGCCCTCGCCATTTTCCCGCGATGATGCGGCCGCCGGCCCATCCTCGGTCCTGACCATCTTCTGCGCTCGGCTCCCCGAAAAGCCCGGCGCCGTGACCACCCCGCTGCTCCCCCACGATGTCGCTCTGTTCGTTGCCATGACCCCATCTCCCCGAAGGGGCCCCTTCCTGGCCGCCCCTGGGCTTCCGGCGTCCGACCCCCGGCTTACTCTTCCCATCTCCTACCCCTGCCTCTGGACCGGAAAAAACCCACCCTACTCGGCCCCGATGCCCCGACCCGCCACCCTCGCCCCCACCCCCCCACCCACACGGCATCCACCCATCCGCCCGCACCCATCGCCCGCCTAGCGTTGCCTCCCAGCGTCCCTTCCCATCTTGCGCTAATCCCTGTGAGGATGAAGTACAAGGACCTGGGGTCAGGGGGCCTCGCCAGGGTGGGCCCTCAGCCCGCCTCCTCGTCGTCTTCTCGGGCCAGGGGATCCAGGGAATGTTCCAGAAGGAGCAGCAGTGGGGGCAGTAAGCACATTCCCACAACCCCATCTCGGTTGCCCATGGAGACCTCAGGCTGAGTAGCATCTGCAGCCTTTGTCCTTGGGCTAGTGACAGTGACTGGTGAGGGTGTTTATCTTCCCCTTTTCCCCGAAAACCCCGTTGGCCCACTCCCCTCAGAGACTCTTCTCCCTCGGTCCAGACCCAGATGCCCCTCCTCAGCGGCAGGGGCACCTGCTCTTTGAAGAAAGAGCAGTCCAGGGTGGGGCCTACAATTTCAAGGACTGTGCTAAGCCTTTCTTTGCTTCCCTTTGGAGTGTCCTTCGCAGTCCAGCTGGGTCCCCTCTCTGCCTCATTGTGTTTTATCCGCCTTTTTGTGCGGCTCTGCGTAGGTAGATGCCTCTCGGCGTGTTGGTACTGGAAGGCCATCCTGTGTCTACTGGATGCCCTGCCTCCCTCAAAGCCTCCGTTATTTCACTGTCCGCCTTGTGAGGGGCACGAGTCCCCTTTACCCAGCAAGGTTGCAATGGAGAGTGTGGTTGGATGAAGCCATCACCCCAATTTTAGGCGAGGCAACTAGCCGGTGGGGGTGGTGGGTGGAAGGAGCTGTCCACTGAGGCAGATTTGGGTGGGGAACAAATCAGGGCTGCTGGTAGGAGCAGAGGCAGGTGGGAGTGCAGCGGATTGTGTGGCCCTCCCCCAGGAATGCATCCTGTCGGGCATCATGTCTGTGAACGGGAAGAAGGTGCTGCACATGGACCGGAACCCCTACTACGGGGGCGAGAGCTCCTCCATCACACCCCTGGAGGAGGTGAGGCTGCCTGGGCCCAGGCCCATCCCTGTTAACCTCCCACATAGCGGCACAGGGTGGAAGTAGCTCTCCAGGTGCCTGGAGCAGAAGGAGGTGGTCCCTGAAGTGTCTCTCTTTCCCTTTTGCTTACAGCTGTATAAGCGTTTTCAGTTGCTGGAGGGGCCCCCTGAGTCGATGGGCCGAGGCCGAGACTGGAACGTTGACCTGATTCCCAAATTCCTCATGGCTAATGGTGAGGGACAGGAAGGAGGTATTGCAGGTCGGGGGTGATAGGGAAGACCTGAGGACAGTCAGGCTCCAGAGGAGGCGCAGCCAGACCAGCTAGAACCTCTGGAGAGAGCGTGCTGATGTTGCCCTTGTGCACCCCCACAGGGCAACTGGTAAAGATGCTACTGTATACAGAGGTGACTCGCTACCTGGACTTCAAGGTGGTGGAGGGCAGCTTTGTCTACAAGGGGGGCAAGATCTACAAAGTGCCGTCCACTGAGACTGAGGCCTTGGCTTCCAGTGAGTGTGGGCCCCCTGAGCCAGAGAAATCATGGGGTGGCAGGGAAGCCAACTGTCTTTGGGATGGGTGGCTGCCCAGAGTAAGACACCCCCTTGTCCAAAGTCACATTCCCCCATGAAGGACCAGAGGCCCTTCGCTCTGTATTCTCTCTGCCCCATGTCATGCTGCATGGCTGGCTGCCAGGAGGGAGGTCCGCATGCAGCAGGGATGTGACGTGGAGGGGAACGGGACTCCTTTTGAAAGACTTGAGCCTGGCCAGGCGCGGTGGCTCATGCCTGTAATCCCAGCACTTTGGGAGGCCTAGGCGGGTAGATCACGAGGTCAGGAGTTCAAGACCAGCCTGGCCAACATGGTGAAACCCCGTCTCGTCTCAAAATACAAAAAATTAGCTGGGTGTGGTGGCACACACCTGTAATCCCAGCTACTCGAGAGGCTGAGGCAAGAGAATGGTTTGAACCCGGGAGGTGGAGGTTGTGGTGAGCCAAGATCACACCGCTGCACTCCAGCCTGGGCGATAGAGCAAGACTCCATCTCAAAAAACAACAACAACAAAGAAAACTTGAGCCTTTGGCAGGGGCTCCACTGGATCCTCAAGACATCCCCAAGTGTCCAAGCCAGGAAGGCCCTTAGAGCCCATCCAGGCCAATCCCCTCTTCATCCTGGTGGGGAAACTGAGGCTAAAAAGGGTGGAGAGGTTAACCTAAGGTCACAGGACAGCTAGGCTGGGAGTGGGGGTGCCTGCCCTGCTGGGATGGAGAGTTTTGTGCTGCGTTGGTGCACAACCTCCTCCCGTCGCCTTCCTTAGATCTGATGGGCATGTTTGAGAAACGGCGCTTCCGCAAGTTCCTGGTGTTTGTGGCAAACTTCGATGAGAATGACCCCAAGACCTTTGAGGGCGTTGACCCCCAGACTACCAGCATGCGTGATGTCTACCGGAAGTTTGATCTGGGCCAGGATGTCATCGATTTCACTGGCCACGCCCTGGCACTCTACCGCACTGATGAGTGAGGGGAAGCTGGTGTGGCGGCAGCCCCCTCGCCCGGCCCACCTCCTGCCCTCCCCACACCTGCCTGTTGTCCCCCTGCCCCGCATGTTTTTTGTACTCAGCCATAGGCTCACCTATCACCCTTTCCGTTTCCCCCTTGCATTTGATCCTCATCTTCCCCAGGCCATTCAGGGTGGTGGGAAGACTGGCCTGGTACCTGGTACTTGGGTGGGGGTAAGTCAGGGGTGCTGCTACTGGAGCATCTTCCCTAACCCCTGTCCCCCAGCTACCTGGACCAGCCCTGTCTTGAGACCATCAACCGCATCAAGTTGTACAGTGAGTCCCTGGCCCGGTATGGCAAGAGCCCATATTTATACCCACTCTACGGCCTGGGCGAGCTGCCCCAGGGTTTTGCAAGGTGAGGACGTGGGTTTTTTCAGTTGGCATGGCTGAATAGGACTAGGGCCAGGAGTGGAGATGGCCCCCTTGAGCATTTCCCTAGTAGCATTTCCTCCTTTCCAATTTGTGATCTTCATTTACTTCACTCCATCCTTGGGTGATGAGGGCACAACCCCAGTGCACTGAAGTACAGAAGTCTCCACACTTGAAGAACCAAGTTTCCACAAATGTGACTTGCTCAGTTCCCGGCAGCACCAGGACTGGGCCCGGGGCCCCAGAACCTTGAGTCAGGGCTTCGCTGGGAGGTGACCTATCTTGAGAGAGTCCATCCTGGTCCCTCAGGCTGTCTTGGTGCGGAGCACTGCTCCCTCATGCCCCCTTCTGCTGGTCCTTGGCAGTGTATTCTGGGCAGAAGAAGCTCCAGAGAGGAAAGAGCCCACTGAGATAAGGCCAGAGTTCACGGCAGTGACAGAACTGGGATGAATCGCGGCGTCTCCTGCCTGCTGCCTGCCTGGGGCAGCCTTTTTTGCACCTTGGTGGAGGAAGGGTGACAGTGGAATTGGTCCCCGTTTCTCCTGGGAGGGGCCTTCACCAGGGCTGTTCTCACCACAGATTGAGTGCCATCTATGGGGGGACGTATATGCTGAACAAACCTGTGGATGACATCATCATGGAGAACGGCAAGGTGGTGGGCGTGAAGTCTGAGGGAGAGGTGAGCCTTTCTGGTGCAGTGCAGTCACCATGGTTGAGGCAGGGCTTGGTCACCTTCTCACTGTGCTGCCGGGTCTCCTGCTGCACAGCTCCGAGGGTCTTGGAGCTGGGAACTGGGGGTCCAGAAGTCTTCAGAGCCATGACTGTGGGTGAGAGGGCTATTTCAGAGGCCACACGCCATGTCTGTAGTGCAGAAAGTGTTCTTGATCACGGGGCGTCTTGGGAGGCACCCAGCCTATGCGTCAGGGCCCACCTCTGTGAGCTGCAGGGCAGGGCCATGCATTCAGGAGGGGCAGTAGTGATGGCTCCGAGGAGCGCCTTGTCTGCCAGAGCTGCCTGCCTTTGCTGTGAGCACAGCCCCAAGACTACCTAAGGGAGTGATCTGACGGGCGAGGACTTCTGGTGCTTTCTCAGGTGGCCCGCTGCAAGCAGCTGATCTGTGACCCCAGCTACATCCCGGACCGTGTGCGGAAGGCTGGCCAGGTTATCCGCATCATCTGTATCCTTAGCCACCCCATCAAGAACACCAACGACGCCAACTCCTGCCAAATAATCATCCCCCAGAACCAGGTCAACAGGAAGTCAGGTAGGCCGGGTGCTGGTGCAACTTCCTCTAGGGTGTTCTCTTTGGGGTTACCCTTTCTCTCCCCATCAGTGTCGGAGCTCCCTGCCTTACCTCTCTGGAAAAAATTTGACCCACATTGTAGTCACCACAACTTGGACCCCTAGGGTTTGGGTGGCCTGGACTCTTCCCCTCCGGGAGGGTGGCGGCTTGGATGCTACCTGCTCTGCGGGGCTGGGGAGGGGGCAGGTGGGCCAGACTTGTGTCCAGCCACTGGAAACCATCTCTGCGTATGGCCAGCGCCTCTGGCCCGAGTTGACGGAGCTCTTCCTGTGGCCAGACATCTACGTGTGCATGATCTCCTATGCACACAACGTGGCGGCCCAGGGCAAGTACATCGCCATCGCCAGCACTACTGTGGAGACCACGGACCCTGAAAAGGAGGTGGAGCCGGCTCTGGAGCTGTTGGAGCCCATTGACCAGAAGTGAGGGGCTGGGCTGAGCCCAAGGGGGAGAGGGAGGGAGCCCAGGAAGGGCATGGCCCGTTGTGAGGCCTGTCCCCTCCCCTCTGTCTGCCCCTCAGGTTTGTGGCTATCAGTGACTTGTATGAGCCCATTGATGATGGTTGTGAGAGCCAGGTAAGCAGCTTGTCCCAGCCCTGGCTCCTGGCTGCCCCCCCAGGGCACCTGCCTGACTCACCCTGGGCGCTGGGCTTTGGCTATTTCCAGGTATTCTGTTCCTGCTCCTACGATGCCACCACACACTTTGAGACAACCTGCAATGACATCAAAGACATCTACAAACGCATGGCTGGCATGGCCTTTGACTTTGAGAACATGAAGCGTAAACAGAACGACGTCTTTGGAGAAGCTGAGCAGTGATTGTGGCCGCCCCCAGCCCCTGCTGCCCCAGGCTGTGTCTGTTCTCCTAGAGGGCTCCAGCATCCTCTGCTTCCCCCACCACGTTCCCATCACCCACCTCATTGATCCACTGACCAAATCCTTAACCCTAGCGATGGTTTGGGAGATGGGGGGTTGGATAGCATCCTCTTTCTTGGCCCTTCCTTATCCTAGGAAAAGAGGGTTCCTCTCCTTGTGTGTGTCTCTTCCCCCCACCCCTAATTCTTCTGCTCTGTTTGGGAAGACGGGGAGGAAAAGGTGACTTCTGCCCCCACCGCTCTTACCCCCACTGTAGTGGCCTTTGGAGATGCCCCCACCTCCCCCCACCAACTCTTGCGTGTTGGAGAGAAGGGGCCCTCCCAGCACAAAGTTGCATTCCTCCCCCCTAATTTATTCTAATTTATTAACTTCGACCCACCCTTTCTGAGCCTGCAGCCTTCCCGTGTGGCCTGGGGGCTGTAGAGTGAGCCGCCCCAGCCCTTGCCCAGCCTGGGGCAGTGGGGAAGGCTTGGGCGTGGCCCCTTTGGAGGTTGATTTGCTGTTTTGTTTCTTGTCTTTGTGTTTGTGTTCTGTGGTACTTGCTGAGAGAAAAAGAAATGTGAGCAAAGCAGAAGGAGGTGGGAAAATGGACCCAAACCCCAGTGTGCCCTGCCCGTACCTTTCCTTTAGTGGTGGGAAACCCTTATCTTGCAAAGTGAATGTGTCCCCTTCCCCACCCTCTAGTGTATTTCACAGAAAACAAAACCTCCCAATAAAACGGTTGAAACCTGAACCTCTGGATCTTTACGGTTATCTCCCAAAAGCTGGGTACCTGGCAGGGCTTTGGCTGCCTGGGTTGGGGCTCTGGCTTAGCTTCACTCTGGAATGTAAAAGCTGGCATTCGTCAGGGAATTCCTCACCCAGAGCACGCTGGGGCCAAACTGCCTTAAAGCTTAAGGCTACCCGGTGAGTTAATGCTGGTACCAGGACTGCAGCCCTCAGTGCTCAATGCAGGGGGAGTGCGGTGGGGGGCGGGTGTCAACGTGGAGAAAGCAGAGGGAGCAGGGGTCTTGGCCTCTGGCTTGAGAGGCCAGAGGGGACCCGGGCCAGCCTTGGATGGGGTGAAGCAGGGGGACAGGGGTGCCAGTTTTCAGCTTAATGCGGGGGACCAGGGCCTGGCCTCAGGCAGGGAGGCAGCAAGGGGACCAGCCTTGGGGTCAACAGGAAGAATTAGAGGGACCAGGGGCCCAGCCTTGGCTCAGGTTAACGTCGAGGCAGCGCGAGGGGCTGGGGGATTCAGCCTTCGGGGTCCACAGGAGCCGGCGGTGGGGGCTGGGACGGGAGTCCATGCAGGGTAAGGGACGGTCTCCGGCGGGGCGGGCGGCGGTTCCGCTCCGGGCCAGCTGGCGCGCGGAGGGGCGGGGCATCCGTGCGTCTCCTGGTGGCTGACGTCACGGCGCGGGCGTCAGCTGACTGTTCTGCTGCCACCGCCGCTGCTGCTGCTGCCGCCGAGACCTGGCTGGGCCGCTGTCGCTGTCGCCGCCGCCGCCGCCGCCGCTACCATGGCTCAATACAAGGGCGCCGCGAGCGAGGCCGGCCGCGCCATGCACCTGATGAAGAAGCGGGAGAAGCAGCGCGAGCAGATGGAGCAGATGAAGCAGCGCATCGCGGAGGTGCGAGCCGGGAGCCTCGGAGCATGCGCGCTGCCCAGGTCCCCTAGCTGCCTCGCGCCACGCTCCGGCCCTGGAAGCCCTGGGGCGGTGGCTTAGGAGCGCGGGCGGCGCGCCGGGGCGAGCCGCTGGCTCGCTGACTTCCAGCAGAGCACAGAAGCAAGCCGGCGAGTCTCATCAGTAAAATGGGCCCGGAGCCGGGCGTTCTCCGAGGCTGAGGCCACTAACTGGTGACCGACCTCCGGCAGGACGGAGCCGAGCCAGTTTCTGTTGGGAGGCACGGCGGGGACAAGCCTCTCGTCGCCTCGCCTGGGCACCTAGCGCCCTGGCTCTGGCCCCTCGGCCCTCAGAGCCAGGCCTCTGCCCTGGTCCTATGGACACCGGGCAGGGCTGTTCCTCTCCCCCGGAGAGGCGCTGGGAGGCCTGAGTCAGACCTGGCCAGTCCACTGGCCAGGAGGCTCCTTCTAGAACCCCTTGCATCTGTGAGGCAGGCATGAACCTCCCGGGCGCCAGCGGTTCATCCCCTGCTTCCCGTGAGTGGCCCGTGATGGTGGTGGTCAGGGAAGGAGCGTGGAGGAGCTTGATCCTTTTAGGGAGACTCACTCATCAGGACTCGGGGCTCCAGGAAAGAGCAGTCTCCTGCTTGAGGAACTGGGGAAGCCTGGCCAGAGGAGCCTTGAAACACCAAGTCCTCATGCCCTGGCCACACTGTGTGAGCCGGGGTGCCCAGCAAGCAGAAGGTGTATTTCTCTGCCAGCCACCTTGGGAGGCCACTGGTCAGCGAGGGCTTGACATGGTACCAAGTGGAATGGGGCTGGGGCCAAAGAGAGGCCTCCTGGGAAGCTGTTGATGACATTCGGGGGCCTAGAGGGAGGAAAATCACTCAGGGAGGGACCAGGCCCCTCGGCCACTCTGTTCTTGTTTGCCCTCTCCTGGTACCCCTTGGCTTGGGTCTTGGAAGCTTCAGCTTAAAGACTGGAGATGAAAAAGGCCAAAGGTCAGTAGGGTTGGTGGCTTCAGGCTACTGAGGGACCTGTGATCCCCAGCAGGAGACCTGAAGAGCCAGAGCAGCTCAGGGATGGAAACGGCCCCATTTGGCACTCTTAGCACTTGAAGAGCCCCGCCCAGCCTCATGGAACCTTCCATCAACAAGGGCACAGGGGCAGATTTGGACTATAACCCAGGTCCCTGATGACCAGCCTGCCTTTTCCACAGTGAGGGGTGGCTCTCATGGTGGCTGTCCCTCCCTGCAGGAGAACATCATGAAATCCAACATTGACAAGAAGTTCTCTGCGCACTACGACGCGGTGGAGGCAGAGCTCAAGTCCAGCACCGTGGGTGAGCAGGGTGCGGGTGCCCCTCACCCGGGCCCTGGGCCACTCTTCTGCTGGCCCTGTGACTACCTTGCCCCTTGTGCCTCCTTGCTTCAAAGGTCTTGTGACCCTGAATGACATGAAGGCCAAGCAGGAGGCTCTGGTGAAGGAGCGGGAGAAGCAGCTGGCCAAGAAGGAGCAGTCCAAGGAGCTGCAGATGTGGGTCCTCTCGCCACAGCCCTCAACATGGAGCTAGTGCTCACGGGGTCCCGGGGCCGGTCAGGCTCTTTTTGCACCCTGGGGGGAGACCCTGTCTCCTGCCTTGGGACAGGGGTAGCATCTAGCTTGCGATTTGCATTTCTCTCTCCTGCCTCCTTGGGTCCACGCTCACGTCTTCTCACCATGGCGGCTTGTCTTCTTTCTGACCCTCTAAATGCAGTGGGTCCTTTCCCTGCATCTGGTGCCTGAGCAGCCTGCATTCTCCCCATTCCTCTCTGTCCTGCGGCCCCTATGGCCCTCTGTGCTTGCTGTTTGTAACAGAGCCCTCACCCATGAGCTTGAAGTGATCCAGGACAGCAGGACCCCTCTGGGGCACTGGGGACCCAGCCTAGGCTGGGCAGGACCCACATAGGGCACACAGGTGGTTCTGGGTCAAGGAAGCGGCTGGGTCAGGGTTGGGGAAGGACATGGTGTGTGATGGGGCCACCTGCACCTCGCTAGGAAGCTGGAGAAGCTTCGAGAGAAGGAGCGTAAGAAGGAAGCCAAGCGGAAGATCTCCAGCCTGTCCTTCACCCTGGAGGAGGAAGAAGAGGGAGGCGAGGAGGAAGAGGAGGCAGCTATGTATGAGGAGGAGATGGAAAGGGAAGGTGAGGGCTGGCTTGAGTCAGAGCCCCGCCCGTGGCCCCTGGGGAGGGGTCCCCAGTGTGAGAGGCTGTCAGCAAAGCTGATGCCCTGTCAAGATGGCTCTAAAAGCTGCCCTCTGGAGGCACCACACACAGTAGACCAGGGAGGGGAGAAGCTGGTCTAGACCAGGCTGGCTGGGCACATTTTCTGTGACGATGGAAATGTTAGTCTGTGCCACCCAATATGGTAGCCACTTGCTGCAGGTGACTTGTATGACTGGGGCACTAAATGGTTAATTCTATTTGATTTGTTTCAGCGTAAATGTATACAGTCACAGAAATTCCGTGGCTACTAGTCAGACACTGCAGGTCTCAGCTGTGAGAACAAGGGGCTGTCAGGGAAAGCTCAGGATGGCTGGAGAGTGCGGGTAAAGCCAGCCTAGCTGCCATGTGTGCCACATACCTGTGCTGTACCTGGCCAGGGCACATAGGGTGCTGTCCCTCTCCTGGTGGAAGTCACGGGTCACCATGCACTGAAGACACTACTCAGGGTTACGGCTCTGCTCAGGGCCCACGGGGCTAACCCAGGGGTCAGGGAAGGAGGGGAGGGTTGAGTTAGGCCCTAAGGATGAGGGGAATTGCATTAGCCAGAGAGACAGGAGGGGTGATGAGAAAGTACATGCCAGAAGTCCAGCGGGAAAGAGTGGGCACGTTTGAAGATTGGGAGCAAGTTGTGTCACAGGCCCCTGGAGGGTGTGGCGGCAGTTCCCCGGGGAATGGCGGAGGGAGCGAAGTGAGGCGGGATGGCGCTGTGTGGCTATGGTAACAGTCTGGGGGCCATGGCTTTGAGGGAAGTGCAGGATTGTGGGGAAGAAGAACCTGCCAGTCACCTGCCTTTTGGCTTCTGTGCTCCAGCAGCCACAGTAAAACAGAAAAAGAAACAAGCAGGATTTTAGTATTGCGTTGTATTTCACCCAGTATATCCAAAATATCACCACTGTGGCACATGCACTAGCTGTGGTGCTCGGCTGCTGTGTGCGGCGGGAGCTACTGCTTTGTGTTTGTGTTTTTGTTTTGATTGTTGTTGTTTTTGAGACAGTGTCTCCCTGTGGCCCAGGCTGGAGTTCAGAGGCGTGATCACAGCTTACTTCAGCCTTGACCTCCTGGACTCAAGGGGCCCTCCCACCTCAGCCACTTGAATAGCTGGGACTACAGGCGCTTTGTATTTTTGTATTTTTTGTAGAGACGGAATCTCGCCATGTTGCCCAAGCTGGTCTCGAGCTTGGGAGCTACTGGCATGGACAGTGCAGGCCTGGGGAAAGGTTGTCACCCTCACTGCGTATCACTGGGGCTTTTACAAAACACTGCTTGGTGGGCTCTTCCCTCCCACTACAGGCTCCGTTTGGGGGCCCAGCCACAAGACCCTGACATCCATTTTTGTAAAGCTCTCCACATGATTCTAATCTGCAACCAGGCTCCAGAATCTCTGCCCTTGAGCATCAGGCTAAAGAGTTTAGATTTGTCTTTGTTTTTTTGTTTTGTTTTGTTTTTTGTTTTTGAGATGAGGTCTCACTCTGTTGCCCAGGCTAGAGTGCAGTGGTTTGATCACAGCTCACTGCAGCCCCGACCTCCCAGGCTCAAGCGATCCTCCCGCCCCAACCTCCCTAGTAGCTGGGACTGCAGCTGTGCTGATTGTTTTGAGTTTTAGTAGAGACGAGGTCTTGCTATGTTGCCCATGCTGGTCTCCACCTCCTGGGCTCAAGCGATCCTTCTGCCTCATCCTCCCTAAGTGTTGGGTTGACAAGCATGAGTCTCTGTGCCCGCCCTAGGCTTGTCTTCTAGATCAGCTGTTCTCAAAGTATGCTTGGGGGACCCCAGGCGTCGGCCGTAGCAAAATCGTTTTCATAATAATGCTATGATATTTGGCTTCCTTTTGTTCCAGAGATCACCACGAAGAAGAGAAAACTGGGGAAGAACCCAGACGTGGACACAAGCTTCTTGCCTGATCGAGACCGTGAGGTAAAGGTTGCCTGGCCCTGACCCCGGCCTCGACTCCAGCCCTGGTGGATACCCTTGCTCGGGGAGCCAGGCTCTGCGTGCACCCTGAGCAGCGCTGGGCCTCACCCGTCTGCCTGCTCCCTCTCCCAGGAGGAGGAGAATCGGCTTCGGGAAGAGCTGCGGCAGGAGTGGGAAGCCAAGCAGGAGAAGATCAAGAGTGAGTCCTTGCGGAGTCAGACGCGAGGGGCCTAGGCCCAAGCCAGCTTTCCTGTCCACAGTCTCTTGGGTGGTGCGCTGAGCCCCAAGGGTGCTCTCGGTGGGGTGGGGGTGCCTGGGTCTGGAGACCAAGAGGCAGCTCTGCCTTGTAGGCGAGGAGATCGAGATCACCTTCAGCTACTGGGATGGCTCTGGGCACCGGCGGACAGTCAAGGTAGGCAGCGTGCAGCCTGCTTCCTGCTCACCGTGGGCCCACCCTCCCTTAGGTTCCGTGGGAAGGAACTGATCTTCCTGACTTGGGAAGCCCCAGGGATCCTGAGGATAACAGGCTCCGGGGCCTGGCCCTCTGTCTGGGGAGTGAGGCCCAGGCCTGGCTGAGGCTCTGCAGTCTCTGGTAGGGCCCTCTGGGCCTCTGCCTTCTTGAGAGCCTTTCTGCAGGCTTCTGCCTTCCCTTCCCAACTCCTGGATTCCCGGATGCAGATGAGAAAGGGCAACACCATGCAGCAGTTCCTGCAGAAGGCACTCGAGATTCTTCGGAAAGACTTCAGTGAGCTCAGGTGCGAGGTGTGCCTGTGTGCATGGTGGTGTGTGTGGCACCTGTGGCTCCAGCCCGGGTGCCAGACACCCAGTGTGATGTGGGCGCTGCCTGGGCAAGGAGGCAGCGTGCTGGGCACTATCTTCCCAAAAGACGGGGTCAGGCTCCTCTTCCCTTCCCTCCCACCAGAGAGAGCTTCGCTGGGAGCACATTGCCTTGGTTCCTTAGCCCAAAGGGGGAGGGTGCTGGGTGCCAGTCTTGGGCTCACTAAACCATGGAGCTTCCCTCAGAGCCCACTGGCCGCTGCCTCCCAGCCCCAGCACGGGCTCTCCTGGGCTGGCTGCCTCCTCCCTCCATGGGCAGGGGTGCTATCCTCTTGCCCACGCCCTCCTGCCTTCCTCCCTCAGGTCTGCAGGGGTGGAGCAGCTCATGTACATCAAGGAGGACTTGATCATCCCGCACGTGAGTCCCTTCAGTCCCAGGACCCGCAGTGGGTGCTGCGCCCTGGGCTTTGGCTCAGGCTGGTGGGGGTGGTGTGCGCAGGCGGGGCGG
>NW_016818742.1:106755-112590 GCF_001698545.2 Rhinopithecus bieti
GGGGGGGGGTGGGGAGGGGCCGAGATAGGCCATCAAGGCGCCACTTTCCTGCCCTTGGCTCCCAGCATCACAGCTTCTACGACTTTATCGTCACCAAGGCACGGGGGAAGAGTGGTGAGTGCCCCCGGCCCAGCCACCCCCATAGCACCTTGCCCCCCATATTGTCACTGGGGCAGCAGCAGGACATTGGGCTATCTGCTTCTCTCCTGCAGGGCCGCTCTTCAACTTTGATGTTCATGACGATGTGCGGTTGCTCAGTGACGCCACTGTGGAGAAGGATGAGGTACAGCATAGGGTGCCGTGTTAGGGGGAACGGGTGTCCCTGGGCTGTGGAGGAGAAACCGAGGGAAGGGGAGGTCAGCAGGCGGCCCTTTGCCCTCTTCCTCCCTTAGTCACATGCAGGCAAGGTGGTGCTGAGGAGCTGGTATGAGAAGAACAAGCACATCTTCCCTGCCAGCCGCTGGGAACCCTACGACCCTGAAAAGAAGTGGGACAAGTACACGGTGAGGAGCGGCTGGCAGGGACCCCTCCCAGGTGGGGATGCTGGTCAGTCCCTGCTCACCCCTCGCCTTCCTTGTCTCCTCCACCCACCTTGTCGTCACACCAGATCCGCTGAGCATCTGGGAGGCTGCGCAGCCTTGGCTCCTCAGCTCCCTCAGCGTGCCCCGTGGTGTCCCCGGGACTCCAGGCACCTGCTCCCCTGCGACCATGCCAGGCACGCTGGGAAGGAGGATGGCAGCTGCTCGTGTCCTGCCCCCGGCACGTCAGTGACTGCTTTATTCTTTTCCAATAAAGAAGTGCACATGTGAGAGCTGGAGCGCCTGCAGTGTGAGAAACCATTTGTGTTCGGACCAAATGCATTTGTTGTTTTGACCATTTAAAACTGTACAGTTCAGTGGCATTTAGCACATTTGCCATGTTGTGTAATCATCACCTTGGTCTGCTTCCAGGACATTTTCATCCCTCCAAAAGGCCTTGTGGCCATGAGCAGGCTCCCCGCTTCACATCCCCCCCCAGGCTCTCATCTGCTTTCTGTCTCCATGGATTGGCCTGTTCTGGATGTGTCATGCGGGCCTGGGGATCTGAGGTGTCTTTGTGGCACTGCTTCTTGACCGTGGGCACCTGTCCTTGGGCGGTGGTGACTCTGGTGGGTGGGAAGGGGCTTCCTCCCCAGGCCTCTTTCCCAGGCCCTTGGGCTCCTCTTGAGTTTCCTGTAGGGGACGTGGCCGTCCTGTGGCCACCCCTGCCTTCCTTGCTCTGGGCCGTCCCAGCACAGTAGGTCTGCTGTGGTGCCCTGCGCTCCATACTTGCCTGCCCTGCCCTAGCTAGCCCTGCTCAGACAGCCCTTGGGGCAGGATCCAGATCGGGGATGGGTCCAGGACCCCTACTCTGCCACCTCAGCAGCTGGTTCCCCAGGTTCCACTTGGCGAAGCTGAGGCAGGCAGGCCTGGCTCCAGGAGGCTGAGAAAGGCCAGCAAACAGCTCCCTGTTTCCTCCCCTGGCCTGAAGCCAAGAAGAAAGGACAGGGGATAGCCCCTCACTGGTCAGGAGCACCTCAGTCCTGGGTCTGGCCTCCCCTTCCTGGCAAATGTGGAGATCTGATGGCGCCCGACAGTGCAGAGGCCCAGTGTCTCATTCAGCGTGGCTGGGAAGTAGCCATCTGGCACCACTAGGAATAGAGATGAGGGTAGAGTAATGTACTTTTTCTTTCTTTCCTTTTTTTTTGGAGACAGGGTCTTGCTCTGTCTCCCAGGCTGGAGTGCAGTGGCGAGATCTCAGCTCACTGCAGCCCCCACCTCCTGGGCTCAAGTGATCATCCCGCCTCAGCCTCCTGAGTAGCTGGGACTACAGGTGTGCACCACCACACCCAGCTATTTTTATGTACATGAAAATTGGAACAGAATTTAAAAAACATTTTTTTGTAGATATGGGATCTTAAGAGCTCTGTTGCCCAGGCTGGTCTCGAACTGCGGGGCTCAAGTGATCCTGCCACCTCAGCCTCCCAAATTGCTGGGATTGCAGGTGTGAGCCACTGTGTTTGGCTGAGGAGGCTATTTGATGCTCCGGAACTGGATAAGGTCACCAAGGATCAGTGTGTATCGGGGTGGTCACCTACTTTGCTCACCTGGTCCTCGTTCCTGGGGGCTGTGTGTTTAGACAACAGAGAGGGAAACAAAAGACCAAAACAAAATGTAGGAACAAGATGAACTGGCCTTTCTAGCATGGGGACATTTAAGCTGACATCCAAATGACAAGAAGTCAGCCATTCCAATGCGGGAGGGAGCGTTCCAGGCAGAGGGAACACCGAGTCTGGGTCAAAGGTGAGCTGGAGGCTGGGCACAGGGGCTCACGCCTGTAATCCCAGCACTTTGGGAGGCTGAGGCGGGTGGATCACTTGAGGTCAGGAGTTCGAGACCAGCCTGACCAACATGGTGAAATCTCATCTCTACTAAAGATACAAAAATTAGCTGGGTGTGGTGGCAGGTGCCTGTTATTTCAGCTACTCAGGAGGCTGAAGCAGGAGAATCGCTTGAACCCAGGAGGCGGATGTTGCAGTGAGCCGAGATCATGCTACCACATTCTAGCCTGGATGACAAGAGTGAAACTCCATCCCAAAAAAAAAAAAAAAAAAAAAAGGGTGAGCTGGGCTGGAACAAGGGGAAGGAGGAAGCTCCAAGATGAGGGGCAGGGCTGGATGCTACCCTTTTCCCTCACCTTCACTGTCCAGCAGAAGCCATGTATTCAGGTGGTTCCCATGTCAGTGTGGAAGCCAGTTCCTGCAATGTCCCCAACAGAGATGTGCTTTTCTTCAGTGCCTGCTTACCTGTCCTCTTTCTCTAGACAAAGACAAGCTCCTATGGCTGCCCCTCCTGGCCCTCACCTTTCTCACATGAAAGGTATTGCACTTGCATGCTGTTCGACACCGTAGCGTCCATTAGCAATATATCCCAATAGTTGGCATCTTTCCACATGGGTGCATAGAGACCCTCCCCATTCTCTCTTCAGCTACAGAGTCGGCATGGCAGATATTGGCCAACTCCACTCCCTAGGGCCTGCCCACTTGGCAGCCCCACGGGCAGGATGAGGGCCAGCTCCCCCAGCCTTGCCCACACAGTGCCCTCACTCGCCGCAGGGAGGCGCATGCCAAGCTGAGATGGAGACATGGTTTCTCAGCGTGTGGTTTTGTTTCTTTGTATTTTAATTTTTTCAACTGAGGAAAATTCACATAACAGAAAAGTAGCTATTAACCATTTTAAAATTTACAATTTGGTGGCATTTGGTACATCGCATTGTTGTGTGACCATTGCCTCTCTCTACTGGAACACTTTCATCCCCGAAAGGAGATCCGGTGGTTATTCAGCAGTCTCTCCCCATTCCCCAGCTCCCCAGGCCCTGGCAACTGCTAATCTACCATCTCAATGGATTGGACTGTTCTGGAAGCTTCACATCAATGGAATCATACAATGCATGACTTTTTGTGTCTGGCTTGTTTTCTTAGTATCATGTTTTTGAGGTTCATCCATGCTGTAACATGGTCAGAATTCCTTCCTTTTTATAACTAACTGAGTCGTAGTCTGTTGTCTGTGTACACCACATCTTGTTTATCCATTCATCCATGGATGGGCATTTCAGGTGTTCCTACCTTTTGGCTATTGTAAATAATGCTGCTATGAACATTCACGTACAAGTTTTTGTTTGATCTTAGTGTGGTTTTTAATTTGTATTTATCTTTTCACATGTTTAAAAACTATGTGCATTTTATTTCTCCTGCAAAATGTCTATTCCTGACATTTGCCCATTAATTGTATTGTTGGTCTTCTTGGATTTTTTTTTTTTTTCTTTTTTTAAAGAAAGACAGGATCCACTATGTTGCCCAGGCTGATCTTGAAATCATGGGCTCAGGTGATCCTCCTGCCTTGGCCTCTTGTTGGTCTTTTTTATCTAGAAACCGGTCGGGTGCAGTGGCTCATGCCTGTAATCCCAGCACTTTGGGAGGCCGAGGCGGGCAGATTACCTGAGGTCAGGAGTTCGAGACCAGCCTGGCCAACATGGTGAAACACCGTCTCTACTAAAAATACAAAATTAGCCAGGCGTGGTGGCGGGCGCCTGTAATCTCAGCTGCTCAGGAGGCTGAGGCAGGACAATTGCTTGAACCTAGGAGGCGGAGGTTGCAGTGAGCCGAGATCGCACCAGTGTACTCCAGCCTGGGTGACAGAGCGAGACTCTGTCTCAGATAAATAAATAATATGTAGAATCCTAGGTACCTTCCATATATGAAGGAGAATACCCCTTTATGTTAAATAGTGCAAATACTTTTCCTCGTTTTTCATTGATTTTATGGTGTTTTTTAGACACAAGAAGTTTATGTTTAGCTAGTTGGACTCTTTTGTCTTCTATGCCTTCTGGGTTTGAGGTCATAGTTAGAAGGTCTTCTGGAAGTCAGTGTTATAAAGGAAGTGATTGGAGGCTTTTACCAGGAGCAAGACATAATCTTAAGTTTTCCAGTCACTCTTGTAGCAGTGTGGCAAAGGGACTGGGGGAGGGCAAGCATGGGAGTCCAGTGAGGAGGCCACCACAGCCATCCTAATGAGAGACTGGTGGCTTGGACCAGGGTGGGAATAGAAGATCAGCTTCTGGATAGATTTTGAGGGGAGAGGCAACAAGATTTGCTGAGGAATAGGACATGGTGTTTGAGAGAAAGAGAGGAGTCAAGAACTCCAAGACTTTGGCCTGAGCAAGAGGAAGAACCTTTACTAAGATGCGGGGCATGCAAAGAGAAGCAAGTCTGGGGTGAACAATGAAGGCTTCGCTTGTGGAAATGGTATGTTGAGATCCAAGCAGAGATTTGGATCTATGAACCTGGAGCCTGGAGTTCACAGGAGAGCTTGAGAGGATGGAGTGAGAAATTGCAGAGCTGTCAAGACAGGACATGATTGATGCTCTGAAACTAGAAAGATGGCCAAGGGAATCGAAGGGTAACACCTGTGCATCTGGTCAAGCCAATGGATGAGATGACAAAGATGGGACTAAGGCCAGGCGTGGTGGTTCACGCCTGTAATCCCAGCACTTTGGGAGGCCTAGGCAGGTGGATCATTTGAGCCCAGGAGTTCGAGACCAGCTGGGCAACATAGACTCTGTGTCTATAGAAAATACAAAGATTACCTGGGCATGGTGGCACACACCTGTAGTCCCAGCTACTTGGGAGGCTGAGGTGGGCGGACCACTTGAGCCCAGGAGGTGGAGACCAGCCTGGGCAACATGGTGAAACCCTGTGTCTACAAAAAATTAAAAAATTAGCCTGGCGTGGTGGCATGCTCCTGTAGTCCTAGCTACTTGGGAGGCTGAGGTGGGAAGATTGCTTGAGCCTGGGAAGGCGAGGCTATAGTGAGTGGTGTTCATGCCACTGCACTCCAGCCTGGGTGACAAAGTGAGACATTGTCTCCAAAAAGATTATTATACAAAAATCAATTTTTTTTTTTTTTTGAGATAGAGTCTTACTCTCTGTTGCCCAGGCTGGAGTACAATGGCATGATATCGGCTCACTGCAACCTCTGCCTCTTGGGTTCAAGCGATTGCCCCCCCGCCTCAGCCTCCCAAGTAACTGGGATTACAGATGCCTGCCGCCATGCCTGGCTAATTTTTGTATTTTTAATAGAGACGGGGTTTCGTCATCTTGGCCAGGCAAGTGATCCGCCCACCTCTGCCTCCCAAAGTGCTTGGATTGCAGGCATGAGCCACCACACCTGGCCAATCAATTGTATTTCTACACAAAATCCAAAATGAAATTAAAAAAATAATTCCATTTGGCCGGGCATGGTGTCTCAAGCCTGTAAT
>NW_016818742.1:115038-138416 GCF_001698545.2 Rhinopithecus bieti
GGCTGCGCGCGTGGGGCCTGGGGCCCGGGGCGCGGGGTGAGGCCGAAGGGGCGCGCGAGCGGGGTCGCGGTGGGGCTCGGGGGCGCGTCCACGTGGCCAGAGGGCGGTCACCCGGAGCCAGCGGAGGGACAGGTAGGTGGCCGTCATCTTCGCCGTCCGTGCGGGGCCAGCCAACTTGGGGCCCGGGGCTCCGGCTCGGACTGTGGGGGTCAGGCCCTACCCCTGCCCGTCGGCGCCGGTCTGCCCGGCCCCTTGTGCCCCGCGTGGTGGGGACGCCAACCCAAGACCAGCCCCTTGCCCAAAGAGGACCCTTTGTCGCAGGGGAGCGACCCCTCGGAGGATCAACGCTGTACTTCCCTCCCGCTAAGGGCTCCGCGAGTCCGCCGAGGGGTGGCCTGATGGGGCCCGGGCAAACTGGACCAGCAGCACAGTGGGGGGTGTTGGGGGGCGTCCGCTGGACCCGCGTCTCTGCGTGGGGCTGCCCCGTCCTCAGGCTCTCTGCTGGCCCAGCTGTACCTGTGATGCCCGAGGTTGCCACTTACAGGTGGGGGCTGGGCCTGAAATTCTGCCTCCCCAGGTCTCCCTCCCTACCTGTCCCCAGCCTGTTCCTAGGCTTGTGTTCCCGGGGTGTAGAGGAGGTGAGGACAGGATGTGGCCTCTCTTTTCTTTGGTCTTCCTTTCTTCTCCGGCTGTTGCATGAGGGTCCAGCTGACAAAAGAGCCCTGGAGAGGTGATCAATCGGAGCTGAAACTTTGCAGTTTCAAGCTGGGCCTGCTCCTTGTTCTGGCAAATGCATTTTTTTTACCTTTTTCTCTCCTGTGCTTCCTTGGTTTGGTTCCCTGCACCGCCCCCCCACACCCCCCCCTCAAGCTGGGTACCTCCTATCTGCCCCCGGGGGCTCTGGCACTGAGAGGGTAGCGCTGAGCCCTGCCCTGTTGGCTGCCAAGACACTGCTCTGCTGTCTTAGCAGCCTGGGGCTGGCTGGGTGTGGCCTGGGGGCTAAGTGCCAGTCCCAGCACTGTCCCTGTGGCTCCTGCCCTGTCTCCCCAAGGCCTTGACTGTATCTGGGGACATTGCTCCTCCTTTTGTAAGGCTCCTGGGACTCCGAACAGCAGGTAGGGCCTCCTGTACATTCCCTTCCCCAGTGAACCTCTGGGTCTGGAGGGGGAGCCGCGCAGGCTGTGCATGAGCAGAGCTTGACTTATAATGTGTGTCTGGGTGCGTGGCTGAGGGGGCAGGCGCGACTCGGCTTTGTGTTGCATCCGGGACGCCAGACAGCGGGCTCCTGGACAGCCAGCTGAGGCCCTTGTCAGGGAGGCAGCTGGGGCCCCTTCAGGGGACATGGTGGTTCTGGATCCTCCATCAGGCCTCCATTCCCTAGACCTCTATCCCAGGGCTCCTGGTGGCAGTGCCGCTCCGGGTGGTGTTCCTGCCCCTGCCCCTCTTTCTCAGCTTGCAATTGTTCTGTCCCTGCCTCCCTCTCCCCTCAGCTCAGGCGTTGGGGGCAGCCCAGAGGCCTGGGGCTTGCTGTTCTTTGCTGTTGGTTGCCCTGGGCTCTGAGGTGTGGCATCTGGGGTCTCAGTTCCAGAGGGTCTCCTGCCTGGCCTTTCCCAGCATCTGCTCTGCTGCCCCCTTGGGTGTGGCCCAGCTGAGGCGAGGCCTCCTGGCTCCTTTCCAGCACGGGGGCTGAGGGACGATTGATGGCCCCCAAGCCTGCCCTCACTAGCTGCTCACTCATGCGCCCTGGCGGAGGCCCCTCCTCTCTCCCTGTCGCGGTGGCCATCTGGGGCTTTGGCGGGGTGGTGGGTGAATGGCCCGGCCCTCTGTGGCTCGAGGCCTCTGACTCCCACACACCGTCTCTCCCCAGGCCTGTCCCCAGGCACGGCTGTCGGCCATGCCCTCTGTCTGCCTCCTCCTGCTGCTGTTCCTTGTCGTGGGGGGGGCCCTGGGCAACAGGCCCTTCCGTGCCTTTGTGGTGACAGATACCACGCTTACCCACTTGGCTGTGCACCGGATGACTGGAGAGGTGTTCGTGGGTGCAGTGAACCGAGTCTTTAAGCTGGCCCCCAACCTGACTGAGCTGCGGGCCCATGTCACGGGGCCTGTCGAGGACAACGCTCGCTGCTACCCACCCCCCAGCATGCGCGTGTGTGCCCACCGCCTGGCCCCCGTGGACAACATCAACAAGCTGCTGCTCATAGACTATGCGGCCCGCCGCCTGGTGGCCTGCGGCAGCATCTGGCAGGGCATCTGCCAGTTCCTGCGTGTGGACGACCTCTTCAAGCTGGGTGAGCCGCACCACCGCAAGGAGCACTACCTGTCAGGGGCCCAGGAGCCCGACTCCATGGCTGGTGTCATTGTGGAGCAGGGCCAGGGGCCCAGCAAGCTGTTCGTGGGCACTGCTGTCGACGGCAAGTCGGAGTATTTCCCCACCTTGAGCTCCCGCAAGCTCATCAGTGATGAAGACAGCGTGGACATGTTCAGTCTCGTGCGTGAGCCTTCCTTCCCTCCTTCCTCCACCAAGTCCTGGCTCTGCCTCCCAGAAGAGTCCTGTTCTGAGAGGGGACTTTTTGGCTCCTCAGTGTCTGGGATGCAGACAGGTTGCAGAGGGTGGGACGACAGCCTGAGCCCAGGCTGTGGGGGTCCCCTATGTGCGGGGAGGCTGATCACCCTGCCCTATGCAGCCTTTCTGGCCTGGGCCTCTGTGATCTTCTGGGCGGGAGGGGGATGCAGAGGGAAGCTGGCAGTGGCCCGCGATGTTGGCACAGGGCCTCACCCAATGCTGTCTTCTCCCCCTGCTCCCCAGGTGTACCAGGATGAGTTTGTCTCCTCCCAGATCAAGATTCCCTCGGACACGCTGTCCTTGTACCCTGCCTTTGACATCTACTACATCTACGGCTTCGTCAGCGCCTCCTTCGTGTACTTCCTGACGCTGCAGCTGGACACCCAGCAGACGCTGCTGGACACAGCGGGGGAGAAATTCTTCACGTCCAAGATCGTGCGCATGTGCGCTGGGGACTCAGAGTTCTACTCATATGTGGAATTCCCTATCGGCTGCTCCTGGCGTGGCGTGGAGTACCGCTTAGTGCAGAGCGCCCACCTGGCCAAGCCTGGCCTGCTGCTGGCCCAGGCCCTGGGCGTGCCGGCTGACGAGGACGTCCTCTTCACCATCTTCTCTCAGGGCCAGAAGAACCGAGCCAGCCCACCCCGGCAGACCATCCTCTGCCTCTTCACTCTCAGCAACATCAATGCCCATATCCGGCGCCGTATCCAGTCCTGCTATCGCGGCGAGGGCACTCTGGCCCTGCCCTGGCTGCTGAACAAGGAGCTGCCCTGCATCAACACTGTGAGCCCCTCGTCACCCCACATTGGTTCTCTGCCCTGTCCCAGGTCTGCTGTGCCTGGCCTGGGCTCACGGCCAGTCATCCTGTCCCAGGCTTTGCCATGGCCCTGGAAGTGGCACCTTTGCCCTCCCACCTGTTTCTCCCTTCCAGGGGTCCCTGCCCTCTCCTTCCCTGTCTCTGGCCTGCCCAGTGCCCCACTTCTGCTTCCGTTCCTAGCTCATTCCTCCTTGCTCTGTCTCCTGGATGCCCCCTTGTCTTGAGCCAGCGAGAGTCCTGTGGGCCCAGGCTTCGCTCCTCCCTCCCTGCTGTCCCTCCTCTGTCTCCCTCCGTAGCCGCCAATTTTCTGGAGCACCCTAGGGCGAGCAGTCAGGCCTGGCTGGAGGGGACCGGGTTCTAGATCCCGCTCTCTTCTGGGACACAGGAACTGCCAGCCTCCATCTGACTGCTGTGTGCTTGCACCGGGGAGCTCTGACTCTCACGGGTCCCTCCTCTGTTTCACCAGCCCATGCAGATCAACGGCAACTTCTGCGGGCTGGTGTTGAACCAGCCTCTGGGAGGCCTGCACGTGATCGAGGGGCTGCCCCTGCTGGCCGACAGCACCGATGGCATGGCCAGTGTGGCCGCTTACACCTACCGCCGGCACTCTGTGGTCTTCATTGGCACGCGCAGCGGCAGCCTGAAGAAGGTGGCCCCCAGAGCCCTGGGCATGTGGGGGTGGGGACAGTCTCAGATATGGGACAAGGCTGGTGGTGGGAACACACAGGAGACCCCTGAGGATAGGACAAGAGAGGACATGGCTGGTGCAGGGAGGGAGATTTCCCTGGCTGGGTCCCAGGAGCCTGGCCCTGCTCCTCGGGTGGCCCCTCGGCCACCCACCCTCACCGTTGCCAGTTCCCACTGTGGACTGAATTGCCAGCTTCCTGTGGCTCTGGGGACAGAGAACAGACCTATTGTGGGGTCTCCCTGCCACGAGAGCAGGGCTGGGGCTGAGCCGTCATTGCTGGGTCCTTTGTTAAATGAATCAGAGAGCAAATGCCCTGCCCCTTGAACCTCCCCATCCCGTGGATGGACCCGCTCGTCCCTGCCCTCTCCTTGGCTCACTACTTCCCATCCTTCTCCTCCCACCCAAAATGTCACTTTCCCAGAGAGGGCTTTCCAGATCCATGCACCCGCCCCACTGTTCTTTCCCTCATGGGACCTGCGGCTGTGGCTGCTTCCACTGGGGATCTGGGGTAGCTTGGCATGAAGGGGAGGTGAACTGGGCACTCAGGTACATTCTGAATAGGTAGGAGTTGGGGACTGCAGTGCTCTCATCCTGCTTGCCTCATAGATGCAGTGCCATCCCCCAGGAGGGCAAGAGTCGGTCTGGGGGCGTAGGGAAGGGTTTGTGGAGAAGGATGCTGAGCTCTCCTGGCCCACTTGCTCTGTTCCTGGGACCCTCTTGTTCTTTGTAGCAGCTTTTGTTGAACACGCACCATCCAATTCACCCGATTAAAGTGCACAGTTGAGTGGGTTTCTGTGGATCTGCAGAGCTGTGCAGCCATCGCCACTACCTCTTTCCCGTAATCAGTGCCATCCTCTAGCTCTTCCCCTCCCCTGAATCCCCTGACCCTGGGCAACATGAATCACTCTGTCCTCCTGTCTGCTGAGGGCATTTTCTGGCATCTGCACCCTCTTTTTTCTGGCCTCAGGGCTGTGGGTGTGAGTGCTGAACCCCACCAGGCCCTGACTTCACCTCAGCCACAACCTCCAAAGTCTCTGGCCGGAGAAGACAATGTCCCAGGTGCAGGAGGCTGTGGTGGCATCAGGCTGGTCTTGTGGCTCAGGTGCGGGTTGATGGCTCCCTGGATGCCCACCTGTATGAGACGGTCCCCGTGGTGGATGGCAGCCCCATCCTCCGAGACCTGCTCTTCAGCCCAGACCACCAGCACATCTATCTCCTGAGTGAGAAGCAGGTGGGCCTGTGATGGGTGGCGGTGGGTGGTGGGGTGGGGGCGGGCTGGGTGCTGATGTGGCTGTCCCCAGGTGAGCCAGCTTCCAGTGGAGACCTGTGAGCAGTACCCGAGCTGCACGGCCTGCCTGGGCTCCGGGGACCCACACTGTGGTTGGTGTGTGCTGCAGCACAGGTGAGGGCGGGGGCCCCTGCTTGGGGAGTTGGAGGGCCCCACTAGCCAGGGGGAGCCAGCCACACCCAGCCGTGCCCTTGCGGCCTCCCCTGCCCTCCTCCACTTTCTCCAGCTAATGAGCGGAACCTCCACCCCGAGTGACGTCCCTCAGGCCCCCGGGGACGAGGCCAAGGCTCGCTGTTGCCTGGCACTGTGAGCTGGACAGGCCTGGGCCCTCTCAGGGCAGTGGCGGGACCGGCTCTGGCCCGACCTCGTGCAGGTGCTGCCGCGAAGGGGCCTGTCCGGGCGCCTCTGCCCCGCACGGCTTTGCTGAGGAACTGAGCAAGTGTGTCCAGGTGCGGGTCCGGCCCAACAATGTGTCAGTGATGTCGCCTGGGGTGCAGGTGAGCAGCTTGGGGGTGCCGGGCTGGGTGTGCACACATGTGCTGGGAGTGCGCCCTGCCCTGAGCCCTCTGCTTCCCCCAGCTGACCGTCGCCCTGCATAATGTGCCGGACCTCAGTGCAGGCGTGAGCTGCACCTTCGAGGAGGTGGCGGAGAGTGAGGCGATCCTGCTGCCCTCCGGTGAACTGCTCTGCCCCTCACCCTCCCTCCAGGAGCTCCGAGCTCTTACCAGAGGGCATGGTCAGTGGGTTGGGGCTGCCCAGGGTGGGGCAGGGTGAGGCCTCTCCCTGCCCCCAGAGAGTTCATGGCCACCCCGGGACTGCTGCAGGGGCCACCCGCACCGTGCGGCTGCAGCTTCTCTCCAAGGAGACAGGCGTGAGGTTCGCCGGTGCTGACTTTGTCTTCTACAATTGCAGCGTCCTCCAGTCGTGAGTACCTGGCCCAGCACCCACCCCTACCCCTGGGGATAGAGGGAACTTCTGGGACAGGCGACACCTGCAGGGCAACTGTTTCTGGGGCATCAGGGGCTAACTGTCAGGTGCTGATAGCCCCTGACATCCCCATATCTCTCTGTCCCCTGATATGGCTGCCTTCTTCCTTCGGTTCCCGATGTGTCCTGTTGGGGAGCAGTGAGGGGCAGTGCAGCCTCCTCTGTTATTTCTGAAGCCACTTCCCCCCCAGGTGCATGTCCTGTGTTGGCAGCCCCTACCCCTGCCACTGGTGTAAGTACCGCCACGCTTGTACCAGCCGCCCCCATGAGTGCTCCTTCCAGGAGGGCAGGGTCCACAGCCCTGAGGTGAGGCGGGCGCCGCGTGTGAGGGGCTGGGCTCTGCGGTGCGGGCGGGTCACTGGCTTCTGTGTTCTCAGTTTCTTTGAGCCTTCTCTGGGCTAGGCCTGGAGAAGGGTGGCCTTGTGTGCAGCTGACAGGTGTTTTCTCCCCAGGGCTGCCCTGAGATCCTGCCCAGTGGGGACCTCCTGATCCCCGTTGGGGTCATGCAGCCTCTTACCTTGCGGGCTAAGAACCTACCTCAGCCGCAGTCGGGCCAGAAAAACTATGAGTGCGTGGTGCGGGTGCAGGGGCGGCAGCAGCGGGTGCCTGCCGTGCGCTTCAACAGCAGCAGTGTGCAGTGCCAGAATGCCTCGGTGAGGTCCTGCCCGCTGCCTCCCTTCGGGGTCTGGGCTGTGGCATGGTGCGGATCGTTCTTGTCTATGCCCAGCTCCCTGGCAGGGAACTCTCTGAGTCTCCTGCTAGGGATTCCTGTACCTGGAGGAGGGGGACAGCTGGCAAAAATCTTGGTGGGGGGGGTTCTGCACATCTTATCTGGGGTCCCATGGGTTCTTTTCCTCTAGTACTCCTATGAAGGTGATGAGCATGGTGACACCGAGCTGGACTTTTCTGTGGTCTGGGATGGAGACTTCCCCATAGACAAGCCTCCCAGCTTCCGAGGTAAAGGGCAGCACAGGCAATCAGCACTGCTGGGGTCGGGTCTGGGGGCCCTAGTGCTCCCCACTTGCCACTTTTCTGCGGCTGCCTGCTCCGTTAGCAGTGCCTTCTGTGCCTGCAGCCCTCCTGTACAAGTGCTGGGCGCAGCGGCCTAGCTGTGGCCTCTGCCTCAAGGCTGATCCCCGCTTCAACTGTGGCTGGTGCATCTCAGAGCACAGGTGCCAGCTACGGACCCACTGCCCAGCCCCAAAGACCAACTGGATGCACCTGAGCCAGAAGGGCACCCGGTGCAGCCACCCCCACATCACGCAGGTCAGCCTCCCTAACCACCCCTGCCCACTGCCAACAGGGCCCCTGGGAGCCTGAGCCAACCCTCTCACTGCTCATCCTGCTCCACAGATCCACCCTCTTGTGGGGCCTAAGGAAGGAGGCACCCGGGTCACCATCATGGGTGAGAACCTGGGCCTCTTGTCCCGAGAGGTGGGCCTGCGGGTGGCTGGTGTGCGTTGCAACTCTATCCCGGCTGAGTACATCAGTGCTGAGAGGTGAGTGCGGCTGTGTGGGTGCCCGGGCTGTGTGTGGCCTGGCCGGCCCTGACGCTCTCTGAGCCCTAGGATCGTGTGTGAGATGGAGGAGTCGCTGGTGCCCAGCCCGCCGCCGGGGCCCGTGGAGCTGTGCGTGGGTGATTGTTCAGCTGACTTCCGCACACAGTCGGAGCAACTCTACAGCTTTGTGGTGCGTGGCTGCTGGCCCTCCCCCTTCCTGTCCCTTCTCTCTCCCGCAAGGGGCATGTGGAGCAGCCCGGCCTGGCTCCTCCCTTCAGGGCAGCTTCTCCCGCAGACTCCAACATTTGACCAAGTGAGTCCCAGCCGTGGCCCGGCGTCAGGGGGCACACGGCTCACCATCTCAGGCAGCTCTCTGGATGCTGGCAGCAGGGTCACAGTGACTGTGAGGGACAGCGAGTGCCAGTTCGTAAGGTGGGCTGGGGCCCTGACAGCTTTGGGTTGGGCATTGTGTCGGGGGCCGTGGGGACGGGGGGTGGAAGGCCCTGGGCCACCCACTCCAAGCACCCCACTTGCCAATGTAGGAGAGATGCCAAGGCGATCGTGTGCATCTCACCCGTCTCCACCCTGGGCCCCAGCCAGGCCCCCATCACACTTGCCATTGACCGGGCTAACATCTCCAGCCCCGGGGTCATCTACACCTACACTCAGGACCCGACCGTCACCCGCCTTGAGCCCACCTGGAGCATCATCAAGTAAGACCCTGGGGGACTGGGGAGCCCGGCAGTGTCCAGAGGGCTCAGGGACTCGGTGGTCTCTGAGCTCCAGTGGGGCCCCTCCTGGAGCCAGGGCCCTCATTGGTAGAGGAGGTAGAGCTGTCCTGGCCGCACAGTACCCACCACTCACTAGGTGATCCAGGGTCAGGGAAGGCCTGGGCTGCCACGGCAGCCTCGAGCACTCTCCAGGGCTGGGTGGGTGCACTGGAGGAGGGAGCCTGAGGCCCCTGCCCTGTCCCTAGCGGAAGCACCGCCATCACTGTGAGTGGGACACACCTGCTGACGGTCCAGGAGCCCCGGGTTCGTGCCAAGTACCGCGGCATCGAGACCACCAACGTGAGTACCAGCTGCCCCGCCCCACCCGACCCTGCAGCCCATGGCTTCACGTGCCTGGCTGTCCACCTTTGTCCCCACAGACATGTCAGGTGATCAACGACACTGCCATGCTGTGTAAGGCCCCCGGCATCTTTCTTGGGCAGCCCCAGCCTCGGGCGCAAGGCGAGCACCCTGATGAGTTTGGTTTCCTGCTGGACCACGTGCAAACCGCCCGCTCCCTCAACCGCTCCTCCTTTACCTACTACCCTGACCCCAGCTTTGAGCCGCTGGGGCCCTCTGGTGTGCTGGACGTCAAACCGGGCTCCCACGTGGTGCTGAAGGTGCAGGCGGGGTGGGAGTGGGGAGGGGCGGGAAAGTGGAGAGCCCTGGGCTGACGCTGTCCTCCATCCCCAGGGCAAGAACCTGATTCCCGCAGCAGCCGGCAGCTCCCGCCTCAACTACACCGTGCTGATAGGAGGCCAGCCGTGTGCGCTCACTGTCTCAGACACACAACTCCTGTGCGACTCACCCAGCCAGACTGGCCGGCAGCCTGTCATGGTAGGTGGGGATGGGGAGACCCCCTGGGCAGCCCAGGGTGGACATGGTGGTCAGCTCACCTCAGGCCTGTCCCCACAGGTGCTGGTGGGTGGCCTGGAGTTCTGGCTGGGCACCTTGCACATCTCGGCAGAGCGGGCACTGACCCTACCGGCCATGATGGGACTGGCGGCGGGGGGTGGGCTCCTGCTGCTGGCCATCACAGCTGTGCTGGTGGCCTACAAGCGCAAGACTCAGGACGCGGACCGCACCCTCAAGCGCCTGCAGCTGCAGATGGACAACCTGGAGTCCCGCGTGGCTCTGGAGTGCAAGGAAGGTGCCTGAGGCGGGGCGGGATGTGGTGTGGAAGCTGGGGACCTCCCTCCTGCCCACTCACTCCCTCTCTCCACCCGCCAGCTTTTGCAGAGCTGCAGACAGACATCAACGAACTGACTAACCACATGGACGAGGTGCAGATCCCCTTCCTGGACTACCGGACCTATGCCGTGCGCGTGCTCTTCCCGGGCATCGAGGCCCACCCGGTGCTCAAGGAGCTGGACGTGAGCCTCTGCCTCGCCTGCCCCTACCGGTTCCCTTCAGGGCTGATCCCACCCTCTGAGACCTCCTGCTCCCCACAGACACCACCCAATATGGAGAAGGCCCTGCGCCTCTTCGGGCAGCTGCTGCACAGCCGCGCCTTCGTGCTTACCTTCATCCACACGCTGGAAGCCCAGAGCAGCTTCTCCATGCGCGACCGCGGCACCGTGGCCTCGCTCACCATGGTGGCCCTGCAGAGCCGGCTCGACTATGCCACGGGGCTGCTCAAGCAACTGCTGGCTGACCTCATCGAGAAAAACCTCGAGAGTAAGAACCATCCCAAGCTGCTGCTACGCAGGTACCTGCCTCACTCTATCCAGGCCACGCCCTTGTCCTGCCTGGCCCTCCCCCCTGCCCAAGCCCCACCTCTGTCAGGCCCAAGCACCCCTCTCTTGCCCTAGGACAGAGTCAGTGGCTGAGAAGATGCTTACCAACTGGTTCACATTCCTGCTGCATAAGTTTCTGAAGGTGCGCCAGGTGGGTGGGTGGCAGGGAGGTGGTGGCGGAGGACCAGCTGATGGTCAGGCAGGCAGCCAGCTGTGTACCTGTCCCTGGCTGCAGGAGTGTGCTGGGGAGCCTCTCTTCCTGCTTTACTGCGCCATCAAGCAGCAGATGGAAAAGGGCCCAATCGATGCCATCACGGGCGAGGCGCGATACTCCCTGAGCGAGGACAAGTTGATCCGGCAGCAGATCGACTACAAAACACTGGTGAGCCCAGGGCCAGGCGGGCCAGAGGTGCGGGCGCAGAGAGAGGCCTCACCCTAGATTGATGCTGGGGTCTGCTTTTCCCTCAGACCCTGCACTGTGTGTGTCCGGAGAATGAGGGCAGTGCCCAAGTCCCAGTGAAGGTTCTCAACTGTGACAGCATCACCCAGGCCAAAGATAAGCTGCTGGACACTGTGTACAAGGGCATTCCGTACTCCCAGCGCCCCAAAGCTGAGGACATGGACCTGGGTGAGGTCCCCGCCCTCTCTTCCTGGCTCCTACTCATACCCTCCTGTGCCGTGTGACCTCCGTGGGCTCTCCCACTCCCCACCTGAACCCTGTTCTCTAAGAGGAGTGGGCCAGGGACTTGGGGGCTTCCAGCATAATCTTAAGGGCTGCCTGTGGCCCACAGAGTGGCGCCAGGGCCGCATGACTCGCATCATCCTCCAGGATGAGGATGTCACCACCAAGATCGAGTGTGACTGGAAGAGGCTCAACTCACTGGCCCACTACCAGGTGAGGGGTTGGGGCCCGTTCACCCCCAGGGCCACCTGGGAGCCAGGACCCTGCCTTGAGCTGTAGCAGGACACAGGAGCAGTGGCCCTGGCTCCCCCTGCCCTTCTCCCTGGACTCGTGGGCTCCCATCCTGGGTGTGGGTGGGTGGGGGCTCCTTGGCTTCTCAGCTTCCTGCACTGCCCTCCTCTGTCTCTGGGGCCTGCAGGTGACAGATGGTTCCTTGGTAGCGCTGGTGCCCAAACAAGTATCTGCCTATAACATGGCCAACTCCTTCACCTTCACGCGCTCCCTCAGCCGCTACGGTAGGTGTCTCCACTATGGTGGCTGTGTGCCCTTCAAGGCTGCTTAAGCCGTCCCAGGGAAGCCCCCTCCTAAGTGCCATTGGGAGGTCTGCGATTCTGTGGAGTGTAGATGGAGGGTCAGCCAGTGAGGGCAGATGGGTCCCCACAGGCTGCTGGGCTCCCGGGAGAGTGGGGCAGGGGCCAGGTGTTGGCCTAAGGGTCACATGCATTCTCTGCTCCAGAGAGCTTGCTCCGCACAGCCAGCAGCCCTGATAGCCTCCGCTCACGGGCGCCCATGATCACGCCTGACCAAGAGACGGGCACCAAATTGTGGCACCTGGTGAAAAACCACGACCATGCCGACCATCGCGAGGGGGACCGCGGCAGCAAGATGGTCTCCGAGATCTACCTGACACGCCTGCTGGCCACCAAGGTGTGAGCCTGCCTCTCGCCACCTTGGCCTCTGCACAGATGCTTAGATGCCTTCTTCTTGGCCTTGGCCAGAGGTTGTCCCGGCCTCACAGGGGAGGGGACCACGGATCATTTGGGTCCCGTGGGCCTTTCTTAGGGTCTTTGCTATGGGAACTCTGAGCCTTAGATCAAGGCCGCGTCTATCTGTAGGGAAGCCTCGCTCTTTGCCAAACCTTTCTGCCTCCATCTGTCCTGCTCTGGGGACATCCCAGCCTGGCTCCCTCATAGCCTGTGGCCTCTCTGCCCCACACAGGGCACACTGCAGAAGTTCGTGGATGACCTCTTTGAGACAGTGTTCAGCACAGCGCACCGGGGCTCGGCCCTGCCCCTGGCCATCAAGTACATGTTCGACTTCCTGGACGAGCAGGCCGACCAGCGCCAGATCAGCGACCCCGACGTGCGCCACACCTGGAAGAGCAACTGGTATCGCCCTGTGCTGGGCTGCCAGCAATCTGTCTGGAGATGGGTGGGCGAAAGATGCTGGTGGCTCTGCTGGGACCCAGGGCCTGGAGTAGCATCCAGGCAGGAGGGAATGAGGCCTGGCCTGGGGCTGACACTGACAGTGCCATCAAGCCAAGGGGCCCATTGCGTCCGGTCCTGGAGCTGGGCTGCCCGGGTGGGTGGGATGGTGGTGGCGGGGCCTTTGCGCTCTGGGGTCTTGTACCAGGTAGAGATGCTGGTGGTGAGAGCAGTGACAGGAGAAGCTGCGGAGGGGGTTGAGACTTACTGAGAACAGAAGTTCAGTGGAGACTTTGAGGAAAGGCCGTTCACCCTAAATGTGTTGCTCTCACCACCTCTGGACAAGATGTGAGCCGGCCCGACAGGAAAGAGATGTGCACATGGGAGGGGCCCCCCGGGCTCACTAGGGAGCCTCAGGGGCGTGACCCTCTGTTGTCCACAGCCTGCCGCTGCGCTTCTGGGTGAATGTGATCAAGAACCCGCAGTTCGTGTTCGACATCCACAAGAACAGCATCACGGACGCCTGCCTGTCGGTGGTAGCCCAGACCTTCATGGACTCCTGCTCCACATCTGAGCACCGCCTGGGGAAGGACTCGCCCTCCAACAAACTGCTCTATGCCAAGGACATCCCCAACTACAAGAGCTGGGTGGAGAGGTGGGCTCTGCCCTGCTGTGGGTGGCAGAGGACAGGGCCTGCCCCTCCCTGGGCTGCCTGTCTGAGGCAGGCCAGCTACAGGGAGAAAGCCCGGGGACTGGCTGGGCAGTGAGGGCAGGGGTTCTAGTTTTTGTGACATCGCCCGAGTGACATACTCAGGGTCCCAACAGGTATTATCGAGACATTGCAAAGATGGCATCCATCAGCGACCAGGACATGGATGCTTACCTGGTGGAGCAGTCCCGCCTCCATGCCAGCGACTTCAATGTCCTGAGTGCACTCAGCGAGCTCTATTTCTATGTCACCAAGTACCGCCAGGAGGTGTGTGTCATCCCCACAGACTCCCAGTTACTTGGTCCTGAAGGTGCAGTCAGTGACAAAGACAGGAGGGTTGGGGACAGAAGGGACACAGAGCCTTTTTCTTTTTTTTTTTTTTTGAGGCGGAGTCTCGCTCTGTCGCCCGGACTGGAGTGCAGTGGCCAGATCTCAGCTCACTGCAAGCTCCGCCTCCCGGGTTTACGCCATTCTCCTGCCTCAGCCTCCCGAGTAGCTGGGACTACAGGCGCCCGCCAGCTCGCCCGGCTAGTTTTGTATTTTAGTAGAGACGGGGTTTCACCGTATTAGCCAGGATGGTCTCGATCTCCTGACCTCGTGATCCGCCCGTCTCGGCCTCCCAAAGTGCTGGGATTACAGGCTTGAGCCACCGCGCCCGGCCACAGAGCCTATTTCTTAGATTGTTCACGGTCTCTCCCCGACCAGGGCCCGGGGCCGGCACAGGTGATGCTCTCTGGGATCACAGGTAGATGCTGGAATTTGAGGGACCCAGGAGATAAGCCACTGGCTGGGTACAAAGTGGCCACTGGGCAAAAGTTAAAGGGCCTGAGCACTGGAAGGGATGGGCCAGGCTTTGTGATGAGAAATGGCCAGAGGCAGGAGGACATAGAGGTGTGGACTTTAGGATGGAGTCTGGGCCGGACACATTTGCAAGCCTCTGGATGGCATCAAGCCCTGAGCCTGGATGAGCTCACAGGGAAGCTGCAAGTGGGTGTGGAGGGAGAAGCGGCCCAAGCACTGAGCCCAGGGCCCCAGGACACAAAGAGTGGAGGGGAGGGGAGGGGAGGCGCGGCAGCCAGCAGGGAGGATGCCCGAGAGCGCCTGGTGGAGTCTGGCAACCTGAGCCAGTGAGGACCCCTCACAGGTCAGGGAGTGGCAGTGGCCAGCTCTGTCTTCCAGCGCTGCTGCTGGTGAAGGATGGTGTCCTGCAGAACGCTCACGGGGTCTGGCAAGGGTCACAGGGGCCTGGTGAGGGAGGCTTGGGCTAGGAGGTAATGGGAGGGGGAATCCAGCACAGCAAGTCCAGAGTCCAGGTCGCACCCTAGCCGTGGAGAGGAGGAGAAAGTGCTGTTGTCCGAGGGGCATTTGGGGCTGAGGAGAGCTGGTGGGTTTGTACAGGGGCTGCGGGGGAGGACGGAGGGGTGAGGCATGTGGGAGGGAGGAGCCCAGCTGGGAAGTGGGGACTTTGCACGGCAGGAGCTGTACCCCCTACAGAGCCCAGCTCCAGGGGATTCCTCTCCCCCAGATTCTCACGGCTCTGGAACGAGATGCCTCTTGTCGGAAGCATAAGATACGGCAGAAACTGGAGCAGATCATCAGCCTCGTGTCCAGTGACAGCTAAGGGCGGTGGAATGGGTGAGGAGGGGCTTCTCAGTCCTGAGCCGTCCTCCCCTCCAGGGGAGCGGCTGGCTCGAGCATGGGTCCCCAGGCTGAGCCCTGGATTGGGTATCGTGGAGCAGGTCACCCTGGCCAGGATGCCCCCAGCACACCCAGGCCCCCTTCATTAGTGCCTTGCTTTGGGCCCTGCAGGGGAGGGGTGACAGGATGAGCCCCCATCCCAGCAGCAGCAATACCCCCACCCTCCTGCCCTGTGCCCAGGTGTTGGGACAGATCCGCCCTCCCTGCTATTTATATCCCTCTGCCTATTTATTGAATCAAACTCCGCCTCCGTCTCCATCTGTAAATATGTGTCCCCCATGGGATGTTGCCAGTCTCACTCACCTGCCTGTTCTTGAGCTGTCCTGGGCCCTGCCACCCGTCTGGGCTCCTTTGTGTAGCATTATCAGCCTTGGTCTGGCCTCTGGCACCTCACCCCTGCCATGGCTGACCCCACCCATTCCAAGGCGGGGTCACAGTACCAGTGGCACTTGGGGTGAGGTCTCCAAAGCTTCCTCAGAATTGTGGCTGTGCCACACTGGGCCACAGGGTCCCCCTCAAGCATCTTGGGGCCCTCTTCTTGCTGAGCATCTGGAGGATTGGACCCAGGCTTGTGCCAGGGCCTGACTTAGGCCTAAGGGCCCCAGAATGCTCCTCCTCCTGAGCCTACTGCCAAACGTCCTCAGTGTTGTGTGCACCTGCTCCGACTCACTCAGCCGCCCCATTCAGCGCCCGCTCCGTCCAGCGCCCGCCCTGAGGGGCCACGGCGGCCGTGCCTTACTATTCCGTGTCTTCTGCCTCCTCTGAGGAATCTGACCTTGTCTCATGGTCCCAGACCCCCCATTCTCTCCTCTTAGTTGCATGAGATTTTTTCTTTGTTCATGGAATGTTTTTTCCTAATTAAATGTTGGGAAAATGGCGCCCATGTGGGGCTCTGTCTTTGGGGCAGGTCAGTAGACCTGTGGATGCTGCATGAGCTAGAGCTGCATTATGGGAGAAAGGACCACTCCTTGCAGGGTCCCAGAGGGTCTGGGGAGGTGCAGGGCCATGCCCGACCCATCAGCAAACCCTGGTGGCTCTACCTTCAAGACAGATTCAAGATAGATAGATTCTCCTCCCTTCCACCAGCCCTACCCAGCTCTCCCGTGCCATCATCTCTGCCTGGATGCCAGTCTCCCTGCTTCTGCCCTGGCTCTCTCCAGCCTGTTCTCAGTGTGGGAGGCAGAGAGATCCTGTTATGATATAAGGTGGATCATGTTGCCTCACTGTTTAGAACCCTCCAGTGGTTTCAGCTGTGGCCAACTCCTTCAAAACCTGACAATTGTGTACTGTCAAGGTTGTGGCACCCATCATGGTGCACCTACCAAAGTCTTAACTCCCAGGTCTATTAAGTAATGCAGGTGGGGGGAAGGTGACATGCAATTTACTTTTTTTTTTTTTGAGACAGAGTATAGCTCTGTTGCCCCAGCTGGAGTGCAGTGGCAAGATCACAGCTCAGTGCAGTCTCAAACTCCTGGGCTCAAGTGATCCTCCCACCTCAGCCTCCTGAGTAGCTGGGTGTGTAAGTGCACTCTACTATGCCAGGCTTTTTTTTTTTTTTTTTTTTTTAATAGAGATAGGGTGTCGCTGTGTTGTTCAGGCTGGTCTTGAATTCCTGACCTCAAGTGATCCTCACCCCTCAGCTTCCCAAAGTATTGGAATTACAGGCATGAGCCACTGTGTCTGGCCAGGTGAGATGGAATCTTATTATTTTTTACTTTTTATGGCTTTTGTTGTTTGTTTATGTTTTTTTTCTTGACAGAGTTTGCCTGTGTCGCCCAGGCTGGAGCTGCCAGTGGCATTGCATCTCGGGCTAAATGGCAAGCCTTCCGCCCCTTCTCCGGGCTTCCACCATTCTGCCTCCTCATCGCCTCAGGTAACTGCCGGCTGTACAGGCACCCACCACCACACCCAGCTAATTTTTTTGTTATTTTAGTATGAGACAGGGTTTTACTGGTATTAATGTCTCGATCTCCTGACCTCTGCTGCATCCACCTGGCCATCGGCATCCCAAAGTGCTGGGGGATTACAGACAATGAGCCACCAATTGCCCGGGCCCTTTTTTTTTTCTTTTTGTTGAGACAAGCGATCTTGCCCCTGCTTTTCCCCATGCTGGGAGTATCAGTGCAAAATCAACTCACTTGAGCCTTGACTGTCCTGGGGCTCAAGTGGGATCCTCCTGCCATCAGCCTTCTGAGAGCTTAAGGATTACAAGGTGCTTGCCACCATACCCAGCTGTTCTTTGTCTTTTTCTCTTAGTTAGGAGATGGGAGTCCTGCTGCGTCGGTTGAATTCCTGCGGCCTCAAGTAGGGATGCCTCCTGCCTTGGCCTTCCCAAAATGCTGGGATACAGTTGCTGGCAACTGTGGGCCCAGCCAAGTGAGATGCAATTTTAATTAGGTGGCTTGCGACAGGCTTGGGGAGGCACCCTGAGGTTGGGTTTAAAAGCTGCCGAGTTCCAGCTGGGGGTCCAGCTATGGGGGCCACGTTGCCAGGACAAGTTGTGGTGGCTGGATTACAGGACTGCTAGGTATGCCAACACCTCGAGACATGTCCACGTAAACCAATGCGACAAATAGAGAGTAAAATATATAAAGAGAGCGACGTGTTGAGGCAGGACTGGATTGCCTAGCCCAGTGATAAAGAGAAGTTGGTGGATGCAGCTGCTGCCCATCGGCCCAGACAGGCAACCATTCTCGGACAGGGGACAGAGGTAAGCGGAGAATGCTGTTTGAAAATGTTTACCATCATATGGATAACTAACAAACTGAAGGCCACAGGAAAAACAAGACAGTTTTAAACCTCAGCGGGAAATCCCTCAGAAATTAAGTGGAATCTAACAGCAGCATCGATGAGGAGGGCCAAGGAGGAAGGGGGAAACAGCAGAACTGAAATGGGGCCACGGCTGTCTTGCCTGGCTCACACTTGTCATCCCAGCACATTTTTGGAGCCAGGCCGGGCGAAGAATCACTTTGGGAGCCCAGGGAGTCAGGACCAGCTTTGGGCAACATAGCAAGACCTCCTCTACAAAAAATAAAAAATTAGCCTGGCGTAGTGGTGGCATGCTGTGTCGGTCCCAGTTACTCAGGAGGCTTGAGCTGGGAGATTGCTTGAGCCTGGGGGACCAAGGCTGCAGTGAGCCCATGATTGGTGCCAGGGCCCAGGTGACACAGCCAGACCCTGCTATCAAAAAAAAAAAAAAAAAAAAAGATTGGCTGGGCGTGGCTGGCTCATAACCTGTGGAATCCCAGCACGTTTGTTGGGAGGCAGAAGTCCGGTGGGACCACCTTGAGGTCAGGAGTTCGAGACCAAGCCTGACTCAACGATGGAGCAAACCCGCGTCTGCTACTAAAAATACAAAATTAGCTGGGCATGGTGGTTGCGTGCCTGTAATCTCAGCTACGTTTGGGAGGCTGAGCAGGGGAAGTTGCTTGAACCCGGGAAGCAGAGGTTGCGGTGGCCGAGATTGCACCGTTGCACTCCAGCCTTGGCGCCAACAAGAGTGAGAACTTCCGGCTCAAAAAAAAAAAAAAAAACACAGTGAAAAGATCTATAGTTGCCACACTATTCATCATAATTTTAAAAGTGTTTTTTTCTAAAACATCATTAAGAAGGAAGAAAGGATAAGAGCAAAAGGGAGGAGGGAGGGAAGGAGGAAGTGTCATCTTCATAAGCCTGAAGACCAGTGCCAACGTCGACCACTGGCCAGAGCTCCCGCATTCTACAAAGGCAAAACTGTTTCCTCCATATGGGTGAGTCAATAGACTGAATATGTCCTGCCATATGAAAGAACCAAAACCAGACAAAATATATGGAATGCTAGGTGGTAAAGAAACTGCTGGTGGGCCTAGTTGCAGGTGTGTTGAACTGCGGAAACAAGGTAAGCCATGTGGCTGGCCCAGTGTCGTGGTGGTTGGAGTTCCTGGTGGAGCCTGGCAGACACCTCGGAACTTTGGGGAGTTGAACTGATTCAGGAGGAATCCCAGCAGCTGGGTGGTTTGCAGGGCGCGGAGAACCAGGAGAGCGAAGGAGCTGCACAGGGAAAGAACCCTGGATATCCACAGAGGCCCTCCTGCTCCGTTTGAGCAGGACGACTACTGGTGAGCACCGGCCGCATGAGGAAGCCTACCCAAGGGCCAGGGGAGGCCCAATCACCCCAGCAGGAGGGAGGATGAACAGCTTAACGTCCAGTGCTGCAGCAGGACAGGCTAGCAGCTGTCGCCCAGTCCACCAGGATAGCAGAAGCTTATGTTCACCTAGGGAGCACTGGCTAAGGAGCTTTGGCCAGGGGGCCCAGAATGCTGGTTTGTGCTTCGCAGTAGAGGGAAACTGAAGTCCTTACAGTTAAGAGCTGCTCTTGGTCCCCACACAGCACATCTTCAACAAGATTCAAAGGAATCAAACCATTCCATGTTTTCTGAGAATAAAGCCAGTTGCTACTTCTTCCTTTCCACTCAGAAAATCCGACAGAATCTACGAAAGAGGCCGCCTTAAGGACTGAGTTTAGCAAGGCTGGAGGGAACGGCTGTATTTTCCAGGGAGCCAAATCCTGCCCCAACACTAGTCAATGGCCCCAGCACTGGGCTTACTGATCGTTACAGAAAAACAGCCATGGTTGATTAAAAATAAGAAAAAAATTTAAACACCTAAAACTTGCAAATATTATGTGGTACATATTGTTACACATTTACTACGCCTAAATGCAACTGTAAAACTGAGGAAGTATTTTCCAAAATGTTGACAGTAGCTTAATCCCGAATGACAGAACCCAATTGATTTTCATTTCTGTCCATTTCCTAAATTGTCTTCAATTCCTCGTTACTCCTTGAATATACTGAATTCTGGGAATCTCCCCTGCAAACCCAACCAACCGACAAGAATATTGGAGCGTGCTGCAGCTGAAAATAAAACTCAGACTTGAATATAGCTCAGTTTTATTTTCTGCTGCTAACAACATTAGAACCAGATAAAACAAAGGGTCTGGCACCATAAGGCAGTACAAGGCCGACCATGAGCGCCCTTCACAGGAAAGTAGCAACTGGCGGAATCACTGCTAGGGAAGGGATTGGATGATGCACTGCCTAGGGAGGCAGATGGTAAAGTGGACCTCGCCCCATTTTCCCAGGCCAGGCCTTAGCGGAGAACTGGGGGCCCGAAGCGCTGCTGGTTCCGCCCAAACCACCAGGGAAAAGGCTGCTCGGAAAGTTGATGACGGAAATTCGGAGCAGGCGGCAGTCTTCAGCTTTTCCAGCGGCTAAAGGGGAAAAGAAAATCAAATTGGAGGGTACGCAACTCCTGCGTCCCTCGCTCTGGACCCCTCAGGGCACCCGATTACAGCAAACCCTTGGGAGCCCTGTCATGTACACAGCCCCTCAGGCAGAGACCGGCCCAGCGCGCCGGCAGCACTCCTTAGGGCTCGATCCTGGTGTTCCCCATGCTCTCCGGTCGGCCCGCCTCCCCCAACCCGCGGTCCCCTTCAGAACTTATCGGATCTGTACATGCCAGGATCCTGCCCCCGCTCACTGTGAGGATCCTTCCCAACCACCCTTTGGTGGGGCTCGGCCATCTGGAGCCAGGGAACCCATGGGCGATTTCCGCCTCAAACGGGGGGGTTGGGAAAGCACGCTGGGGTGGCTTGGGAGTCATTCGGTTAAGGCCTCGGCCCATCTGACACGACTTGCCCTATGTCTCAGGCCTTCTTGCCCTCCTCTGAAGCCCCCTCTCAGGGTCACCCTGCCCAGCCATCACCCGCTGTCGACTCCTTACTCGCCCAGGCCACCGGTTTGGCAGAGCTTCTCTTCCTCCATTTCAATTTCTTCCCCTCCTCAACCACCCTGACCCGTATACCCCAGGCCCGTCCCCCTGCCTGCCTCCCCTTTCCGCTCGGCCCCCGCCCCGCCCTCCTTTCTTTCTCCCCGAGTCCTGCCCTCGCCCCGCCTCAAGCAGCCCCCAGACCGTTCCTTGGCCTCCCCTCGGAAAGGACACAATATGTGCGGCCGCATTCCTGGCCCCCTGGCCGCAGACGCGACGTCTCTGCCGGGACCTGGCGCGTGCGGTGGGGGAGCTCCACCGGCCGGAGCTGCAGCTGTGTCCGCGCCCCCGGGGCAGCTGTGGCCACCCTGGCCAGCCCCGCCATCTGCGCCTCCGCCTGCGTCTGCATCCGCGTCCCGCATGACCGCCGCCGCGCCGCTCCGACTCCACCCACGAAGCGCAGGCCCCACGCCCCGCCCTTTCTGTGGCTCCTTCCTAAAGCCCCTCCCCCTGCGCACGACTCCGTCCACACGCGCCTGCGCGGGTCCCTGGAGAGCCTGCCTGGCGCGTGGTCAGTTCCCGCCAAGCGGCCTTGCCGGGGGCCTTCTGAGACCCGGTCAGCGGTTGAGAGGCTGCGGTTTCCTCCAGAAACTCTGCCCCTTCGCTCGTAACTCGATCCCAGGGCGCTGGTGCAAACTGACCCACAATCGGTCAGGCCCCAGGAAGCCAGCCCTGACGGGGCTTTTGAAGACACCGTGGACGCCTAGCCCAGAGGCGCACTCCGCGAGGCTCCGCCCCTAACGGCGCCTTGTGACCCTAGCGCGCCTGCGCTGGCGGGGCCTGCCGCCTCGGCCCTGGGGGCCCCAGTGAGGCCCTGGGGTGCCTGGACGCTCCCCGCCCTGTTTCTTACCTGGACCCAAGATCCCCAGGAGATGTGGCACAACATCCATGCTGCGATTCGCGGAGGGAGGGTGGCAAGGTCGGGTAACCCCCAAGGATACTGCTCGCCCTCGACCCCATTGCCCAACCAAGGAGGCTTCACCATGGATTGTGAAGCACTGGATTTGCATTTTACAGGAAGCGTTTTAGAGTGGGTGGGCTGTGCAGAGCGGGAACCCGTCAGCAGAAGGCCTGCACGGAGGCGAAAAATGACAGGGCCTTGAACGAAAGTACTGGCAGTGGGTCTAGGTCTAATATAACGTGAAAAATCAGACTGCACAACTCTTGAGTATGAAAATGCCAGTTTAGGCCAGGCAAAGTGGCTCCCGCCTGTAATCCCAGCACTTTGGGAGGCCAAGGGAGGAGGATCAGTTGAGCCCAGGAGTTCAAGACCAACATGGGCAACATTGTGAGACCCCATCTCTACAAAAAATACAAAAATAAATTTTAAAAATTAACTGGGCGCAGTGGAGCGTGCCTGTAGTCCTAGCTTCTTGGAGGCTGAGGAGGGTTGATTGCTTGAGCCCAGGAGTTCGACACCAGCCTGGGCAACCCTGCCTCTACAAAAAATACAAAAATTAGCTGGGTGTGATGGTGCGCACCTGTGGTCCCACCTACTAGGGAGGCTGAGATGGGAAGATAACCTGAGCCCGGGAGGCGGAGGCTACAGTTAGCCATGGTCACCCCACTGTACTCCAGCCTGGCTGAGAGAGTGAGACCCTGCCTCAAAAAATAAAAGAAAATGCCAACTTAGTCTCTTACAGTACATATGTAGAGAAATCCTAGAACAATACAGCAACATGTAAATCCTCGTGATCTCTGCTAATAGTATGGTGGGTGGTTTTAATTTCCTTTTGTGTTTTCCCTCTAGTTTTCCAAAGTGGTCTTTTATGACATTTACAATACAAAAAAAAAAATATTTAAAGTGACATCAGGCCAGGCACGGTGGCTCATGCCTGTAATCCCAGCACTTTGGGAGGCCGAGGTGGGTGGATCACTTGAAGTCAAGAGTTCAAGACCATCCTGGCCAACATGGTGAAACACCCGTCTCTACTAAAAATACAAAAATGTGCTGCATGTGGTGGTGCGCGCCTGTAGTCCCCGCTATTCGGGAGGCTGGGACAGGAGAATCACTTGAACCCGGGAGGTGGAGGTTGTGGTGAGCCGAGATCACACCACTGCACTCCAGCCTGGGTGACAGAGGGAGACTCTGTCTCAAAAAGAAAAATAATGCAAATAAAAAATGAATAAATGAAGTGACAAAATTTCCAACAGTGTTTGTCATGTTTGGACAACCTATTTTCCTCCTTTGCAGTCATAAGGAAGGATTGAACACTGAACTATATCAGCAAATCCTGTTGGGTTTCCCTCTGAAATAGGTTCCACATCAGCCCACTTCTCGCTCTCCACTGCTAGTCTGCAATGGAAGCCAGCATCTTTCCTTGACTGCCCTCAACAGCTTCCTGGCTGATTCTCTTTTACACTTTCCCCTCTACAACCTATTCACCACACCGCAGAATGACTTTTTAATTCTAATTTAAATTGCATGGAGCTGGGCGTGGTGGCTCATGCCTGTAATCCCAGCACTTTGGGAGGCCAAGGCAGGCAGATCACTTGAGGTCAGAAGTTCGAGACCAGCCTGACCAACATGGTGAAACCCCATCTCTACTAAAAATACAAAAATTAGCTGGGTGTGGTGGTGCACGCCTGTAATCCCAGCTACTCAGGAGGCTGAGGCAGGAGGATCACTTGAACCCCGGAGGTGGAGGTTTCAGTGAGCTGAGATTGTGCCACTGCACTCTAGCCTGGGCAACAGAGTGAGACTCCCTCA
>NW_016818742.1:140516-145472 GCF_001698545.2 Rhinopithecus bieti
AAAAAAAAAAAAAAAAAAAAAAAAAAAATTGCAGGGCGCGGTAGCTCACGCCTGTAATCCCAGCACTTTGGGAGGCCGAGGCGGGGCAGATCATGAGGTGGAGATTGAGACCATTCTGGCTAACACGGTGAAACCCCGTCTCTACTAAAAATACAAAAAAAAAAAATTAGCTGAGCATGGTGTCGGGCACCTGTAGTCCCAGCTACTCGGGAGGCTGAGGCAGGAGAATGGCCTGAACCCAGGAGGCAGAGCTTGCACTGCACTCCAGCCTGGGTGACAGAGCGAGACTCTGTCTCAAAAAAAAAAAATTTGATTCAGGCAAGGATTGTCACTGGATGGCAAAAGCATTAGCTGAAAGATTGTTGGGGACAGGATATTCACAAAGTCTCCAAATATTACCCCAAATTACCTGTGAATCAGGAAGGGAAACTGCGTCTTTACAGGCGAGAGATCTGGCAGCCGCCACCTGGGCTATGTGATCAAACAGCCTCCCCAGCAGTGGGGCAGCCTGACCCTGCCAGCCGCCAGATGCGGGGCTGGGGGTGAGTGTGGTCAGAGGAGGAAAGGATACAGTATCAGTTGCCCTGGATGCTTCCAAAAATATTCTTGCCTGATTACCTGTGGAGAATGGCTAGTTAGGAGAGGCAAAGACGGCCTCCTGCTCCCTCAGAAGCCTGGCTGGGTGGCATTGCCATTCATCCAGGTGGGCCATGGAGAAAATGTGTGTGCTGAGGAGCTGGCCAGTGCTGGACGTGAGTGCCAAGAGGGAAGGGACTGTGTTGTCCAGTCTCAGGGTTGCCAGCACTTGGGACACAGGGGGCACTGAGTGATGAGCAGGGTGTCTGCAGCAAAGTCAGGCGCTGTCTGGAAGACATGGGCTGGAGCTCAGGAGAGAGGGCTGGGATGAGACGTATACATGGGAGTGAAGCACAGAAATAGAAACAAAGCTGGATGAGCTCCCCCAAGAAGTGATAGAGAGAGAGAAGAGAAGGGGTTCAGAGACAGAGCCCTGGGGCCCCAACATTGAGGGGTGGGGTGTGTGTGAAGACCTAGCAAGAGAGCCTGAGAAGGAGCAAGCGGTGGAAACAGCACGCGAGCAAGGGCAGGAGAGGGTGAGGGCTGAGGAATGAGGACTGCCAGCCATTCAGTGGGGCCTGGAAGGTGTGTGCAGGTCGCTCCAGCTGGGCCCTGGAGGAGGACAGGGTACTTGCTGCGTGTCTCTCATCTCTCCTGACAGCTTTTCAGGGCTGGGAGGCTCAAGGCTGGCCACCTCTGCCGCATCTACTCCTGGGAGTACCAGGCCCAGGCAGATCTATTGGAGCTGGTGAGGCCCACATGGGACACCTGCAAGGCGCCAGCAAACTGTGGGCACAGCTAATCCATTGCCAGGGAACCTCCCCACTGCAAGGCAAATGCTGCTGTCCTCTGAGGCCGCTCTTCCTCCCGTGGGCCCTTGGGAAATGACACCAAAAGCATCTTATCCCAGCCGGGCCCTTCACTCATGCTGCCATCGCCTGAGGTCATCGTAGTCACACTATGGCCGCAGGGTCGGACACTGTGCTGAGACCCCTCCCTGAGGGGCAGGTGGTGGATCTCAGGGCCCTTCACCGGGCAGGGGGCAGTGGATGACTTGGCGCTACCTTTCAGGGCCGACAATTGGCTCAGAGGGGTGCAGCACCTGCAGTAAACATTCTGACCCCCGTTAAAGGATCTCAGCATTGGGGGGCTGCAGCCTGTGGCTGCTCCATCTTCATGCAGAGTCCCCAGTGTCCTCTAATGATCCCCCCCACTTCCTCTCTCTGGTGCCTTCCCTAACGCAAGCCTCAGGAAACGCTTTCCCTGTGTGATCTTGATGCCTCCAGCCCTCTCCTCCACTACCTGTTAGGTGGCCCTGATATGACACATGCATTTCCCCTGTAGTGGACAGCTGCCACTTGCTGCCACCATTGAGGACATCCATTCATCCAGCCCTCCTCCAGAGCCTTCTGTCCCTTGCACAGCCCATGTGTGTCCAGGGAAGTGACCCCATGCCTAGCTCCAGGGAGCCAGCCCTGACGGATAATCACCCCCTACCCCGGCCAAAATGATTGGACGCACAATCCAGTTCTGACCAACGAGAAGGGTGTTTATTTGCTGGAGGCATCTGAGACAGCAGAGGTGCTACAGAGAAGGTGCTGCTCTGGCAGTGAGGGAGGGATTCTGTGGAAGCTGCAGGCAGCCATCTTTTCATCCTTGGAGGTGGTGGCCTGGGATGTGGCAGATACAAACGCAGAGGGAGGCAGGAAGACACTGGATGAAATTGCTCCCCTGCTGCCAATACCGATACCACTGGGCTTTTCACTTTCATAAGCCAAGAAATTTCCGTTACTGATTAAACAAATTGCCTTTATTGTTAAACCAATGACCAGACATCAGAAACAGCCTAGCTAATATAGCTCATTTTGGATAAAAGTGGAAGTCTCACGTTCACCTTTAATGTTATTTCATTTTCCAAAATCAACTTCCTGGCACCACGCAAACAAGAGCACTGGTAAATGTATCACCTGAGCTGCAGGCCACCCATGCTCACAAGTGTGTCCCTGCCATGGGTGGTTTTGAAGACATATACATGGCTCTCCAGCTCTCGTGGGGGCCAGGGGCTTCTGTGTGCTCTTCAAAGCCTTCACCCATTGGGCCTCTGTCCATCTTTCCAATATTTGGGGGACCCAATATTTGCCCCATCAGGCCCAGGCAGGAGGGCCTCCAGCATGCGCAGCCCCAACCACACTGTGAGCGGCTCACTTGGCAAGGGTGGAGGGCCCAGAGTGGCGTCCTCCTGCTGTAGCTTCCTTCTAGCCTCTACCACCCCTGGGGGCCTCCAAGGAGCAGGTGGCTAGATGTCCTCTTGTGCCCATGCACAGGGCACAGTGGAGGAGGAACCGGAACCCAGCCTATATTTCTGTCCCCACCCTGGCACCCCAAGGTTTCCTCTCAGGCAACAAGGAGCACACAAAATGAGCCCCTGTACACAGGTGGCTGGGATGTGTTCATCTTCCACAGGGAGGCGAGTGCTGGGGACGAGGACAAAGGCCTATGCCCAGTCCCAGTTCTGACACTGTCTTGCTGAGTCACCCATCAGCCCTAACGCTTCCTGGAGGAGACAAGCAGACAGGGTGCCCCAGAGAGGAGCTGTGTCACTAAGGGCCAGGACACCCCATCTCTGGGTCACACTTGGCCACTGCTTCGCTTTTGGCTTCAGTTTGTTTACTGAACAGAAGGGAAGGGGGCACTGTGAGACGAAGGACACTGACTCAGGTCGGGGAGTGGCCCTCACTGTATAGAGTCCGTGGCTGGGGACTAAAGTGGCACTGAGACTCCCCCGAAGTCACATCACAGAGCTGGGGTGACTTGCTGACTCCCTGGCCCCAACCTGCTTTTTCATTTGTCGAAAGCACACTGGCTGCAACAGCTGGTGGGGGTGTGGTGGTTCCAGGGCTGGCTGTCACTTGGCCTCCTGCAGAGGTAAGCTGAAGGCTATGTTGGACCCGCCAGAGGTCAGGTGACAGCTGCTTTCCCTTTCAGGATTGGGAAGGAGTCACCTGAGTATATTCTCAGTGGGCTAAACATGACATGCCAGAGCCCAGCTCTCCAAGCAGCCCCTTCCTCCTTCTCACACCAAGGCACTTTCAGAAGCCGCTGGATTCCGACTGGGGCTCCGCCACTTCATGGCCAGTGCCTCTGCTGTGCTGGCTCACCTCTTCTGAGGGTGTGGAAGCAAACCCAGGTCAAGCTGTGAGGAGTGCCTAGCACCTGGCCAGAGCCAGGTACATGCCAGCTATTATTATGAGCCCAACTGCAACAGGTGAACACACTTAGTGCGACATGCTGCTGTGGCCTGGCATTGGGCACCTCCCCATGCTCCGAGAATGCTATTTGGAGAAGCCCTTCTCCATCGTCTCAGTCACTTCAGGGTGCAGGAAGCGGCTGGCCAACCGTTCGATGTCGTCCAGCGTCAGGCGGCTCAGGGACCTCTCGTAATCCTGGGGAGAGAACGGCAGGAAGATTCAGGGGCTGCCAGTGGGGAGCCATACACTGCAACAGAGGTAGGGGCTGGGAGGAACTGGGCCTGGAGAGGATACCCAGGGTTACCCTTCTCACCCTCTGTAGCTGTTCCAGGACCCTGCTGGCATCTGCCGCACTGAAGTGGCGGGCCAAGACTTTGGAGATTAGCTGCCAGACATGCGGGGGTGGGGAGTCGACCAGCCTCTGGGCCTCGCCTTCTTCTAGTAGCACCTTCTCCAGGGGTTTGACCACTAGGTTGAGCTTGGAGTTGGGCCCGATGCTATAATCCGAGAGTCGTTTGCCATCTGCCAAAGACAGATCGATGGGTTCCTCCTCCTCCGCCGCCGTGGGGGTGGCCCGGGACGCGAGACCGCCTCGGGCGGCAGGAGCGGAGCGCTGCGGCATCCGGCAGTGAGGCATGCGGCCGCCTCCCTGGGGGTCATGTGGCGCTTGGCGCCAGCACCCCGACCCGTTACATGGCTGCCGGCCTCGGCCCGCGCACCCCAGTCCCGCTTCCTGCGGGGCTCCCTGGGCGTCTCCTCTCCCTGGGTACCTGCCAGGGCCTTGCCCTTGAACAGCAGCCGCTGCTGGCGCACGGGGACGTTCAGCTTCTCGGAGACCAGCTGCTTCAGCGTGGACACCAGCTCGTCCTCCGGCACCTGGCCGCGCGGAGGGTGGGAGGCAAGGGTTGAGGCCGCGGCCCCCAGGCGGCGAAGCCCACGCGTCCGCTCCCGAGGGCAGCTCTCCCGGCTCCCAGTCCCCGGCCCGGCCGCCCCGTGCCCGCCCTTGGCCCTGCTGGTCACCCTGCCAGGAGCGGGCGAGAGAGCGCGCCGGACCCGGCCGCCCGGCCCGGGGACCCTACCTGCAGGCTGCACTCCCGGCCCTGCAGCGCCTTCACCGTCAGCTGCATGGCGG
>NW_016818742.1:145903-151002 GCF_001698545.2 Rhinopithecus bieti
CAGCGAGAGGGGCGCGCCCGCCGCCCGCGCTTCCCGGCCCCGCCCTCCTGCCCCGTCCACGCCCCGGCCCCGCCCCCCGGCCCAGTTGCACCCCGGGAGGAGTGCTCCTGGGGTCCCGCCTAGCACACGCGCAGCGACTGCCCTGGCCGGCAGACCCCTCCCAAAGCAACAGCGCCGGGGAGTTGGGAGCAGGAACCAGTCGGGCCAGGTTGGCGTCATCTGGGAGCTGGGGGATGGAGAAGGAAGGGCCAGAAGGTACGCTCGCCCCCACAGACTGCCTGGACCACCCCACGCGCCGTTACTGCTGGCGGAACCTGGCCCTGCATACCCACAGACGGCCCGCCCCGGCTCCCTGCCTGGTTGCTTTCTGCCTCCTCCTTTCTGGTCTGGCTGCGAAACACCCCACTGAGCTTGAGAGGGGGTGGGGGGCCAGCCTCTGCCCTCATCTTCCCACCTCTCCTACAGTGGGGACACGCCCGGGAAGGGCTGATAGAGAAAGCCTGTGCAGGGGTCACCGTGTCACCCAAGCTGGCCCTCCACCCTGGTCCACACCTACCCAGCACATTCTTTCTACCCCCACGCCCAGGCCCCAAAGGGCAAAGATTAGAAGGGACCCAAGCTTGCTTCTCTCTTTTATTGAAATATATTTTCTGGGCAGCACCCACCTACCTAACTCAGCATGGCCTCTGTGGCACTGAAAGCTGGAGAATAAAAAATCAGTAAAAAAAATAAGCCTGGATTTTTCTGAGTGCATAGTGCATGAGAACTTTGGTGGAGTGTGGGGGCTGGGGCTGATGAAAGCTTGACCCAGAGGCCTCAGGGAACTGGGAACAGGCTACTGTAGATGCAGTGGCCGATGACCAAGGCCAGCATCTCGGAGGTGCCGCTCAGCGCCACAATGAAGGGGGCCTGGGAGGCATAGTCAGCTTGAAGGCGGCGGAGGGATAGCTGCAGCATGGTCAAGGCCAGCAGGCTGTTCTGCACCCCTACCTCAATGCTGACTGTCCGCCGCTGGGCCACCGGCAGCTTCAGACATGTGGCCAGGCAGTAGCCCACCAACAGGCCAACCAGGGGCACTGTGATACCCACCAGTACGATGGGTAGCCGGACACCTGCCAGGATGAAGACCCCCATGCGATAGGCCAGGAAAAGGCCGCCCAGGAGGAGCACAAAGCTGAAGGGCTTGATGACTTGCAGCAGCAGCTGGGAGAACTTGGGGAGCTTGGACTTGATCAGCACGCCCACTGCTATGGGGATGGCGATGAACAGCAGGGTGCCTAGGATTTTGGAGATGGGCACGTGGAGTGTTTCATGGATGCTGAGCAGGTGGCTGTAGATGGCTGAAGACAGAGGCAAGAAACCAGTGGCAGCCACCGTAGAGATGAAAGTCATGGAGATGGCCAGGGTGACGTCCCCTCCAAGAAGGAGGCTGAAGAGGTAGCTCCCTCCGCCGCCAGGCGACGAGCAGGTGATGATGAGGCCCAGAGCCAGGGCCTTGGGCAGCATGAAGACCTTGGCCATTAGGAAAGCGTACAAGGGCATGACCAGAAACTGGCCCAGGAGGCCCAGCAGCATGGGCTGGGGGCTCTGCATGAGCCCCTTCAGAACCTCGAGTTCCACTTTGCACCCAAACGAACACTTGTTGACAAAGATAAGAGGCAGGAGCAGGTAGAGTATTGGGTTTTCCGAGAAGTGGGCCAGGTCGGTGCTGAGGGTGGCAGGGGTGTCTTCAGCAGGGGAGACCTTGATGTAGAAGTCTCTCCGCTCCTCGATCAGTGTGGGCGGGGCCTCATGGGCGTCCACCAGCTGGATGTGGAGTGGGGCCAGCCCAGCCAGGCCTGAGTGGATGCTCACCACAAAGCCACCCCCACCTCCCCAGGTTATGGCACTCACGTTCTTGATGGTCAGCACCTCTGTGTCCAGGGATGTAACCCTGAGCATGGGGCTGGGCGCCGTCCTGTTGGCTTGGCCTGGGTACTGGCTGGAGATCACAATGATGCCCTCACTCTCCTCAGGAAACTCAAACTCCATCACAGAGCCATCTCCAATGCTCAAGTAGCGGCCCCCAGTCAGTGGCACAGTGTGACCCCCAGCAGTGCTGAGGCTGCTGCTGGCTGTCCCTCGGGCCCCCCACGGCAGGCTGATGAGCAGCAGGGCAGCTCTGAGCATGCCTAAGGGACTTGTGCCACTACCCTCGCCTCCCAGACCAGGCCACTGCTGAGAACTGCCCCTGCCCTGCATTAACACCATGGCTCTTCCTGGAGGGCGGATGCGTGCCCAGGCCCTCTGTGGCTTAGGAGAACATCCCCACTGGTGCTGCTGGGTTGTCCTGAGAAGGATTCATGGGTGGGTCCCAGTCCTGTGCTGCCTTCCTCAATGGCAGGGCTCTCCCTGAGGAGGTAAGGGACACAGAGAGGCAGCTGGTGAGGGCGTGCAGTCAAGAACCCAGGAGCATGGGGATCTGGAAACCCACTGCTAAGAGTAAAACTCAGCAGGGACCCTTGCCCCACACTCAGGAATAGAGAGGCAATGCCTAGTGCTGGCCCTTGAGTGCCATTCGGCTGTGGCTCCCTGGCCTGCTCTACCTGCCCCTACAGTGACTCGATGAGGGTCCTGCTGGGAAGCAGGTCCTCCCTCCCCAGGGAAGTTGCCAGAATGGGCAGCAGGAGTGGATCATCCCAGTGGGGTGGGAGAAGCAAAGTAGAGGAGCTAAGATGAAGGCACCAGGGCTGAAGCCACCAGGGTGATACGAACCAGTCAGAAGGGACAGAGCCACATGTCTACTGGGGGGCTTTCTTCTCCTTTTGTCAGAGCTCCCACTGGTCCCAGACTTTGAGACTCCCAGAGCCACTGCGATATATCTCAGAGGCTGTGCTCAGAGTCCAGGGCTCCCCCCATGTTCACATGGAACTATGAGTGTTTCTAGGGACCAGCAGCACCTCCTTCCATTTCTCAATTTGGGCAGCGACCACTGTAGTGTCACATCACCTGCTAGAACTGGGGCAACCAGGATGGAGACACAACAGCTTTACATCACCCCTGTCAGTTGCCTCATGCACTGTTGTGTCCCAGTCCTAGAAGAGGACTGCCTCTGTAGACCCTATCACTTTGGCACTGGCCTCCCGTCATCTGAGACTGGGGCGAAAGGCAGAAGTAGGGAGCAGAGGTTAGGTTAAGCCAAAAGTTCATCCTGGCGAGCCTCCCCTATCCCTAGCTTAGGATGACATGGCCTCTGCTGGCTTGAAGTTCGGGTCACTTACCCTGGAGGCCTTGGTCCAGCCATGTGTCTTATCTCTGAAGAGGGAGGCAGGAAAACCAGTGGGGTGGGAGAAGCAAAGTAGAGGAGCTAAGATGAAGGCACCAGGGCTGAAGCCACCAGGGTGATACGAACCAGTCAGAAGGGAAAGGCTAGGGGCCATTCACCCCATGCCCCATCCCTCCAGTAGGGCTGGTGGCTCTGACTCACTCCAAGACGGGTTTGGCCCAGATCCCACACCATTTCTGCTTGAGGGGCCGACAGAGTTTGAGCAGATGCACCCCCAAGTCAGGGGAGGGAGTCCCGGCCCTTCCACACCGGCCAGGTGTTCGGGGTAACTGGCAATGCTGACAGGGGCTCCTCCCTACCTGGGAGTCCGGAAGTTGTCGGACGGGTCGCTAGCAGAGCTCTGGCGCGGACCTGGGAGGGAGGAAAGGAAGGGCACGCCGCCGTCCCACAGCCGGCGACCCGCTCGGGCCGTCTCGGGGTCTGGGGGAGCACCTTACGACATTCCTGGGCCCCGCGGCCCCGCCAGGCCTCGCGAACGAGCGGCGGCGGCCCTTCCCTGCCAGGCCCGACCGGGCGCCCCAGTGGGCGATCGCGGAGCGGGGTCGGGGCCAGAGGCCGCCTCCCTTCCGGAGGCTCTCACCTGCCACAGCCACGGCGCAGCTCAGCTGCAGCGTCTGCCCGGCCGGCAGACGCCCGCGAGCTCGGCCCGTCAGGGCCCCGCCTCACCGAGGCCCCGCCCTTCCCCGCCCAGCGCGTCAGGGACCCACCCCTCCCTCAGCGTCCCGCTCCACTCCAGCGGCTCGCTGGGTTCCGACCGGTTGTGACGTCTCTGGGAATGACGCGGGTAAGCTGGTCGGCGCCCGGCTCTGCCTGGACCAATCGCTTGGCAGCGCATCTGAACCTGTTGTGATCGCTGGGGCGACCCGCTCTGGGAGGGAGCCCCACGCATTCCCGATTACGCTGCGACCTCTAAAGGCAGTGGGACAGAGGGTTACCGTTAGCAGGGCTGGGGCGCCCGTGGGCTGCTGTTACGGCTGGGAGCCCGGGGTTAGGGTTTTGGTCATGTTGCCGCTCAGGGTGCCCAGCCCTAGGGCCCCAGGGCTGAGTTGGACCGACCTGGACGCCAGGTTCTGTGCGGAGTTCCTCCTTTCGTTCAAGCATTGACCGAGCGCCTTTTTCTATTTATTTATCTTCTGAGACTGAGTCTCGCTCTGTCACCCAGGCTGGAGTGCAGTGACACGATCTCGGCTCGCTGCAACCTCCGCCTCCCAGGTTCAAGCCATTCTCCTCCCTAAGCCTCCCGCATAGCTGAGATTACAGGCGCCCGCCCCGCGCCCCGCTAATTTTGTATTTTAGTAGAGACGGGCTTTCACCATGTTGGCCAGGTTGGTCTCGAACTCCGGACCTCGTGAGCCGTCCGCCTCGGCTTCCCAAAGTTCTGGGATTACAGGCGTGAGCCATTGCGCCCGGCGAGGGCCAATTTCTATATCGTGGAACATTAAGTGAACTTGTCTGCGTTTCCAAACTTTGGCGCCACTAGCAAGGTGCGGAGGCTTCGTGGTAAAGGAATAGAAGGCAGAAGGTTGGGGACAAGTATGATGGGAAGGTATAGAAAGAGTGTCGGAAGACAGTACAGAGGTGCAGAGCAAAGGGGGATCATATGTTCCCAAAGCTTGTTGGGGCAACTGGAATCAATCTGCACACTTCAACCTCTTGTCAAGACTGTGATGGAGTCGGAGGTATTTGCCCCGGGTAGGTGCACAAGACACATGGTTGCAGATGTGAAAAAAAAAACAAGCGGCCGGGCGCGGTGGCTCAAGCCTGTAATCCCAGC
>NW_016818742.1:152060-157195 GCF_001698545.2 Rhinopithecus bieti
AGGAGATCGAGACCATCCTGGATAACACGGTGAGACCCCGCCTCTACTAAAAATACAAACAAATTAGCCGGGTGTGGTGGTGTGCGCCTGTATTCCCAGCTACTTGGGAGGCTGAGGCAGGACAATCTCTTGAACCTGGGGTGGGGCGGAGGTTGCAGTGAGCTGAGATCCTGCCAGTGCACTCCAGCCTGGGTGACAGAGCGAGACTCCATCTCAAAAAAAAAAAGTTTTTTGTGTGTGTTTTACAAAGTTCAAGTTAGTATGTGCGCATAATATGAGCAAATATACATATGCTGAAAGTTCTTATAAGGGTTTGATGTGTGGATGATCAAAAACATTTGCAACCATAACTCTCAGCCATTCTTTAGCCTCCAGGGATCAGTAAGGCAGAAGCGATTTGTGTGTTTGTACTTGGTGTTCTGGAAAGGTTGTTCTGTCCCTTTCAAATGGGGTTGAAGGGTCCTGATGGAAGTAGACAGTATTTAGACTAGGACAGGTGAGAGGGCTTGACTTGGCACATGCTGGGGCTGAAGACTGCAATTTGGAAAAGCGCAGTAATTGGCCAGAGGGAGAAAGGAGTCAGCTGGAAAACCCAAAGAAGGAAAACCAAAAAGTTGTGTCCTTTTGAAGGAAACGTGAATTTTGTATTCCACTTGCCTGTGCTCTTGGGCCTACCTGATGCTGTCAGTGAAACTCACCTGGAACTAACCACTCGGCAGCCACCAATTCTTGTTTTTGCCAGAGGTCAAGGAGAGCAAATGCAGTCAGAAGACTGCTGTCTGTTATTGTCAATCACTTCAGCCTTCCCTGAAAAGCCTGAGTGGGCAGGTGGAATGTCTGACATGAAGAATTGGTGGCTTTGTCTGCAGGAAAAGGGAATAGCTAGATCAAAGGCAAGAGAATGTTCCTAGTTGGTTTAGGGAATCAGTAGTTTACCCCAGGACGCGGTGGCTCGCGCCTGTAATCCCAGCACTTTGGGAGGCCGAGGCGGGTGGATCACTTGAGCTCAGGAGTTCAAGAGCAGCCGGGGCAACATGGCAAAACCCCGTCTCTACAAAAAATACAAAAATTATCCTGGCGTGGTGACATGCGCCTATAGTCCCAGCTACTCGGGAGGCTGATGTGGGAGGGTCGCTTGAACCCGGGGAGATGGAGGCTGCAGTGAGCTGAGATCACACCACTGCACTCCAGCCTGGGCAACAAAGTGAGACCTTGTCTCAAAATAATAATAATAATAATAGTAATAATGATAATAATAATAATAATAATTTACCCTAGAAGAGAAGGAGGAAGAGGTGAGGATATCTAGTGCCCAAAGAGAAGTCATCTGGACTGGAAAAACAGATGGAACAAATGATAGCAACAGCTGGAACAACATCAACACATTTCAGATGGGAGGCCTGCCAGGTATTATGTAATAAGGTCACCGTGGTGACCCTGAGAGGCGTGCCTACCTCTGCTCTTGAGGCAGGGACCTCCAGAAACAGTTTTTTGTTTGTTTGTTTGTTTTGTTTTTTGTTTTTTGTTTTGAGACAGAGTCTCACTCTATCGCCCAGACTGGATGCAGTGGCACAATCTTGGCTCACTGCAACCTCTGCCTCCCGGGTTGAAGTGATTCTCCTACCTCAGCCTCCCGAGTGGCTGGAATTACACCCAGCTAATTTGTGTATTTTTAGTAGAGATGGGTTTTCACCATGTTGGCCAGGCTGGTCTCAAACTCCTGACCTCGTGATCCGCCCGCCTCGGCCTCCCAAAGTGCTGGGATTACAGGCATGAGCCACCGTGCCTGGCCCAGAAACAGTATTTGATAAATAAGGAGGCCAGGCGAGGTGGCTCATACCTGTAATCCCAGTATTTTGGGAGGCCGAGGAGGGAAGATTGCTTGACCCCAGGAGTTTGAGACCAGCCTGGGCATCATGGGAAGACCCTATTTCTACATAAACAGATTAAAAAATATTTTAAAAGGCATGGAAGGCATATGCTAATGTAAGTATGAGGTACACTGAGTATCCACAGTGAAGTGTAATGACACCTGTCACTTTTGCCTGCCCGGCATCAGGTTGCAGCACCTTAGTTTTCTTTGGGGGAACCATCCGTCCTCCACTCTCAGTACGCATGGTTTGCATGTGGATGGCCCCAACGCTGGGCCCTGGAGTGGGCACATAAGCAGGTGCAGCCAGCCAGCCACTCAGACTGATGCAAACATAATGCCATAATCCAATCTGGACCAATGAGGGTTAGTCCCCAGGGACTTGTACTGAAGTGTTGGGAATGCCATCCTACGCCACAGAGAGGGAGACTTAAAGAAAATGATATTTATTTGGAATGGGTATTGCAATGGGAATGTGTGTGCCATAGTAAACGGTGTATATTCAGGGAGGTGAAGGGAGAAAAAGGGTTTTGTGGTTGTTTTTTGTTTGTTTGTTTGTTTTTAAGGCAGGGTCTCACTCTGTTGCCCAGGGTGGAGTGCAGTGGTGTGATACTGGCTAACTGCAGCCTTCACCTGCTAGACTCAGGTGACCCTTCCACTTCTGCCCCCTCAAGTAGCTGGGACTACAGGCATGTGCCACCATGCCTGGCTAATTTTTTTGTATTTTTTGTAGAGATGGGGTTTAACCATGTTGCCTTACGCTGGTCCCGAACTCCTGCGCTCAAGCAATTCTCCTGTCTCAGCCTTCCAAAGTGCTGGGATTACAAGCATGAGCCATGGCAGCAGGCTGACAGAGGTGTTTTTGTTTGTTTATTTGTTTTTGAGATGGAGTTTGGCTCTTGTTTCCCAGGCTGGAGTGCAATGGCGCGATCTCGGCTCACTGCAACCTCCGCCTCCCAGGTTCAAGCGATTCTCTTGCCTGAGCCTCCCGAATAGCTGGGATTACAGGCGTGGGCCACCACGCCCAGCTGATTTTGTATTTTTAGTAGAGACAGGGTTTCACTATGTTGGTCAGACTGGTCTTGAACTCCCAACCTCAGGTGATCCACCCTCCTCAGCCTCCCAAAGTGCTGGGATTACAGGTGTGAACCACCGCGCCTGGCCAACAAAGGTTTTTAAAGAAAAAATGAGAATTACATAATTGTTTTCAGGTAATTATCCTTGGCTACAAGCATTAATAACAAAAGTGGCATCAGTCCAAGTTTGGACAGGCAGTTGCTGGGTAGATGTCTTCACAGAAGTATTCTCTCTGTGTCAGGTGATGATAGCCATTGTACAGGGTTATAGTTTTTGCAGAGTCTCATGATGGGTTTTGGTGTCAGGCATCACACATGAGAACCTTCTCTTCATGGCTTGCCCCCCAGCTTCTGGTTTCAGCGTTTTATATTTATTTTTTTTTTTTTTTTTTTTTTTAAGGTGAGAGATATACCCGGAAGTGCAGTGGCTTTTCATGGAGCGATCCTACTATTGATCAGCATGGGAGTTTTACTTGCTCTGTTTCTGAGCTGGCCCAGTTCAGCCTTCCTTAGGAAACCTGGTGGTCTCCTGCTCCCAGGAAGTTACCATATTGATGCTGAGTTTAGTGAAGACACCAGATCAGATTAGCATACCACAGCCCAGAAATCCTGTGCTCAAGTGATCCTCCTGCCTCAGCCTCCCCAGCAGCTAGGAATACAGGTGTGTACTACCATGCCTGGCTAATTAAAAAAAAAAAATTTGTAGAGACAGGGTGTCCCTATGTTGCTCAGGCTCATCTCGAACGCCTAGGCTCAAGGGATCCTCCCACGACAGCCTCCCAAAGTGCTAGATTACAGGGGCGAGCCACCACACCTGGCCTAGCATGGAAGTTTTAACCTGTTCCATTTCCAGCCTTGGCTGGTTCATTCCTCCCTAGACAACCTAGTGGTCCTCCACTCCCAGGATACTGATGCTGAGCTTTTTGTGGACACCTGATTGGCATGGCACACTATAGCCCAGAACTCCTGGGCTCAAGCGATTCTCCTGCTGCAGCCTCCTGAGTAGCTAGGACTATAGGCATGCGCCACCACACCTGGCAGGGATTTTTTTGTTTTGTTTTGTTTTTTGAGACAAAGTCTTACTCTGTCACCCAGGCTGGAGTGCAGTGGTGCGCTCTTGACTCACTGCAACCTCCATCTCCCGGGTTCCAGCAATTCTCCCACCTCAACCTCCTGAGTAGCTGGGACTACAGGCCTGCATCACTACGCCCAGCTAATTTTTCTATTTTTACTAGAGACACGGTTTTACCACGTTGGCCAGGATGGTCTCAAACTCCTGACCTCAAGTGATCCACCCGCCTCAGCCTCCCAAAGTGCTGGGATCACAGGCGTGAGCCCCCGCGCCTATTTTGTTTTTAATACAAGTGACTCCATTTTGCTTCTGGCAACTTTCACGTTTCCCCTTTTGGTCGTGATCTTTCTTCAAAAGCAGTGGGTTTGGACTGTCCCCCAGTACTGGGGTGGACCTGTCCTGGGCTGCTGGTCTGGTTCCAGATAAGAGGGAGTGATTGACAACTAGGAGTCAGTGTCAAAACCCCTTTAGGCACATCTGAGCAACACTGGAAATTCGGGGAGAGTTGCACTCAGACTAAGTCTACCTGAAGTCCATCTTTACGTTCAATTGTTTGTGTTCTGTGGTCTTCTGGCTATCATCTGGAAGCCCCAGGCCAGCATATTCTGTTAGCAGCTGTACTTCTGCAGAAGCTTCACAAGTAATAAGTACAAATTGTTAAAAGGAAAAGACAAATTAATATTAATAGTAATATGATACCCCCAGTTTTCATAATGGTTTTGAGCTATGAACCTAGGCTTAAAGGCAATCAAGTGAATAAATCAAATGATCATGGGGAATTAGGTGAGACCCATTATAACCTATGTGACCCGTTATAACCTATGTTTTGTAATTTAGTGTATATGGGGCCTCAAGTTCTCCAGGGGAATTTATCCAGGTTCAGCAGGTGCTATTAGCAATAGAACAGATATTTCCTGATTTAACCAATAGATACTGAAGGATCTCTTAGGTCAGGTTCTGTGAGGTTACCGACAGAAGCTATTGATTGTGCAGTTTAAATTACACCATTATCCCGTCAACGAAAAGGCAGACATAAGAAAGGAAAAATTAAGAGTGACAAGATTTTCATTTTGATGGGTGAAGCTCTCAACTTCTTTTTTTTTTTTTTTTTTTTTTT
>NW_016818742.1:160559-171956 GCF_001698545.2 Rhinopithecus bieti
AAAAAAAAAAAAAAAAAAAAAAAAAATACACGTAGAAAGTTCCTGGTGCAGAGACAGGACTGGGTATTGGCTGTATGACCTTTTCAGTCCTGGAATCACCATCGTTTCCTGCCTGGTGAGTCTCTCCTCCAGGGCACCCCTGTGCCTCCAACCCCACGTGCCTGCTCCGGAAGCACTTTTGTCTTCCGAGGCTCTGAGCTCTACACTCTTCCTGGGGTCAGCTCTTAAGTCCATCGCCCCTAATGTGGCCCTGTCAAGGACACCACAGTGCCTCCCATCTAGGAACTGCCTTCTCTCCTTTCGCTGAACTCAGACTGCTTCTGGGCCTCTGGATTTGACATTCCAGCAAAATTGCTTCTAACTTGCTGGCTCTCGCTCAGCGAAGGGAGGTATTAACCGTAACCTGCGAGACACGCGAAAAGCCCAAGTGACTCGACCCCTCAAACCCGGACTTCAAAGGCAGCCAAAGTCTGTGGGCGACACGTGCTCTTGGATGATGATGGGGGTGTGGCGGGGGGGCCTGGGCTGGTGTTAATCCCTGTCCCTACAGGCCTGCACTGGGTCAGAGGGAGTTGTTGAGTTTCCTGCAGCCCCTGAATGTGGAATCATCTCTCCCAGACAAAGCCATGGTGGCACTACCTGGGGCTGCTCTGATCACTGCTTGAGTCACATCTCAGTCACAGCAGGGCCTGTTGGTGGCAGGAGCCCTTGAGACAAAAGGCTGTCTGCTAGGGCTGTGGGAGCAGGTTGGTTAAGACTCTGGAATCTGTCCTCCCACACCCCAGAGGGCACCATCACCCCTGACTCCGTACTGACAACAGCGTCTGAAGGCATTTCTTCTGTGGGGCCATCACTTTATTAAGGGGTCATCTAGAAGGTGGGCCCCCTGACAAACCGCGGGCGGGACCGTGATCAGGCTCTAGCTGCTTTACCACCCCGGGCCAGCCTGCTCATGAAGCAGCCACCGGGTTTAGCTCACTGGAAGGAATCACACTGGAAACATGTGTAGCCCGCAGTGCAGAGGGCGGCTCCAGAAGGGAGAGGTTCTGGAAGATGCCCCAACCTGCCGGGGGCTGCTCCCAGAGTTGCAGTGAGGGGCGGGCACCCAGGGCTGTTCCAGGACTCAGGATGGGGACGGAGATGGTGTGAAGAATGGAGGAGGACAGGGCTAGATGGGCTGACCGGGGGAACAGTGTTACGAAAAGGAGGCGGGTACCCTGGGCTCCCGTGACAAAGTGCAGCAGGGCTAGCCCCTGCAGCCCCCATATCCTCCACCACCTGGAACACCACATTCTGGTCACTGCCTCGGAGCCCCAATGTGTTGGGGCCACAGAGCACTCCTGCCCAGGCGTGGGGTGTGGGCTTTGGCCTGTGTCCGCCCGGCAGCGCGCGTGCCTCCCTTGGCCTGGCCTCCCTCGGCCTGGTCCTGGCGCTGGCCGTGCTAGCTGGCCATGCTTCTCCGCGGGATGCAACCTTCCATCTCCAGCGCCTCGGGCCAGCCTTCGTACTTGTTGCTGTGCTTACTGTTCTTCACGTGCTGCGGGGAGGGGAGCAGAAAGTCATGACCTTGGCCTTCAGGGACAGGGGACAGGAGTGGACCAGGGCCCAGGCTTTTAGTCACCTGTGCTGTGCTGGCCAACAGTGCACTCTCAGGGCACTCGGCCCCTCCACCCATCCCAGGGAAACATGGCACCAGCTGCACTGGCCCACCCCTCATAGCTGGACTGGGGATGGTCCCCTGCTAGGGCGGCAGCAGTCGGGGAGACGCATGGCATATAGGCAGAAGGGCGACGGGCTGCCCTGTGCTGGTGGGGGTGATGCCAAGCACCCCTCATACCTGCTCAAAGGGGCTCTTGTTCTGCACACCCTTGGCCCCCACAAACACCCAGCTATCCCGGAAGGCCAGCTCCTTGGCGTTCCTGCTGCCCAGCTCGCTGAAGAGCTTTCTGGTCTCTTCATTCATCCTGCAGCGTGGGAGGAAGAGGTGTCAGCTGTCGCTGCAGAAGGTAAGGCTGAGGCTGGCCTCCCCAAGTACTTACTTGGTAGCTGGGTCGTCGTAGGATGCCACAAACACCAGGGTGCCTTCGTGCAGTGGCCGAATAAACTTCAACAGGTCGTTGACATCTGGCAGGGGGCAGATGCCACGGAACAGGGGTCATCAGGTACCACTGAGCACCCTCCCACCAGCCCCTGTTCTCCAAACAAGGAAACCGAAGTAGGGATTGGCCTGGGACGTGCCCCGCCAAGGGACAGACTGGTCTAGGAAGCTGAGGCATCCCCATGACCTTCCACAGCCTCTAGACCAAGCTGGTGATGCCCCTGTCATTTCTGAACCCAAGGAGGTGACTGAGAAGCCCCAAGTACAGACAGAGAGAGAGAGCAGTGTCTCAGGGGAAGCTGCCCAGGTCATTTTGCTGCAGTCAAAACGCAAGATGCTGTGCTATAACTCACCTCCGGCCCACATGTCAAAGGCCCGGGCCTCGATGAGCTCGCCGCTGACCCCTGTGTCAGGAGGGAGGGCCCTGCTGGGTGAGCCAGGCCAGCCTCAGGGCACAGCAGGCGGGTAGCAACGGGGGGCAGCCCTTCTGGAAGCTTTCAAACAGTCCCCCAATATTCATTCATTTGTTCAGGCAGCTGCATCCCACCCCAAGCTATGGTGCCTGTCTGGCATTTGAGGCCCTCCGGGGCTCCATGAAGCACCCCGACCTCCCAGAACCCTCCCCAGTGCTTTATTTTTTGCCATCGTGCCTTTTTGTTCATTGGGTCACTCCTCTGTGGAGCCTTCGGCTTTGCACAGACTCCTTCCTGGGCCTCCCTGGGAGATCCTGAAGGGGAGGGGAAGGGAGGGCAAACACCCAGAGGCCTCCTGGGGAGGGAGCAGGGAAGGAGGGCGGCAGGCCACACTCAGCCAGGGGCCTCACCGTTCACCAGGGCGATGTTCAGCCCACGGCCCACGTTGTCCTTGACGCTGCTCATCAGCCTAGTTAGGGGCGGGGGACGGGGAGATCCCACATGGGCACATCTGCTCCACTCTCCCTTGCAGACCCGGCCCTGGATCCCCCACTCCCTCCCTGATCCCCATTCACCCCAGGGAGCTCACATCTTGTCCTCAAGGCAGATCTTGGGCCCAATGACGTTGGCGGCCCCGCTGACCACACGGAAGGCCAGGTGCTCCTCAGGACATGGCTGGGGCAGGCCGCACTTGTACTTCCTGGCCCGTGGCGCTGGGCAGGGATAGCAGGTGTTACCCATGGGCCTGGCCCTGAGGTCACCTGAGATCTGAAGGGGAGGTCAGGACCAGCACACATGGCAGAACAAGCGACCGCAGAGCGGGGAACAAGTAGGGGGATGTGGCTCAGGCCAAGGCTGGAGACACTTCCATAATCTATGTCCTACTGGTGAGGCCACAGGGACCCAAGACAGAAGGATTTTCTGTTACTGGTGGGAGAAAAGAAAGGATGCTGAGGGCTGCCCTGGGCCACTGCACAGCCAGGAACAAAGCAGGGGTGAAGTAAGTCAGGCTGGGGACCTAGCTGCATGGATGAGGCCAACCAGAGCAAAGGCAGTATGGCAGGGGGTAGTGTGGCAGGGGTGCAGCCTGTCTCCTGATTTTGATGGGGTTGGTTGGGAGGACTGGAGCAAGATGGCTTCCCTTATGGGTTGAATTCTGTCCCCTCAAGATATGTTGAAGTTCTAATCTCCGGTACTTTAGAATGTGATGTTTGCAAATAGGGCCTTTGCAGAGAAATGAATTCAGATGGGGTCATATTGGAGTAGGTGGGGCCTTAATGCAACATGACTGATGTCCTCATAAGAACAGAAGCGACAAAGACACACAGAGGGAAGACAGCCATGGGACACTGGAGGAAGAGACAGGAGTGATACAGCCAGAGGCCAAGGTATGCCTGGGGCCACTGGAACATGGGGAGGTCAGAAGGACCCTCCTGTAGAACCTTCAGAGTGAGTGCCACCCTGGTGACACCTTGATTTCAGACTTCTGGTTTTCAGAATGGGGAGAGAATCCATTTCCGTTGTTTAAGCCACCCAGTTGAAATGGCAGTTCCAGGAAATGGATACAGGTTTTGGCACCAGGAAGTGTCATGCTTAGGTAACAAATACCTAAAAATGTGGAAATGGCTTTGGAACTGGGTAGTCAGTAGAGGCTTGTCTTAGTCCATCTGCTGTGGCCATAACAGAATACCACAGACTGGGTAATTTATAAAGACAACAGATTCATTTGGCTCATGATTCTGGAGGCTGGGAAGTCCAAAAGCATGGCGCTGGCATCTAGTGAGGGTCATCCCGTGGCAGAAAGGTGGAAGGCAGAAGCAAGCGTATGAGACACAGAAAAAAAGGGGGCTGAACTTCAAGGTAATTAACTTACCGATAATAATGGCATTCATCCATTCATGAGGGCAGAGCCCTCATGACCTAACTACCTCAAAAAGGTCCTGCTCTCAAGACCAACACATTGACACATTTCAACATGAGTTTTGGAGACAACATTTAAACCACATCAAGGCTGTAGAAGTTTGAGGTACATGTTAGAAAAGGTCTGGATTGCTTTTAAGAGACTGTTGGTAGGAGTATGGATGTTAAAGGTAATTCTGATGAGAGGATGGGAGAGCAATAGACACAGCCTCTGTGGTCTTAGAGAATGCAAACATCATCATGAACAGAATGTTGCTAGAAACATGAATGTTAAAGGTGCTTTTGGGTTGGGTGTGGTGATTCACGCATGTGATCCCAGCACCTTGGGAGGCCAAGGCAGGAGCATCACTTGAGGCCAGGTGATCAAGACCAGCCTGGGCAACATAGTGAGACCCCATCTCTACAAAAAATACAAAATAAGCTAGCTGTGGTGGTACATGCCTGTAATCCCAGCTACTCAGGAGGCTGAGGCAGGAGAATCCCTTGAGCTATGATTGCACCACTGCCCTCCAGTCTGGGTGAAAGAGCAAGACCCTGTCTCAATACATTCAAAAAATAAATAATAAAAAATAAAACATTAGCTGTGTGTGGTAGCACATGCCTGTAGTCGCAGCTACTTGGGAGACTGAGGTGAGAGGGTCGCTTGAGCCCAGGAGTTTGAGGTTACAGTGCACTGGGATGGTATCACTGCACTCCAGCCTGGGCAACAGAGCGAGACCTCTGTCTCTACAAAAGAAGAAAAAGAAAAAAAAGGTGCTTTTGGTTAAGCCTCAGAGGAAAATGAGGGACATGTTTTTCAGTTATTGGGCACTGGAGGAAAGCTGATCCTTGTTATAAAGGAACTTGGCCCAGGCGTGATGGCTCACACCTATAATCCCAGCACTTTGGGAGGCTGAGGTGGGAGGATTACTTGAGGTCAGGAGTTTGAGACCAGCCTGACCAACATGGTGAAACCCCATCTCTACTAAATACGAAAAGCAGTTGGGTGTGGTGGCAGTGCTGTAATCCCAGCTAATCAGGAGGCTGAGGTGGGAGAACAGCTTGAACCCGGGAGGCAGAGGTTGCAGTGAGCCAAGATTCCTCTATTGCACTCCAGCCTGGGTGACAGAGCAAGACTCCGTCTCAAAGAAAAAAAAAAAAAGACCTTGGTTGAATGTGTTCTAGTGTTTTGTGGAAAGGAGAATGTGTAAGTGCTGAGTGCTGAACTTGGATATTCAGCTGAGGAGATTTCCAAGCAAAGTGTTGAGAGCATAGCCTGATTTCTTGCTGCTTATAGTAAAATGTAAGAGGAGAGACATGAGGAAGAAACTGTTGAGCACAAAGGAGCCAGAAAGCGAAGATGTGGAAAATTCTCGGCCTAATCATGTTACAAAAACTGCAAAAGTGTCCCCTGGAGAGAAGAGCAAGGCTGTTCAAGCATTTGTCCCAGAGCTGAGGTATGTGACTTGTGGGTCCACTCAACCCTTTCAGCAGAAATCTGCAATGAAGATGGGGTTATCTAGGAAGCATCTGTAGGAAAACCCTCTGACTTTATAGCTTGGACCCCTATAACTTGCACAAGAGACCAACAAGGCTCTTGAGAATCGTACACCAGCAGAAACACTGCTGACCTGGAGTGAAGGGGGCGGAGATGAGATGAAGGGACGGAAGGGTGGCCCCGAGGGTGGGGCTGTCTCCTGTTTCAGAGCATGGGGTCATTCCAGCAGGCCCAGAAAAAAGAATCTCAGGTCACAGAGGATTCCTGATTCCCCTCAGGCCTTGAAACCAAATGAATTTTGCCCTGCTGGGCTTTGGACTTGCTTGGGACTGGTGACCTCTTTCTTCCTTCCAAGTTGCCCTTTTGCAAGTGGGAGTACCTATCCTAGGCCGGCTCACTATCACGTTCAGGCAGGAAGTCACCTGGTTTCTAGGTTTCCAGTGGTGAGCAGCCCCCGTGGACCGCGATAGCTGGTTTTGGGAGGAATAAATGGAAAACAGAAGCCCTACAGGACTGGGAGCAGGCAGGGGCGTCACAAGGGAAAGGAGAAGGGGGGTGACAGGGGCCTTACCTGCAGTCACCGAGCTCTCTGGACCTGTGGATACAGAGTGGTTTCCGTTAGTGTGGAGCCTCCCAGGGCCTGCGGCAGGGCAGCCTGGCCCTCCTTACACCGTGAAGTGTAGACACAGGGAGTCAGGCTCGGGGGCTGGGGGCTAAGCCAAGCTGACCTTGGCATGCTTCCCGCTCAAGTGTAGTCATGTTCAGATGAAAACTCCCTACTCCAGGAACAGGGGAAACGGAATTAGAAAAGTACTTAGATGACCTGGCCGGGCATAGTGGCTCATGCCTGTAGCACTTTTGGAGGCCGAGGCGGGCAGATTGCTTGAGCCCAGGAGTTTGAGACCAGCCTGGGCAACATGGTGAAACCCCATCTCTACTAAAAACACAATAATAATAATAATAATAATTAGCTGGGTTTGGTGGTGCGCACCTGTAGTCTCAGCTACTCGGGAAGCTAAGGCACTACAATCGCTTGAACCCAGGAGGTAGAGGTTGCAGTGAACCGAGATCGCACCACTGCACTCCAGCCTGGGAGACAAAGTGAGACACTGTCTCAATCAAACAAACAAAAAAGTACTTAGGTGACCTATTACCAGTCAACAAGGTGTAGAGTCCCCTCTCCATCTCAGAGCCTACAGGGAGCAACCCGGGCATCACTCCCCATGTTCAGTGGAAGCTCCCTGCCCCTTACTCTGGCCCTACTGACTCCAGTTGGGCACAGAATTCTAGTGATCGGGTACTGGCTTTCCTAGATGAAGCAACTGGGTGTTGGGGGAGGCTGTGCCTTATGTCAGGAGACAGACTGGGGACAGCCAAAGGTAGCCTGCCAGGGAGGAGACAGAAAACCCAAGTCAACCCCCAACCCCAAGCCTCAACCACACGCCCAGGTGGCCACCTTGGTGGCCTCCAGAGAAGGATACGGCGGGGTCCCACACTCACTGGTGAAGAGTTGCTGGATGCGAGGAAAGCCACTGCCAGGCCCACCCAGGAGGATGCTGACCACGATCCATGTGAGACCCACACTGACGACTAGGGCCACAATGCGGAGAGGGCCTGCAGGCAGGACAGACGCGGGGTGGGGTCACCTCAGATACCAGTGAACCCCAGAATGACCCCATAGCCTTGCATGACTGGATCTCCCCTGCCACTTGGGAAGAAGTGGCTGGAGGACAAAGAGGTGGAGAGCTGTTGCCTTCCACCAGGCCTGAGAGGGAGACTTGAGCTCCCTGGCAGGTGGAAAGAGGAAACTGAGTTCAAATCCCAAGGCTGCTGGGTTTGGTTCTCCCTGGCGGGTCTGAGAGGGGACTCTCTGCTCGAGAAGGGCTCCATCCCTCTTTCCAAGAACCCCCTGAACTTCCTGCCTCTGAAACCACCAATACATTTGGGTACCCACCTGCCCCTCCTTTCCTCCTGTTCTGAGGGAGAAGGGTCCCTACTCCCTTTTAAGACCAGTCCCAGCCAGGCGCAGTGGCTCACGCCTGTAATCCCAGCACTTTGGGAGGCCAAGGCAGGTAGATCACGAGGTCAGGTGTTCGAGACCAGCCTGAAAAACATGGTGAAACCCCGCCTCTCCTGAAAATACAAAAATTAGCCGGGCATGGTGGCGCACGCCTGTAATTGCAGCTACTCAGGAGGCTGAGGCAGGAGAATAGCTTGAACCTGGGTGGCAGAGGTTAAAGTGAGCCAAGATCATGCCACTGCACTCCAGCCTGATGATAGAGCAAGACTGTCTCAAAAAAAAAACAAAAAACAAAAAACAAAAAACAGTTCCGTCATCTGCTGGGACCTGGATTGCAAGCTCCCCAGCCTTCTCTGATTTCTTGCAATAGTGATCACTCTCTCTAGCTCGCTCTTTCTCCTGTATTTTCAACATCTCCAATGTTAAGAAAGCAAAGAAAACACTCTTCTTCAAAACCACATCCCCATCCTCTTTCCCCTAACCTTTCTTTTCCCTGTCAACCCCCTCAAAAGTCATCTATACTCATTCCATCATCTCACCTCCTACTCCCTCCCACCCTACTCCAGTCTGGCCTGGCTTCCACCACCCCACCAAATCAGCTTGTTGCCAAGGCCGCTGATGACCTTTGTGGTGTCACCACCCCGGTCACCTGTCAGCCCCCAACTTCCTTGACCTCTCAGTGGGCTGCCCATGTCCTCCTGACAGAAGCACTCATTTCTCTGCTGGCTTTCAGGACAGCACACTCCTCATTCTTCTTAGTTAGATTGTCTCCTCTACCCTCCCCTTAAAAGCTGGACTTTCCCAGGCTTCCATCTCAGGCTGCCTTCTGGTCCCTACCTGTAGTGTCTTTTTTTTATTTATTTTTTATTTTTTTGAGATGGAGTCTTGCTCTTGTCCCCCAGGCTGGAGTGCAATGGCACAATCTCGGCTCACTGCAACCTTCGCCTCCTGGGTTCAAGTGATTCTCCTGCCTCAGCCTCCCGAGCAGCTGGGATTACAGGCACCCGCCAACACGCCCGGCTAATTTTTGTATTTTTAGTAGAGATGGGGTTTCACCATGTTGGCCAGACTGGTCTTGAACTCTTAACCTCAGGTGATCCACCCGCCTCGGCCTCCCAAAGTGTTGAGATAACAGGCGTAAGCCACTGCGCCCAGCTGTATTTTTATTTTTATTTTTTTGAGACGGAGTCTCGCTCTGTCACCCAGGCTGGAGTGTGCAGTGGCACAATCTCGGCTCACTGCAACCTCAGCCTCCCAGGTAGCTGGGATTACAAGCACCCACCACCATGCCCTGCTAATTTTTTTGTATTTTTTTTAGTAGAGATGGGGATTCACCACGTTGGCCAGGCTGGTCTCAAACTCCTGACTTCAAGTGATCTGCCCGCCTCGGCCTCCCAAACTGCTGGGATTACAGGTGTGAGTCACCGTGCCCAGCCTGTAGTGTCTTTTTAGATGATGTCATTTACTCCCAGCTCTTTAATTAACCAGCATGTGTCAATGACTTCCTATTTTCTAGTTCCAGCTGTGGCCTCTCTTGAAACCACTCCCTGCCAGCTGGTTCCTCACTGGCCAGCTCCACTTGGATATGTCCACAAAGTTACCAACTTAGCAAGTCTGAAGTTCAATTCCTGAGTTCTTTCCACTCTCCACCCCGCCCCAACCTATCCCTCCCCAAGGATCTTCATCTTAGTTGTCCAGGTGACAGTAGGGCTGTCATCGGGTTCATGTTGAAGCCCACAGCCACTTTTGTCACTTCCCCTCTAAGATCACGCCTCTCCACCTGCACTCCCCACCTCCTCTCTCTCACCACTCATTTTCCAAAAAGCAGCTGGTCTGCTACCTGCGTTGGGAGATACTGACTATACTAATCTTCCTGTCATAGCTCGGGGAGCTGATGTCCTCAGAGGTGAAAAGATTTGGTTAAGGTCAAGGAATGAGTGTTTGTACAGAGTCCTCCGAAATTTCCAAAACCAAACCCAGTGGTCCACCCGCGCCTCTCCAGACACAGATGTCGGGACGCTGGGCCTCCATCCAGGTGCCCTTTTCAACTCCCTCCCGTTCGCTGCGGAAGCCACCCACCTGCCAACCTCATGTCCACTCTCCTCCTGCTGGGTTGGGACCGCCGGCAAGTGCACTGTTTGGGGGGAAAGCGGAAGAACGGGTTTGGGTGGGGGTCAGGGGCAAGCCTGTGCAGGACCCCTGCTGGGGGCGGGCGCGATCGGTGCTACGACCTGTTTGTCCAGCCGCCCGGCCAGGCAGGGCTCCTCGGAAACGCGCGGGGAAACCCTGCCTGGCCAGGAGGGGCCTCAGGAACCCGTTGGCTCACGATCTTGCCCACAGGAGCCTCCGGGGCTGGGACGCAGATGTGGTTCTCCTGGGCTCGGGCAGTTCCTCCAGGCCTGGGGACTGGCGACGCGGGCCGGGCCGGAGACTTGTCTGGCCGTGGGAATACGTGGTCTCGGTCAGGAAGGCTCCCTGTCAGGCCCCCTGACCCGTTCCGCCCGGCAAGAGGAGGCAAGGTCGCTGCGCAGGGCGGCCAGGCAGGCCCGGCAATGGCGGCCAAGGGCGGGGCCACAGCCCGTCGGCCCCGCCCCTGGCAGCAGCCGCGCCGTCTGGCTCCACGCAGGCCCCGCCTCCAGACCCGCCTCTACCGCTCGCGCCGGCCGCCTGATGGGAGGGGCCTGAACCTGCCCCGTCCCTGGATCCCTCGTCGGCCCCGCCCCCGCAGTACGTTCAGGCTGAACCCACCGCCCGCGGAGTGGGAGGGGCCGCGTCGGTCCCGCCCCGGAAGCCTCCCCGCGGCCCTTTCTCTGGTGGGAGAACCCTGCCTACCTAGGCTTGGAGGGCTGGGGCTGCGCTTGCGCCCTGAGGTCAGATTTCTGAGGCGTGGGAAGACGCAGATGGATCTGGGGCGGAATTAGAACCTGTTCCAAAGTTGATCCATGCACCTTGTAAGGGCAAGAGAGGTACAGAGGCGCAGATAGGGAAGACCGCAGGATCCAGCATGAACCTCTGGCTGCCTTTCCTTAGAGTCTGTTTTCTGTTCAGAAGCACGTTCTTGCTGTCTCTCGTATCACTTTTATAATGGGACGGGGCGCCTCAAACTATTTCAACATCCTTGAAAACTCTTGCCTGCTCCACCTGCCTGATCTCTAACACCCTCCCCCTCAGAGCTGCTCAAGCTGTTGTTTACACCACACCCCACCCTAAAAGCAGAGGAGAATAAAATTTTCGGGGGGCAGTGGAGGGGGGAGTTTAGCGCTATAACCGGAGGCTTTCACAGCAAACCAGAATTTATTTTGAGGCCTCTCAGGTGCAGCTTTCAAGTCACGTGACTTTCGTGGCCTATGATTTGTTTTTCTAAGACCACCAGAGCGGGCACAAAAGAACCAGTGAGCAGGCAAGGGTAGGAGCAAAACTGCAAATTTATTTTGGTCACCTAGCTTCAGGGAAGTAGGTGGGTAGGGAG
>NW_016818742.1:172314-177227 GCF_001698545.2 Rhinopithecus bieti
CACCTACTTCCCTGAAGCTAGGTGACCAAAATAAATTTGCAGTTTTGCTCCTACCCTTGCCTGCTCGCTGGTTCTTTTGTGCCCGCTCTGGTGGTCTTAGAAAAACAAATCAGCCTACACAACTCTTTTCACTTGAAAACAAGTGTGACGTTGTGAATTCCCTAACAATAGGAAAAAAGAAGGCTCTAGAAAGAGCAGTGCTTGGCTTTCCCTGCGGCTCCAAGCGGTGCCGGCACCCAGCGGACTGTGTGGACCTGGGGTGGTCTCTGGCCGCAGGCAGACGCGGCCCTTCGGCTTTTCTCCAGTCACTCCAATTCTGCCTGACTGCCTGGCTCTCTCCCCTCCTCGCCTGCCCGCACGCTGCCCCCACCCCTGCCCGGGCTCCCTCTGCCCATCAGAAGGGTCAAGCTCCCGTCCCTTCTGCCCTGCCGGCTGCCCCAAGTGCGCCCTGACCGCCTACTGCGCTGGCATGGCCGGGGCCACCCTGGCAGCTGATCCATCTGTCTGGAGGGCAGCAGCAGGGCCGAATGAGAACCACGGAAACCTCCCTGCCCTTTGACCCAACTTACGGGAATCTCCTACCCTCAGGGAAACAATGCAAAATATAGAGAAAGTTTATAGAGCCGGGCATGGGAGAGCCCTGGTTAGAATCCAGCAGTTCCTATACTGGAGTACGCAACAGGGTCAAGGTAATCCCTTTCAGCTGCTTGCTGCTGGAGCCAGGGCTTTGCATTTGCGTTTTGTCATGGAATTTGAAAGCCTCTCAAGTAATTATGGTACCAAATCTTGGGCTCCATGCCCTCCCCAAGGGGGGCCCAGTCGAAGAAGTTCCAGGTTACTCACACCCTTGAGCTGCCAGCCAGGCCCAGGGCGGCTGCCATGCGGTGGTTCTTCAAGGACAATGTTTACGTGTTGCTCAGAACAGGCAATTATGAAAGGTTGCTTTAATGAGTCTCCCTGAGCATTCGGAGACAACTCTCCCTTACCCCGGGACACCACGTGGGTGATGGGCCAGAGGCCTGGGATTCAGTTTCAGGTCTTCTGGACTTCCTGGGGCGGCCTTGCAAAAGTCCCTTATTTTCTCTGGGATGGTTTGGATTCCTGTGGGGGTCTGGCCAGCACGGTGACTAGAGCACATGGTCTGTCACCATCCAGGCCAGCATCGTGAGGCACACTCATTGTCATCTGTTCTTCCAGGTCAGCCCTCATAGATCAGGGCAGCTTCAGCAGTTCTCAAATAGCAGATGTCACAAAATGGGGGTGGGCAATCCTGCAGCAGATGCCTCTGCACTTTCTGTTAGAAGGAGACCCCAGGTATTTTTGAGCACTGTTCTGAAGAAGGAAAAATCCAGAGTATACATACACTTAAAGCTGGGAGGGGCACCTGCCAGGGAGAATGCATAAGGGATAGAAACAAAACAGAGGGCCGAAGCCTCCGCCAGAGAGAAGAGACTGAGTTCTCAGCAAAGAGAACACCTTTCAGTGCTGTGGCCAACGGGATGTCAAGCCTGCTGAGGCCCGGGAAGAGCAGGAAAAAATCAAGTTATAGACACACACCACGGAATAACCTCTATACAGAAAGGAGCGCACCCAAAATAATACTATATATTTATAGATGTACTTTTGTATTGGGGTAAGACATATATAACATAACATTTGCCATCCAAATCGTTTTAAGTATATGATCCTGTGGCATCAGTTACATTCACAATGTTGTACAACCATCACTACTATCTTTGTGTGTGTGTATATTATTATTATTTTTTTTTCCGAGACAGAGTGTTGCTCTCTCTCCAGACTGGAGTGCAGTGGCACAGTCTTGGCTCACTGCAACCTCTGCCTCCCCGGTTCAAGTAATTCTGCCTCAGCCTCCCGAGTAGCTGGGATTACAGGCACCTGCCATAATGCCTGGCTAATTTTTGTATTTTTATTAGAGACGGGGTTTCAACATGCTGGCCAGGCTCGTCTCAAACTCCTGAGCTCATGATCCGCCCGTGTCGGCCTTGCAAAGTGCTGGGATTACAGGCGTGTGCCACCGCATCCGGCTGTGTATTACTTTTTTTTTTTTTTTCCTCACTGGAAGCTCCGCCTCCCGGGTTTACGCCATTCTCCTGCCTTAGCCTCCCAAGTAGCTGGGACTACAGGCGCCCGCCACCTCGCCCGGCTAGTTTTTTTTTGTATTTTTTAGTAGAGACGGGGTTTGACCGTGTTAGTCAGGATGGTCTCGATCTCCTGACCTCGTGATTCGCCTGTCTTGGCCTCCCAAAGTTCTGGGATTACAGGCTTGAGCCACTGCGACCAGCCCGTGTATTACTTTTATGGGCTCATATATATGTCCATAGAAATATAGAGTTCTTTAAAAAATTCTATCAATAGATATTTCTTTTTCTTTTCTTTTCTTTTTTTTTTTTTTTTTGACAAAGAGTCTCACTCTGTTGTTCAGGCTGGAGTGCAGTGGTGTGATCTTGGCTCACTGTAACCTCTGCCCTGTCTCCCAGGTTCAAGTGATTCTCCTGCCTCAGCCTCCCGAGTAGCTGGAACTACAGGCGCCTGTCACCATGCCCAGCTAATTTTTTTGTATTTTTAGTAGAGATGGGGTTTCACTATGTTGGCTAGGCTGGTCTCGAACTCCTGACCTCAGGTGATCCGCCCGCCTTGGCCTCCCAAAGTGCTGGGATTACAGGTGTGAGCCACCGTGCCCAGCAATCAATAGGTATTTCACTTCCACCAATACAGAAGCATCAATTAACAGTGACTGGTTGACACTTTTAGGCAGTGGCTTGAGAAGGGCCCTGAATGAGCCACCTACATGGAACACAGAATTTGAGATGTGCAAATGTGGAGACCTGAAGGCTTGTTATGGGAACAAAAGGTGGCCGTGTATACAGAGGAGCGCAAATGAAGGGGACTTATCAGCAGTGGCAGGGAGTTCATGCTCAACAATTGGCAACAAGTGAGGCAGCTACAGGCTACTCAACTGGGGATTGATGCGTGGTGCCTCTGAGGTTCAGCTCTGGGCCTGATTGTCCGATAAAGGGCAGCTAAGGTGGGTGCAGTGAATCACACCTGTAATCCTAGGACTTTGGGAGGCTGAAGTGGGAGGATTGCTTGAAGCCAGGAACTTGAGACCAGCCTGGGCAACAAAGTGAGACCCTGCACATATACATACATATATATACAAATAAACAAAGGGCAGCTAGACTCCACAGAAACCATGTTGAGGATTCCTGTGCAGGAAGGGGGGTGATAAAATGCAGAAACCTGAACTGACACAGCCAACACATAACTGCATTGTCTCATTTTTCATGATTTTTTTCTTTCTTTTTGGAGAGAGGGTCTCATTGTGTCGCCCAGGCTGGCGTGCAGTGGCACAGTCAGAGCTCACTGCAACCTCCGCCTCCCAGGCTCAAGTGATTCTCTTGCCTCAGCCTCCTCAGTAGCTGGGATTACAGGTATGTGCCACTACCGGCCGGCTCATTTCTGTCTTTTTAGTAGAGACGGGGTTTCACCATGTTGGCCAGGCTGGTCTTGAACTCCTGGCCTCAAATGATCCACCTGCCTCAGCCTCCTAAAGTGCTGGGATTACAGGCGTGAGTCACTATGCCCGGCCATTAATTGCCAAGTCTCATTGGCTCCTAGTATCTTAATCCACATCTGCTAAAGTTGTTTAAGGTACAGCTAAAAGATCACCCAGGCTGGGCTTGGTGGCTCACACCTGTAATCCCAGCACTTTGGAAGACCCAGGCGGGAGTATCACTTGAGCCCAGGAGTTCGAGACCAGCCTGGACAACACAGGAAAACCTTATCTCTACCAAAAATACAACATTTAGCAGCATGTGGTGGTGCACACCTGTGGTCCCAGATACTTGGGAGGCTGATTTGGGAGGATCACTTGAGGCCAGCAGGTCAAGGCTGCAGTGAGCAATGATCACACCACTGCACTCCAGCCTGGGCGGCAGAGCAAGGCCCTGTGTCAAAAAAATAAAATAGGAGCTGGGAGCAGTGGCTCACACCTGTAATCTCAGCACTTTGGGAGGCTGAGGCAGGTGAATCACCTGAGGTCAGGAGTTCAGGACCAGCCTGGCCAACATGGTGAAACCTCGTCGCTACTAAAAAAACAAAAATTAGCTGGGCATGGTAGTACACGCCTGTAATACCAGATACTTTGGAGGCTGAGGCAGGAGAATCACTTTAACCTGGGAGGCGGAGGTTGCAGTGAGCCGAGACTGCACCACTGCACTGCAGCCTGGGTGACAGAGCGAGACTCCATCTCTAAATTAATACATAAATAAGGCTGGGTGCGGTGGCTCACGCCTGTAATCCCAGCACTTTGGGAGGCCGGGAGGCCAAGGGGCCAAGGCAGTCGGATCACGAGGTCAGGAGTTCGAGACCAGCCTGGCCAAGAGACCAGCCTGGCCAATATGGTGAAACCCCGTCTCTAATAAAAATACAAAAATTAGCTGGGCACGGTGGCGGGTGCCTGTAATCTCAGCTACTCAGGAGGCTGAGGCAGGAGAATTGCTTGAACCCGGGAGGTGGAGGTTGCAGTGAGCTGAAGATAGCGCCATTGCACTCCAGCCTGGGTGACAGAGCGAGACTCCGACTTAAATAAATAAATAAATAAATAAATAAATAAATACAATCCAAACCCAGCAAGGTATTCATTCAAGGTTCCCTCAGTGGGGTGTATCTGGCAAGAAAATTCTTTCAAGTATGCTGATAAATTTGGCTCTTTGAATGATGCTTCTTTGGGCTAGGAAATCCAGCATTAGGCAAACTGCCATAGCAAGTTAGGCAAAACCTAGTTATAACACCAAATTCTCAGGACTTGTTTCCTTGTGCCCAGCTAGACCTACCGAAAGGCAGGAATCATAGTAAAGGTTAAAAAAAGCATCTCCGGCTGGGCGCGGTGG
>NW_016818742.1:179102-187710 GCF_001698545.2 Rhinopithecus bieti
AAAAAAAAAAAAAAAAAAAAAAAAAAAGCAGCTCCATTAGGAAGACTAAAATGATGGTGTGCTAACTTGAACAGTTAGGTTGTACAAGAAAGGACTTGAAAGTTCCTTTTCTGATGTCCTTCAAGACATGGGTTCCATTTATATGCACCTTGTTCTTTCCTGTAACTTCAGCCCGGAGTTGAGCAAAAACATGGCTTCCTTGTCCTCAAGTCATTCTTGGGCTTCAGAGAGAAGGTGCTGGACCTTTGAATCAACGAGCAGGTTACTGGTACCTTTGCCCTGAGAATACACTGGTGGTGCTTGTGGCTGCAGCATTTACCCCAAGGTAACTTTGCTATGAAATATCTCGCTTTTATTATTTTTGCATCACTCTAGTATATTGACTTTGGAAATAAAAGACATCATTCTATTTATAGCATTCCGTTTTTAGTGGTGGTATTTCCATTGACAAAAAAACACCCAGTAATTCTCGATTGCTGAAAATGTCAAATCATAGAAAATGTAGCATTCCTATGCATTTCGTTAACACTGTTCTCCAACAGTTGTTAGCTGAAGATTCATCTGATGAATCAGATTTTTCCAAAATAGATGATTCGGATGTTAGTTCTGTTTAGAAATAACTCCAAGTACAGTTTTATATATTAGTTTCACATTGAAAATCAGTCAGATTTACTTCAACCTCAAAGAGTGTGTTTATGTAAAAATAAACGAACACTGGCAGCCTCCGCCTCCCAGGTTCAAGCAATTCTCCTGCCTCAGCCTCCCCAGTAGCTGAGATTACAGGCGCCCGCCACCACACCTGGCTAATTTTTGTATTTTTAGCAGAGATGAGGTTTCACCATGTTGGCCAGGCTGGTCTTGAACTCCTGACCTCAGATGATCCACCTGCCTCAGCCTCCCAAAGTGCTAAGATTATAGGCGTGAGCCACAGCACCCGGCCGGCTTTTCAATGGTATATGGGAATGAGCTGCTTGGTCAGCTGGATAATAAATGTACTGTCAGCCTCAGGACTGCCTGCATTCACCCTAGGAGGCAATCAAACCCCATGTGATGGGTCATGAGATGCTGGAACATCACTGTATTGCTGGCTTTGGAAAAAGACAGATTTTTTGTTTTTTTTTTTTTGAGACAGTGTTTCACTCTGTCGCCCAGACTGGAGTGCAATAGTGTGATCTCGGCTCACCGCAACCTCTGCCTCCCGGGTCCAAGTGATTCTCCTGCCTCAGCCTCCAGAATAGCTGGGATTACAGGCATGCGCCACCATGCCCGGCAAATTTTGTATTTTTAGTAGAGATGGGGTTTCTCCATGTTGGTCAGGCTGGTCTCGAAGCCCCAACCTCAGGTGATCTGCCTGCCTCAGCCTCCCAAAGTGTCAGGATTACAGGCGTGAGCCACTGCACCCGGCCAGCTTTTTTTTTTTTTCCCCGAGACAGAGCCTTCTCTGTCACCCAGGTTGAAGTGCAGTGACACAGTCTCGGCTCACTGCAACCTTAGCCTCCGGGGTTGAAGTGATTCTCCTGCCTCAGCCTCCCGAGTAGCTGGGATTACAGGCACCTGCCACTAAGGAAGGAGACCACTACTACTCCTGCTGCCCTCCTCCCCCTACCTTGCCTAGTTCACAAGACAGGAGGAAAGAGAGAAAGAAACAAAAGTAAGATAAATAGCCAGACAAACTTGGCACCACCACCCGGCCCTAGGAGTTAAACAAAGTAATAATAATAACATCAACCCCTGGCCTAAACTACTTGTGTTATCTATAAATTCCAGACACTGTATGAAAAAAGCATTGTAAAACTTTTTGTTCTGTTAGCTGATGCATGTAGCCCCCAGTCACGTTTCCCACGCTTGCTCGATTTATCACGACCCTTTCACATGGACCCCTTAAAGTTGTAAGCCTTTAAAAAGGCCAAGTATTTCTTTCTCGGGGAGCTCAGCTCTTAAGACGCAAGTCTGTCGACGCTCCCCACCGAATAAAAAACCTCTTCCTTCTTTAATCCGGTGTCTGAGGAGTTTTGTCTGCGGCTCGTCCTGCTACACCCCAAGCCTTGCTAATTTTGTATTTTAGTAGAGACGGGGTTTCACCATGTTGGCCAGGCTGGTCTTGAATTCCTGACCTCAAGTGATCCACCTGCCTCATCCTCCCAAAGTCCTGGGATTGCAGGTGTGAGCCACCATGCCCGGCCAAAAGATAGATCTTGTCTCATTCTCCTGCCAGAAAGCTCCCTGAGGCTGAACATCTGAAAAAAGAACCCAAAACAGAAAGAAGACCCCTGACATTTGCTGTGTACAGTGCTACTCAGAATTATTTGAAGAAAATGTTCGATTTCCTTCTTAATTTCTTCATTGACTCACTGGTCATTCAGGATCATATTGTTTAAGCAAATATTTCCCATAAAGGCCAGGTAGTAAATACCCTCAGCTCTGTAGGTTACACAGAAGTCTCTCTCATGACCACAGTCAGCCCTTTGTATTTGCAGGTTTCACATCCTCAGATTCAATCAACCTCAGATAGAAAATATTTGAAAAACAGCAGCAGCAACAACAACAACAACACATAACAGCACTGGGTAGGTGTGGTGGCTCATGCTTGTAATCCCAGCACTTTGAAGGGCCAATGAGGGCAGATCACCTGAGGTCAGGAGTTCAAGATCAGCTCGGTCAACATGGCAAAACTCCGTCTCTACTAAAAATACAAAAATTAGCCAGGTGGTAGTGCGTGCCTGTAATTCCAGCTATTCAGGTGGCTGAGGCACAATAATCTCTTGAACCAGTGAGGTGAAGGTTGCAGTGAGCTGAGATTGGGGCCACTGTACTCCAGCCTGGGCTACAGAGTTGGACTGTGTCTCAAAAAACAAAACAAAACAAAACAAAAAAACAAGCAGCAATACAGTAAAACAACTATTTACATAGTATTTATTTTGTATTAGGTACTATAAGTTATCTAGAAATGATTCAATGATTTCAAGTATATGGGAGGGTTGGGTGTGGTGGCTCACACCTGTAATTCTGCAGTTTGGGAGGCCAAGGCAGGAGGATTGCTTCAGCCCAGGAGTTCAAGACCAGCCTTGGCAACATGGCAAGATTCCATCTCTATTAAAACAAAAAAATAGAAATTTAAAAAGTATATGGGAGCGGCTGGGCACGGTGGCTCACGCCTGTAATCCCAGCACTTTCAGAGGCCAAGGCGGGCAGATCATGAGGTCAGGAGATCGAGACCAGACTGGCCAATATGGTGAAACCCCATCTCTACTAAAAATACAAAAATCAGCTGGGCATGGTGGCATATACCTGTAATCCCAGTGACTCAGGAGACTGAGGCAGGATAATCGCTTGAATCTGAGAGACGAAGGTTGCAGTGAGCCGAGTCTGTCACTGCACTCCAGCCTGGGTGACAGACAAGACTCCATCTCAAAAAAAAAATAAAAATAAAAAAGTATACAGGAGGATGTGCGTAGATTATATGCTGTGCCATTTTATATCAGGCACTTGAGCATCTGTGGATTTTGGTACCCCTGGGGGTCCTGGAACCAATCCCCGTGGATACCAAGGGAAGACTCTACTCGACTCTGCCACTACAGACAGTAAGCAAATGGGTGTGGTTGGGTTCCCATAAAACCGTATTTACAAACAGACAATGTCTACTTAGGTGAGCTGCACATTGACCTCTTTAGCTCATTGACCTCTTTAGCTCATTATTCCTTCTTGCATCTCAAATTGTTCCATCTAAGTCAGAGAGTCAGAGCGAGAACATTCCAGAGGTCGCCAGGCTCCGGCGCTGATGGGTGTGGACCGCGGACGTCGCTGGGACAGCCCCTCCCCGCTGCTCGGCGGTGGCACCTGGCCCGGCCGCTCCTCGCTGCGCTTCGCCTCCGCTTCCTTGGACTCGGACTCGGGTTTAAATCGCGCCTCTCTTCATCCCAGTCCCGGGCGAGCAGCGTTGGGTTTATGTCTTTATTTGACGAAAACGAGCTGTTGCGCAGCCATTGGTACCTGTATTGGGGAAACATAGCATACAAGCAAGAAGCTTACAGCCTCAGTGGCGAAAATTTTTTCATGTCAGAGACCGAGAACTCTTGCAGTCGTTTATGTCATCCCTTCTTCTCCAGACAGAAGATACCAAAAGTTGCAATCAAAGATCTCTTCATCTTATTGATAAAGCCACTAATAAGCCAAAATGTCTGTCAATGTCAACCGCAGCGTGTCAGACCAGTTCTATCGCTACAAGATGCCCCGTCTGATTGCCAAGGTCGAGGGCAAAGGAAATGGAATCAAGACAGTTATAGTCAACACGGTTGATGTTGCAAAGGCGCTTAATCGGCCTCCAACGTATCCCACCAAATATTTTGGTTGTGAGCTGGGAGCACAGACCCAGTTTGATGTTAAGAATGACCGTTACATTGTCAATGGATCTCATGAGGTGAATAAGCTGCAAGACATGTTGGATGGATTCATTAAAAAATTTGTTCTCTGTCCTGAATGTGAGAATCCTGAAACAGATTTGCATGTCAATCCAAAGAAGCAAACAATAGGTAATTCTTGTAAAGCCTGTGGCTATCGAGGCATGCTTGACACACATCATAAACTCTGCACATTCATTCTCAAAAACCCACCTGAGAATAGTGACAGTGGTACAGGGAAGAAAGAAAAGGAAAAGAAAAATAGAAAGGGCAAAGACAAGGAAAATGGCTCCGTATCCAGCAGTGAGACACCATCACCACCACCACCACCAAATGAAATTAGTCCTCCTCCACATACAGTGGAAGAAGAGGAGGATGATGACTGGGGAGAAGATACAACTGAGGAAGCTCAAAGGCGTCGAATGGATGAAATCAGTGACCATGCAAAAGTTCTGACACTCAGTGATGATTTGGAAAGAACAATTGAGGAGCGGGTCAATATCCTGTTTGATTTTGTGAAGAAAAAGAAAGAAGAGGGTATTATTGATTCATCTGACAAAGAAATTGTTGCTGAAGCAGAAGGACTGGATGTAAAAGCCATGGGCCCTCTTGTTCTGACTGAAGTTCTTTTTAATGAGAAGATTAGAGAACAGATTAAGAAATACAGGTGCCATTTCCTACGATTTTGTCACAAAAACAAAAAAGCTCAACGGTACCTTCTTCATGGTTTGGAGTGTGTGGTAGCAATGCATCAAGCTCAGCTTATCTTCAAGATTCCACATATCTTGAAGGAGATGTACGACGCAGACCTTTTAGAAGAAGAGGTCATCATCAGCTGGTCGGAAAAGGTCTCTAAGAAATATGTCTCCAAAGAACTTGCCAAAGAGATTCGTGTCAAAGCAGAACCGTTTATAAAATGGTTGAAGGAAGCAGAGGAAGAATCGTCTGGTGGTGAAGAAGATGATGAAGATGAGAACATTGAGGTGGTATATTCGAAGACTGCCAGTGTACCGAAAGTGGAAACCGTGAAGTCGGACAACAAGGATGACGACATCGATATTGATGCCATTTAAAGGGATGGATGCAACCTAGCTTAACAGTATAATGCTGCAAATTTTCTCCATTATCAGCCAGAAGTGCAACATGTATGTGCAAAAGCTAAAATGGCTTAACATCATGCTACACTTTACACTAAAAATCTACCACTGTGAGTGGTCTGTAATTAAGCCCAATGAGACATCTAGGGAGTCCATACACATCAGTGAGCAGATGTAGTTTGCTTATTTATAGCATGTTTCTTTTGAAAACTAGTGGTGGACACATTTGGATCACATTTATACAGTTATAAAAATAAACATTTGATTTTGGTCATTCAAAAAAAAAAATTGTTCCATCTAGTACTGGGTTTCTTCTGCTTGAGGCACACAGTTTTGGCTGAGAAAATGAAAATGTGGGTGGCAAATTCTCTGCTTTTGTTTGCACTTCACCATCATGACCCCCCCCCCTTTTTTTTTTTGAGACAGAGTCTTGCTCTTTTGCCCAGGCTGGAATGCAGTGGCACAATCTAGGCTTACTGCAACCTCTACCTCCCGGGTTCAAGTGATTCTGCCTCAGCCTCCCACACAGCTGGGATTACAGGCAAGTGCCACCACGCCTGGCTAATATTTGTATTTTTATTAGAGATGGGGTTTCACCATGTTGTCTAGGCTGGTCTGGAACTCCTGACCTCAGGTGATCTGGCCACCTTGGCCTCCCAAAGTGCTGAGCCAGTTTTTAGTTCCCGCATTCTCTCTTTCATGTTGCATAATTTGCCACTAAACCAGTCCATCTACTTTTAAACTTACAAGCTCATATTTTACCTTTTTTTGAGACAGGGTCTCACTATGTCACCCAGGCTGGAGCACAGTGGCTTGATATTGGCTCACTGCAACCTCCGCCTCCTGGCCTCAAGTGATCCTCCCATCTCAGCCTCCTGAGTAGATGGGACTACAGGCACTTGCCACCACACCCAGCTAGTTTTTGTATTTTTTGTTGCCCTGGCTGGCCTCGAACCCCTGGGCTCAAGCAATCCCTCTGCTTGATCCCTCCCAAAGTGCTGGGATTACAGGCATGAGCCATTGCAGCCAGCCTAGATGCTTGTATTTGTAATTTTCAGATACTCTATTGGGTTTACCAGATAGAATAAATTGGCAACATCACTTTATACAGTTTCCTGTTCTTTGCAGCTGTCCCACCATGACTTCTTATTTCGCTAAATTTGGTAAGTACAGTTATTTTATGATGTCTGGCTAACAATTCCAGTGCCGGAAGACTGCATGATCTGTCGCTATTGCTCATTGTTTCTCTTGCAATGTTGTTTCCTGGTGCGCCCAGTTACCTCTGATGATGTGCTTGCCCTCATGCTTTAAAAAGTACCTGTATGAGGAAGGAGTCTCCCCTGGGAGGGTTAGCATTGGGTTCTGCCAGACTGGGCGTTGGGGAACTGCCCATCCAGGATCCCTTAAGCCAAGTGAAAGGCTTAAGATTCCATGGTCAACCCCAGGGAATTTGAACCCTGGCTCAGTTGCAATTCTGGGTTTACTCTCAGTATGATGGGGCAGCAAGTTGGGGGCCTCAAGATTTGATTTGTGTCCACTTCGCTTTATAAGGCTGTCAAGGAAAAGTTCCTGGGTGGGCAAAGGCAACTCGGGGATTAATTTATATAATGGGGGTCCTAGTTTTCTCTGAAAAGTTGGCCTTACAAATATATATGTGTGCATATATATATTTATATATACATTATATATTATATATATTTTATATTTATATATACACATTATATATCAAATTATATATATAATATATATGTAATTTGAGACAGGGTCTTGCTGTGTGGCCCAGGCTGGAGTGCAATGGTGTGATCATGGCTCAAGCGATCCTCCCACCTCAGTCTCCTGCATAGCTAGGACTATAGGCGTGTGCCAACATGCCTGGCTAATTTTTGTATTATTGTAGAGACAGGGTTTCACCATGTTGCCCTGCTGGTCTCGAACTCTTGGGCTCAAGCAACATGCCCAAAGTGCTGGGATTACAGGAGTGAGACACTGTGTCCAGCCATAGTCTAACTGTCCTTACAGAAAGCCAGAATTCAGTCTGCTTCTTGTTCCCTCAAAGCTTCCTCAAGTGTTCTAGCAGGGGAAAGCAGTGAAGCTCTAGGAGGCAAGAGGCCTTCTCAGGGACCCCAGCTTTGGCCTGTATGTCTGGGTGTGGTCCTGGGCTAGTCTGGTCAGGTCTCATAGCTGAGTTTCTCAGCTTCTCCTCCTGCAGCACAGGAAGGACAATCCCTTCCGGCTGCTTCTCACAGGGAGAGGGCAGTGGTGAGCCTACAAAATAAAGGCCCCAAGCCAGCCCCGCCCCATTTGTGCCTCTCCCTCTCCTTTTCTGCTCCTCAGAGCAGACAATATTTTGTCTCAGAGCAACAGTCTCCGCCACGCAGCTCAGCCTGAAGACCACTTCTCCACTCCCATCCCTTTCTGGCTCAGCCACCCAGCAGTGGGCCAGGCTGGGATGGAAGGAGGGAGAGGAGCTGGAGAGAGTTTTAAGTACTCTCTGGGCTTCTCACATTGCTGGCTTCAGTGGTTGCTGGACGCAAATTGATGTGATGTCAGACACTGGCGGCAGAGGAGCTAAGGCGTTTGGGTCTGTGCTGCTGTGGCACCTGGGACTCAGTGTGAAGAGGTCAGGCTAGGTTTGAAATTCTCCTCTGGCTTAATTTGCAGGTCTGGGCTGGGAGGTGAAGCTCTGAGTACACTGCGAGTGTCAGAGGTCTGGCAGGGGGGCTTTTTCCAGTTCCTGCCCACTCCCACGTGGGGCGAAACCTTGAGAGATGAGACACCAATCCAGGGCCTCTGAAGACCCACGAGGTAGAGTGGACTTAAGAGTAAGTTGTTGACCGGGTGCAGTGGCTCACGCCTGTAATCCCAGCACTTTGGGAAGCCTAGGCGGGTGGATCATGGGGTCAAGAGATCGAGACCATCCTGGCCAACATGGTGAAACCCTATCTCTACTAAAAATACAAAAATTAGCTGTGTGTGGTAGCGGGCACCTGTAGTCCCAGCTACTCGGGAGGCTGAGGCAGGAGAATCGCTTGACCCCAGGTGGTGGAGGTTGCAGTGAGCTGAGATCACACCACTGTACTCCAGCCTGGTGACAGAGCAAGACTCCATCTAAAA
>NW_016818742.1:188076-198094 GCF_001698545.2 Rhinopithecus bieti
AAAAAAAAAAAAAAAAAAAAAGACTAAATTGCAGCCAGGCACGGTGGCCCACGCCTGTAATCCCAGCACTTTCGGAGGCTGAAGCAGGTGGATCACGCGGTAAGGAGTTCGAGATCAGCCTGGCCAGCATGGGGAAACCCCGTCTCTACTAAAAGTAAAAATTAGCTGGGCATGGTAGTGCGCACCTGTAATCTCAGCTACTCAAGAGGCTGAGACAGGAGAATCGCTTGAACCCGGGAGGTAGAGGTTGCAGTGAGCCGAGATCATGCCACTGCACTCCAGCCTCGGTGCCAGAGCCACACTCTGTCTCAAAAACAAACAAACAAACAAAAAACCCGGTAAATTGCTGGACCGGGCGCAGTGGCTCATACCTGTAATCCCGGCAGCTTGGGAGGCCGAGGCGGGTGGATCACCTAAGGTCAGGAGTTCGAGACCAGCCTGCCCAACATGATGAAACCCCGTCTCTACTAAAAATACAAAAATTAGCCGGACGTGGTGGCATACACCTGTACCTCAGCTATTTGGGAGACTGAGGCAGGAGAATCACTTGAACCCAGGAGGTGGAGGTTGCAGTGAGCCAAGATTACACCAGTATACTCCAGACTGGGTGACAGAGCAAGACTCCATCTCAGAAAAAAAAAGGACATTGTGGGCCAGGCGTGGTGGCTCACGCCTATAGACCCAGCTACTCAGGAAGCTGAGGTAGGTGGATGCCTGAGCCTGGGAGGCGGAGGCTACAGTGAGTTGTGATTGAGCCACTGCACTCCAACCTGGGCAACAGAGTGAGATCCACTCTCCAACAACAACAAAAAAAGCAAATTGCAGCTGAATTCTTTGGCATTGCAGACAGAGAAGGGGTGAAAACAGGGCTCCAGCCTTGAACTGGTCAGCAGGGGTCGGGCAGGCTGAGTGAGTCACCCTGTGGAATGGGTCAGGGTGGATCTGGGCTCACAGGCAAGGGCCTCAGTGCTCCTGTGAGCTCCAGGGGGCTGGGGACGACTGCCTTCTTGTTCAGGGTACAACTCCTGTTGTGTGTTTTCTGGGGCTTATGTCCTTGTCTCAGTGTAGGCACCCGCAACTGAGGCAACAGTGGAAAGCCCTGGCCTGATCTCTCATTCTCTCCCATTGTGGCCCCAGCAGTGCCCTCACCTGGGACCTCCTTCCTCCACCCAAGTAGGTGCTCAGAGCTGAAGGGACAGTTGCCTGTTGAGTTCGGGTGCCAGTGGATTGTCCTCCACCTCCCGGGTTCAAATGATTCTCCTGCCTCAGCCTCCCAAGTAGCTGGGACCACAGGTGCCCGCCACCACATCCGGCAAATTTTTGTCTTTTTTTGTAGGGACATATTTTTGTCACGTTGGCCAGACTGGTCTTGAACTCCTGGCCTCAAGTGATCTGCCCACCTTGGCTTCGAAAAGTGCTGGGATTACAGGCGTGAGCTGCTGCACCCAGCCTTACTTGGGTGTCGTGCCCTGTCTTGGAATCTAACCTGCTTAGCCTTGCCACACCCCATCAGTCCTCAGCCCAACCTGGCTCTCAGCCTTGCCACAACCCCTTCTGGAGGCCACAGGAACCAGGACAGAGGACGAAAACCGCTGCCCCTGTGGCTGAAGCTTCGTATACTTCCTCCCTCTGAAAACTCAGAGGTGCCAGTCCCCATGCAGGGGACAGGAGGAGCAGGAATTGAACACCGGGATGCAGCATGTGTGTCCCTGTTGCCACAGGTCTCACTAGAGGCCTCCTTCGTCCTAGGACATCGGGCCCTGCTACCTGCAGGGCCCAGGGTGTGTGTTCTCACCCGTGCTGCAGGTAGAACACTCCTCCCTGGCCACTGGTTTGCTCTCCGCAAAGGACAAAGCCCAGCACCACCTGGTCATTTTGTTCCCTGCTGGCCTCACCTCCTAGGACCAAGGCCACGAGTACAGGTCTTGCACCACACTGCCTGGTCTTGCCATCTCCCTGGCAGGACACATGCTACACTAAGACACCCAGGGGCTGCTGCCCGTGTGGGGAGCAGTGTAGGGGCTGAACAGCGGCCCCCAAATGCATGTCTCCTGGGAGTTCCCGATGTGACCTTATTTGGAAATAGGTGGTCTGCAGATGTCATTACTTGAGTTAGAAGCAGGTCATACTGGAGTGGTGTCCTTACGAGGACACAGGAGAAGCCATATCATGGTGAGACCATGAGAAGACAGGCAGTAGGAGTGGAGTGAGGTGACCACCAGCCCAAGATGCCTGGTTCCCCAGGAGCTGGAGGGGGCAGGAAGGACCCTCCCCTTGGGCCTCTGACGAGAGTGCTGGATCACGGACTCTGACCTCCAGAACTGGGAGAATCAGCCTATGTTGAGAGCTGCCCGGTGTGTGGCACTTGGTTACGTGCCTTGGCAGCCCCCAAACTCTGGCCCTTCTGCCTGGAAGGGGCGGCCGGGCCGTGGCTGCATATCACTGTGGACCATCCCATCCCCCTTGGCCTCTGATATCACTTACAAAACCCACCCTCTCTCCTTCCTACATAATTCCGGGATCTGTGGACTGGGGCTGGCAGTGTTGCTGAAAGCCATCTTGGGTGGGGCAGGGACATGGACAATAAGAGTGGAAGGTGACCCCACGTCCTTGCACCTCAAGCCGGTCTCACAATGACAATATGTGTGGAGTGGAGGAGAACTCAAGAGGTGTCTCCGACACCACGCGTGGTCACAGCTGGACATGGGGTCAGAACGAGGGGTGAGGAGCCCAAGGTGGGGAGGCCACAGAGGAAGTACCCGGGTGACTCAGGGAGTGGGACGAGGAAATGGGTCCTCAGGGAAGCAAATGACAAGGGGACAGGAGGGGCTGTTTGCGGATTTAATGGCAGGGGATTGAGGTTGGGAGGAGTCCCAGCTGCTGCTTCTGCTTTTCTTGTAACAGGGAGGCTGCCTATGGGTGGCACAGCGTGGCCATGGAGTGCAGAGTTGGTGGGACAGGGGACATCCAGGGGGCTCGAGATGTTGCTGGTGACGAGGAATGTCAAGTGGCACTGAGGCTGGCAGGCAAGGCCACAGGCAGGTTCTCTCACGTGGGCGCTCGCCCCTTTCCTCCCCTTCGTCCCTCCCTCCTGCCCCAGGTCCCACTCAGGAGCGAGCCCCAGTGACCGAGAAGCTCTGGGACAGACGAATAGGCACCCTCCTCCTTCCTTCTGTTGGGCTGGAGTGAGTGGAGGAGGTGGCTCAGCTCCTGGGCTCAGGCAGGGTCTGGAGGGGCCAGGATGGTCTCGAGTGCTTGGCAGCTGAGGAATGTAGCTGGGCTCGGGTAGTGGCAGCAGCGAGGGGCGGGCCAGGGTGGCCGGAGCCCAGGGCCAGGAATGTGCAGCTGAGGCCAATGGTCCCAGAGTCCTCCCGACTCAGGGTTGGGCGGCGGGAAGGAGGGTGGCCATGGCGAGGGTGGAGGTGGGCGCCCACGGCTCAGAGCTTGTGGGGGTTCACCCACTTGTAGGTGCCCTCATACTGGAAACCCACTCTCTTCATCAGCTCATCTGCCTCCATGGGGCCTCGGCTAGAGAGTGACGGGTGGAGGAGAGGCATGAGGCAGCTCTGCCCTCACTCCGCCCCTGCCCTCTGGGCTCTGTCCCCAGACCCCACCCTTTCCTCACCTGCCATAAAGGTAGGGGATGGGCTTGGGCTTCTCCAGCTCGATCTGGTGTAGCAGTGGGGTGAAAATACGCCAGGCCTCCCGGAGCTCGTCGCTGAGGGTACATGGTGTGGGGCTTGGGAGGCTGGCACACAGGGAAGGAGGGAGGGCAAAGGCCACCCCATTCCCCACAGGCACGCAGGGGCCGGCATCTGGGCCTCACCTGCGCACGAAGTGCATCTGGCTCCCGCAGAAGACGTCCAGGATGAGGCGCTCGTAGGCGTCAGGGAGCTTCACGTTCTGTGAGGGAGAGGGTGTCACTCATGTCACTGCCTGCCACCATGCTGAGTCCCCCGGGTCCAGACCCCCCACCCTCCACGCTGCTCCTTCTCTGTGGGGCACCTTGTATCTGTTGCCGTAGGTCAGGTCCAGCTCCGACTCCTCGGGGTTAAAAAACATGCCCGGCTTCTTGGTCATCATCTTGGTGTACACGGCCTCGTTGGGCTGCACGCGGATCACCAGCTCGTTGCGTTTGCACTGCTGGTGGAAGATGTCGCCGGCCACATCATGGAACTGCAGCCTCACCTCAGCCTTGCGCTCGTTCAGGGCCTTGCCGCAGCGCAGGATGAAGGGCACTCCTGCGTGGCGGAAAGGGCAGCCTCAGTACCAGCTCTCGGGGTGTGGACCAGGGCGTGAGTGTCTCAGCGGGAGCTCCAGTGCCCACACAGGCGAACGTGAAAGCAACTGTAGCAGGGTCCCGTGTCCCGCACGGCTGGCTCCCCTGCCCAGCAGCAAGCGGGTGTGACCCCAGCGAGGGGGGTCTCCCGAGGGCATGCCCAGTTCCGCCTTGCTGGGCCTTGAAGGCGTCACCTACCATCCCACCTTTCATTCTCCACATAGAGGACGACGGCTGCAAAAGTGGCAGTGGTGGACCCGTGGGGCACCGTGGGGTCGTCCAGGTACCCTTTGGTGGCCTCGCCCTCTCCATCGGGGTTCCCCACGTACTGACCCAGGACCACATTGTTGGCCTGCACCTCTGAGATACATTTCAACACCTTGACCTGGGAGAAAGCCAGGGGAGAGAATGGGCCCCTTGGGTGTTGAGCTGGGGTGCAGGGATGACTCTGGCCACAGATGCGCAGCCCTCAGGGCAGGAGAAGGCCCCTGCTTGGCTCTGCTCACCTTGCCAGAGGCCCAGCTCAGGGCCCCTCCCTGAGGGCCCTTCAGGACCACCCTGGTCCATCTCAAGTCTATTCTGATGGATAAGCTGAGGCCCAGAGAGGCAATGGTCCTCCCTGGTCACATAGTGACTGTCAGACCTGGGACATGACAACTTGGGCTTCGTGACTGCCAGTCCAGGTCACCTCTGGGAGGCCAAGCTGTGCTCAGAGCTGGTGACTTATCTGGGGTTGAGGACACTTGCTCTACATGCACACCCCTGCTCAGTGCCTCGTCACAGATGGGCCCGCGACGGGGCATTGTCCTGGGGACTGGGGTACATCCCCCACCTTCTCATCACGGACGTCATCCGAGTTGGTGGAGGCGGGCTTCTCCATGGCCACCAGACACAGCATCTGCAGGAGGTGGTTCTGCATCACGTCCCTGGGGACAGAAGAGAACAGGGCTCGCCTTAGCTCCTGGCCCTGTTCACCTGATTCAAGGGCGTGGGGGCCCCAAACAAGGCTGCCTAGTGACAAGCTGCAAGACTCACTTCCTGGTCCCCCTTGTCTTCTAGGCCCCCTTAAATCAAGGAAGGACATGGTGATGCTGTCACTGAATCATGAAACCCTGGGGTGCTTGGCTGAGTAGGGGTCCAGTCCTTTCCAGCCCCGTCTGACAGCTCAGATACTCAGGTTTTGAACTGCATGGTGAGGAGGAGCTCCCCCAAGACAGGGAAGGGCAGCCCTGCAGGGTTACTGGCTCTGCCACCCTGTGCCAGCCTCCCAGGAGAGGGGAAGAGCTCTCACCGGATGATCCCAAATTCATCGAAATAGCCCCCGCGACCCTCAGTGCCAAAGGGCTCCTTGAAGGTGAGGATCACGCAGGCGATGTTGTCCCGGTTCCAGATGGGGCCGAAGATCCTGTTGGCAAATCTGCGGGGAGGGGCAAGGTGGAGGAACCGCCCTTGGTCCTCTGTGGTGCAAGGGCCACATGGGAGGGGTCACCCTTGTCCAAGTTCTGGAGGAATACGTCCTCGGGGAGGCAGTGGGCCAGGTGAGGCCCCTGAGCACCACCCCCACCCTGGTCCCCCAGCCAGGGCTTGGCCCTACCTCAGCACCATGAGGTTTTGCACCATCTCCTTGCCCAGGTAGTGGTCGATGCGGTAGATCTGGTCCTCGCGGAACAGGGAGGAGATGTGGTTGGACAGCCTATCGGAGCTCTGCAGGTCCCTCCCAAAGGGCTTCTCCACAATGATGCGGTTCCAGCCTCTGCTAGGAGCCCGGAGCTGTGTTACCCCGTTGAACCCCTCTTCAGGGAGTGAGGGTCAGAGCTGCATCATTCAGATGCCCTCCCAGGGGAGTAGGGGTCAGAAACTCCTCACCTCCATGGCCACCTCCCCTGCCTTGTGTTCCCAGGTGACCCTCTGGCTCAACACCTTCCGGGAAGCCTTCCTACCCTGGGTGTCAGGGTGGTGTTGCTGGCATGCTGCCGGGGGCCCGTTCCCCTCCTGCCTCATGCTGGGTCCCCAGTGGGTCGGAGTAGCCTGAAGGCCCATAAGGGAGCAGAAGAAGGAGGCGTCCAAGGCATGGCTTCCTCATTGGTTTGAAAATGAGAAGGGGACCCTTGCTTTTCTACCCCTGCATTCAAAGCCAGCCAGAAAACAAGAGCCTCTGCCTGGGTTGGGAAACCACCCAGCGCGGGCCATGCTGCACTCGCGGAGCGAGGCTGCCACCCTGCGGCCTGGCCGGGCCTTTGGGGAAGCAGAGCAGGCAGGTGGTGAGCGTTTCGTGGAGCGATGCTGCCACCTTGTGGTCCCGGTGGGGATGGCCCCGGCACCATGGATGCTGCAGGGGACAGACAGGCTGCCTAGATCCCTGGCCGCGGACACAATTGCGGTGGGGAGTACTGCCTGGGCCAGCCTGGGAGGCAGGAAGGGAGGGCAAGGACAAGCCTTACATCTGGCTCATGCAGGACTCGTGAATGTTCTTGGTGACAGCCTCATAGACAGTGGGGGGCAAGGCCAGGTAGAAGAGGCGGTTGGCCTGTGACCCCAGGTGGAGGGCATTCATGTGGCTGTTGAGGCGCTGGTAGGAGGCTGCATCATCGTACTGGCCAGCCACATAGGAGTTGCGGGCAAAGAAGTCCTCCAGCTTGAGCTTCTCCTCTGGGGTGGCCTGGGAGACACGGACGGACAGACAGAGACAGATGTCAGCCCCTGTCTTGGAGTTCGTGTGTGTTCTGTCCCAGGGAAGTGGAGGGTCTTCCCTGGAGGCCCAGGGAGGGTGCCCTCAGAAGTCAGTGTCCCCGTCCCACACTGGGTTCAGCCCCATCTCAGCAGCTCTGCACATCCAGAGGGAGGGAGGCCAAAGCAGGCAGCACAGACACTGTCCCAGGCTGGGACCCTTGTGCCTTAGGACACAGGCCAGATTTCAGGACATTTTGACCTGGGAGAAATACACTGGAGAAAGTTCTCTCTCCAAAATCATGACACCTAACTGTGATTGGCAGAGAAAACGCAGCAGAGCACAACAGGATAGGACCCGTGAGTCCTGGTCACGGAGCTGGTTAATGGGGGTCTCAAGGAAGTACAAGAGCGGGGGGGGGCGGGGCAGGAGGCGAGGAGAGCATCCCGGGATGGGATGGGGGGAGGTACCCTGGTGGCCACCCGAAGCTGGCCATGCTGGGGGCTGGCAGAGAGGGCAGAACCAGGCCGGGGGAGGCCCTGAGGCCACCCACCTTGAAGAAGGGCTCACTCTGTTTGCGGATGTCAGCCACTGTGAGGCGGGAGCGGGCGTAGCCCACGATGAAGGTGTTTTCGGGCAGAAGGCCATCCCGGAACAGCCACCTGAGGGCAGAACAGCCGTAACCAGTGCAGGCAGGGCAGGACCAGGCCTGTCCCTGGCGGGAGGTCACAAGGGCAGTGAGGGGACACACTTACCAGACGGTGGGGTAGATCTTCTTCTTGGCCAGGTCACCCTGTGGCAGAGGGAATAGGTGTGTGGTTAGAAGTGGCTGGGGACACAACCTACATACATCATCCTCCACTCTTGGTGATCCGGGCACTACTCAGGATCACTACTGGGCCATAAGCATATCTGTCTTGCCTAATATACAGATAGAAGAGCCCCGAGATTCAAGCCTGTGCCAGCCCTCCACCCCTGACCCAGAAGGCATAAACGCATCTCCTGTGTTCCAGAAGAAAACCTGAAAATTCAATTCAGTAGAACTAAGGGACGACAGAAGTATCATGTACCCAAATTTGTGAGATATGACCTCAAATGCTTACATTAGCAAAAGAGTGGCTCAAAAATAAGGAGCTAAGCATTTCACTTAAGAAGTGAGAAAAAGGGCCAGGCGCAGTGGCTCACACAAATAATCCCAGCAGTTTGGGAGGCTGAGGTGGGTAGATCACCTGAAGTCAGGAGTTCAAGATCAGCCAATGTGGCAAAACCCCATCTCTATTAAAAATACAAAAATTAGCCAGGTGTGGTGGTGGGCACCTGCAATCCCAGTTACTCAGGAGGCTGAGGCAGGAGAATCACTTGAACTGGGAGGCGGAGGCTGCAGTAAGCTGAGATTGTGCCAGTGCACTTCAGCCTGGGTGACAACAGTGAGACTCCATCTCCAAAATTAAAAAAAAAAAGGTGAGAAAAAGCATAGAATTGCAAGCCAAATTACAAGGAAGGAAATAATGACAAGTAAAATTAATAAAATGAAAAGCTAACCCAAAGAAAAGATGAACGAAGCCGGAAGTTGGTGTTTGAAAAAGACTAATAGAAACAGACAACCGTCTGGCATGGCTGCTTTTTTTAAAAGGGCATAAACAACTGGTACAATAAGACAAAACCCCAGACAGGAAACAAGAGAGGGTTTTATGAATTTTATTCCATGTCTGACAACCTAGATGAGATGGACAAATTTCTAGAAAAATCCAACCTACTAAAACAGACCAATGGGGCTGGGCACAGTGGCTCACGCCTATAATCCAGCACTTTGGGAGGCCAAGGCGGATCACCTGAGGTCAGGAGTTTGAGATCAGCCTGGCCAACTGGCAAAACACCGTCTCTACTAAAACACAAAAATCAGCCAGGTGTGGTGGCTAATAATCCCTGTAATAAATAAAGCCTGTAATCCCAGCTACTTGGGAGGCTGAGGCAGGAGAATTGCTTGAAACCCAGAGGTGGAGGTTGCAGTGAGCCGAGATTACACCACTGCACTCCAGCCTGGGCAAAAGAGCGAGATTCCATAAAAAAAGAAACAGGCTGGGGGCGGTGGCTCATACCTGTAATCCCAGCACTTTAGGAGGCCGAGGCAGGTGGATCATGAGGTCAAGAGATTGAGACCATCCTGGCCAACATGATGAAACCCCATCTCTACTAAAAATACAAAAATTAGCTGGGCAAGGTGGCGCATGCCTGTAATCCCAGCTACTCGGGAGGCTGAGGTAGAAGAATCACTTGAACCCGGGAGGTGGAGGTTGCAGTGAGCCAAGATTGCACTACTGCACCTCAGCCTGGGCAACGAGAGTGCAACTCCGTCTCGAAAAACAAAAAACAAAAAACAAGAAAACAACCAAACAGCCAGGCACGGTGGCTCACGCCTATAGTCCCAGCACTTTGGAAGGCCGAGGCAGACGGATCACTTGAGGTCAGGAGTTCAAGACCAGCCTGACTAACATGGAGAAACCCCGTCTCTACTAAAAATACAAAATTGGCTGGGCATGGTGGCCCATGCCTGTAATCCCAGCTACCCAGGAGGCTGAGGCAGGAGAACTGCTTGAACCTGGGAGGTGGAGGTTGCGGTGAGACAAGATCAGGACATTGCACTCCAGCCTGGGCTACAAGAACGAAACTCCATCTCAAACAAACAAAAAACAGAGCAATGGACCTGAGAGGGGGCAATGGCCACAAATCTTCCTACATAAACCACCCCCTCGCATAGAGTGTTGCCAGTGGGTTCTACCAAAATGCAAGCACAAGAGAATTCCAGCCTGAAGCAAACTCTTCCTGCAGAAGGAAGAAAGGGGAACACTTCCCAAGCTACTTTATGGGGCCTACAGAGCTTTGGTATGGAAACCTGATGAGAAAGGCACATGGGAAAACCCACACGCCTCATTCACACACACATGCAGATGCAGAAATCCCACACGAAATATCAGCAGGCTGGGCACAGCTCACACACCCCAGCACTTTGGGATACCAAGGTGGGAGGATTGCTTGAACCCACGAGTTTTTCTTTTTTGCCCCCCCCCCCC
>NW_016818742.1:199658-201843 GCF_001698545.2 Rhinopithecus bieti
CGAGCCACTGTGCCCCACTAACCCTGTCTCTTTAAAAAAAAAGAAAGAAAACATCAGCAAAGCAAACCCTGCAATGTTAAAACCGGTAACACATCACAGCCAAGTGGGGTTTATTCTGTAAATAAAAAGTTGGTTTGATATTAACATAGGAAAAAATCAATCATTGAAATTCACTGTATTAGGAGATCAAAAAAAAAAACCTCTAAGAACTCTCTGCCTACTGCTATTTTGATGTTTAAATCTAGCAATCTTGCTTAACCCAACAAATGTAGATAAAGTGTTTCAGAAATTACCTATTCATGATAAAACTCTTATCAGAGAAGGAATACAAGGGAACTTCATTAACTTGATAAAGGGCATCTATAAAATACCATTACGGCTGGGCGCGGTGGCTCACGCCTGTAATCGCAGCACTTTGGGAGGCCAAGGCAGGGCATTGCTTGAGGTCAGGAGTTTGAGATCAGCCTGACCAATGTGGTGGAACCCCATTTCTACTAAAAATACAAAACTTAGCTGGGCGTGGTGATGTATGCCTGTAATCCCAGCTATTCAGGAGGCTGAGGCAGGAGAATCGCTTGAACCCAGGATGCAGAGGTTGGAGTGAGCCAACATCGCACCACTGTAGCCTGGGCAACAAAGCTAGACTTCGTCTCAAAAAACAAACAAACAAAAAAACAAACAATAAAAACGCCCAAAACCATCATCCTTACAAATACTATAAGCATCACACTTATGGGAAATGTTGAAATATTAATAATTCCTTTATGGAATCAGGAACAAGAGAAGTGCAGTAAGGCAAGAAAATGAAAACAGCTAAGGTTGAACTGTGAGGTGGTACGGGTGCTCCCCAACAGTCTGCAAGCCTCTGATCAAGTGAAACACACACGTAGCATGTGACCTACCCAAGAGAAATGAAAGCGCAAGTCTACACAAAGACCTGCACACGAATGGTCACAGCAGCCTTAGTTCATAGCGGCCCCAAACTGGAAACATGTCAAACACTTGAATTAACACGTGACCCAGCAAACTGTGCATTCATACAATGGATACTACTCAGCAACACTGGGAAATCACAGCATCAGAGATGTAATCCTCTGCGAGCTCCCTCACACGGAGTTCTGGAATAGGCAAAACCAATCCATTGTGACAGAAATCAGATCAGCAGTTGCCTGGCGCAGGGGCAGGCTGGTTGGGAATGGGTACCCAGGAACTTTCTGGGGAGATGACAATGGCTTTTATTGTGATGAGGGTGTAGAGCCAATTGTACAGTTAAGATTTGCGCACCAGGACGGGCGCGGTGGCTCAAGCCTGTAATCCCAGCACTTTGGGAGGCCAAGACGGGCGGATCACAAGGTCAGGAGATCGAGACCATCCTGGCTAACCCGGTGAAACCCCGTCTCTACTAAAATATAAAAAAAACTAGCCGGGCGAGGTGGCGGCGCCTGTAGTCCCAGCTACTCGAGAGGCTGAGGCAGGAGAATGGCGGGAACCCGGGAGGCGGAGCTTGCAGTGAGCTGAGATCCGGCCACTGCACTCCAGCCTGGGCGACACAGCGAGACTCCGTCTCAAAAAAAAAAAAAAAAAAAAAAAAGATTTGTACACCAACAAAAGAGGGCGAGAAAACCAACAATGAAGCGGAGGGTGGGCAGTGGGTCAGAAATCACCCGTTGGGGGCCAGTGACTGTGAGGGCCCCAGGTGAGGGGGCTTCCTGGGTGCAGAGCATATTCTGTTTCTTGATCTAGGAGCAGTTTCTGTGGCTGTGCTGAGTTTGTGAAAAGTCATCAACAAGCTAGACCTGCACCATTCATGTTCTTCATGACATATATTTTCTTTTCTTTTTTTTTGAGATGGAGTCTCACTCTGCCGGCCAGGCTGGAGTGCAGTGGTGCCATCTCGGCTCACTGAAATCTCCACCTCCCGGGTTCAAGTGATTCTCCTGTCTCAGCCTCCTGAGTAGCTGGGACTCCAGGCACCTGCCACCATACCCTGCTAATTTTTGTATTTTTACTAGAGATGGGGTTTCCCCATGTTGGCCAGGCTGGTCTCGAACTCCTGACCTTGTGATCCAGCTGCTGTGGCCGCCCAAAGTGTTGGGATTATAGGCGTGAGCCACCATGCCCGGCCCATGACATATATTTCATTAAAACACAGTAAAAACTAATAGTCGGCCGGGCGCGGTGGCTC
>NW_016818742.1:202580-213852 GCF_001698545.2 Rhinopithecus bieti
AAAAAAAAAAAAAAAAAAAACTAATAGTCTGGGTGTGGTGGCTCACGTCTGTAATCCCAGCACTTTGGGAGGCGGAGGAGGGTGGATCACCTGAGGTCACGAGTTCGAGACCAGCCTGGCAAACATGGTGAAACTCCATTTCTACTAAAATACAAACAATTATCCGGGTGTGGCAGTGCGCGCCTGTAGTCCCAGGTACTCGGGAGGCTGAGGCAGGGGAAGTGCTTGAACCCCGGCAGTGGAGACTGCAGTGAGCCAAGATCACGCCACCGCACTCCAGCCTGGTGAAAGAACAAGACTCCATCTCAAACAAACAAACAAAAACTAGCCGGGCGTGGCGGCGGGCACCTGGGATCCCAGCTACTCGGGAGGCCGAGGCAAGAGAATCGCTTGAATCCGGGAGACGGAGGTTGCTGTGAGCCCAGATCGCGCCACCAAACTCCAGCCTGGATGACAGCAAGACTCCATCTCACGAAAAAAGAAGACATGCTCTTCAAAGTGATCAGGCACTGCAACCATGGATGGGTCCATTTCTGCAAACCATTACAGAATGGGGGCCATGCCACCAGGACAAATGCACCCACCCAGAGCCAGGCGGTTAGGAAGCCACCAGAGGGCTTCCAGGAGGGAAATTGCTATGGTGTGGGTTCCTTGTGTGCTTGCGCTCTTCAGGGGTCCTGCTCCGCTTCTGACCCTCTTCAGGTGAGCTCAGTGCCAGGACTGCAGCCACATGGACCTCTCACTGCTGCATCCTTCAAAGTCCAGCAGACGACCCCTCACCTTGGGGTAGGAGCTCCTCCACTCAGCTCCTCACAGCACCCTGCCATCAGCGGGGCTGGGGAGGGGAACACTGCCCATGTCACATCAAGTCACGGTTGGCCCCACACACAGAAAGGACCAGCTTGCTGGGAACTGGACCCTGAAATAAACAGTAAGAACCACAGCCTGCAAATACCTCTAAGCCTCACCCAAAGCAGGTCATGTTTGCTCATGACCAAATTCCAGAAGATTGGGAGGCATCGGGACAGACTCCAGAAAGGTACTGGTGGCAGTGGACTGGTCTGCTGAGTCACAGCAGCAGCCCCACGCTCCAGGCTGTTTGTTTCTGCCGCTCCCTTTGGGATTAACTGCAGATTGAACCTGCTCACCTTGTTTCAGCTCAGCCTCTGCAACTGTCTGTCTGCTGGGCTCCAAGTCACCTGAGAGGCGAGGTGAGGTAAGTCGGAGGACAGCAGGGGTGGGGGAAGGCAGGCCGCTCCCTCCCATGGTTATGGGGAGCTAAGCTAAGCTAAGCTGAGCCGGACTGAGCTGCTCTCCTGAGGGCTCAGGGGTAGCCCTGCCCTCCCAGCTGGCTGTGATGCTCTAGTGGGATTTTCTGGAGGAACAAACACGAAAAAACATCGGGAAACCTGACAGCTTGGTCAGGAGTCTACTCGTACCACATGGGTGGGGGCAATTCAAGGGGTCCTTAGTGAAAAGCAGTTGGGAGCTTCTCCTCTTCCCCGTGCCCTCCTCTCTCCTGAGGACCACAGCAAGGGAGGGATCTGCCCAAGGACACAAGGTGACTTAGCAGAAGCAAGACATGATGAAGATCTCCAGCTATCGATGTCTGGCTAGGCCAGGGCAAAGGTACCTGGGACATGACCTGTCTGTTTTATAAACCCAAATCGCTGCAGCCCTTGTCTTGGCATGAGGGTTTCATGGTAGAGTGCAATGCCTGCTGGAGGGCCAGCAAGGGTGGGCCATCCCATCCCCAAGGGTCACTGGGTTCAAGGACCTGCCCAGACTCCCTGGGTGGAGCCCTGGGCCTTGGCAGGGGCCCAGTTGGTTCCTGGCCACTGGGGCCAGAGAATCTGGGGGCTGCTGAGTTAGTTCAGCTGAAAAACCAACAAAAGGGCCTCCCTCCTATACCCAGGGGCTCATGAGTCACCGGGGCTTTGGGGAAGTGCCAACATCATCATGACACAGCAAAAATCTTATCAGACCAATGGGGAAGTCAGCCCAGAAAAGTTCGGAGGAAAGCGGGGGCGGGGGCCGCTGGGTCATCCCTCACACAGGCCCATCATGGGTATGCGTCCTGAACGCCCATCAAGCCCAAGCCCATGGCCCTTGTGATCCAGGTGAGGAAACTAAGGCCCAGAGAGGTGAATACCCCGCAGACTCTGAGTCCCAGTCTCTTCCCCTCACCCCCTGTGAGGCTCTCCGGCCTCATCGAGGTCCCATCAGGTGGGGAAAGATGCTGTTCCAGGTGCACACTGGTCTACAAGGCCAGAGCTTTCTGGAAGGGGACAGTAAGTACCTCGGCTCCCTTTATGGTAGGGGTGGGAGTCCTGAGAAAGCGGGAAGTGGCCCACTTGGTAACTCTGAGGTGCCATCAGGGCCCCCAGGAAGGAAGCTGGGTGTGTGCGCAAGTGTGAGGTAAGCTGGCCAGGGAGGAGGAAGGGACAGAGGAAGGCCACGTGGGTCCAGCCTGCCCCAGGGTGTCCCGCTTGCCCAGGCTGTGGGTCTGCCAGCCACTTGCCTGCTTTCAGTTTCTAGGTCATGCTGAGCTTGTTCCCAACTTGGGGCTCCGGGCATTTGCTCTTCCTTCTGTGTGGGTGCTCTCCAGGCCCTCCTCGTGGGATCTATGTGCTCTGGGGGGCTGGGGACACATGGCCCACGTGTATCTTCTGAAACACACGCCAGCCTGTGCTCTTGCTCGTCTGCTTACTTGCCATGGTTTCCTGGCCACAATAACACATAGGTCCCATGAGGAGGGCAGGCACTGGCTGCTGTGGCCCAGAAGTACCCAATCGCTGTCTGCTGAATGAATGGAGAATGGGCTGCTTTCCTGGAGCAGCACATTCTAGGATCGTGTGCCCTCAAGTGCCACCCTGCCTACCTCCCACACTGAGTGAGGCATCAAGAGCAGAATGAGTCTGAGAGCGGGAGCTGTTCCAGGTGCTGCCTGAGCACACCACCTTCCACCTCCCCCTCCAGCAGGAAGAGGAAGAAACAAACCACCAGGCTCTTCAGAGACAGGACCCCTTGTCCCCTACCCACAGTGCTGGAGCTGGCACTTCCTATTTCTGCTTTGAAAGCCTCAGGTTGTCACTCTCAGAGCAGAAGAGAGCAAAGGGGAACCCTACTGATTTCAACAAAACGAAGTTGCCCAACCCCAAGCTGGCCACAGGCGAAGGCAGTGAAATGACACAATCAGCTTGGAAAAGCCTAAAGACCCTGGGCACTCTTTTCAAAAGCTGTCATTTGCTATACGAAATGCTGAGGTTCAGGGAAAGGAAAACACTTGCTCCAAGTCACACAGCAAGCTTGCATGCTCTCAATGAGGTGTCTAATAAGAGCTGAAGGCCTGGAGTCATAAGCCATCATTATGGTCTGAGTTGTTCTGTTGCAGTGTCCTTGTGGCAGCATGGGGTGGAGACGGGGAAAGGAGGAGAAAGCAACCTCAGTTACCTTCTCCTCCAGTCTGCTTCTTGGACTGAGGGCTTAACAGTCAGAGTCCTAGCTGTTAAGGTTTGTGGCCGATGAAGGTATGGCTCTTTTTATTTATTTTTTTGAGATGGAGTCTCACTCACTTGGTCGCCCAGGATGGAGTGCAGTGGCACCATCTTGGCTCACTGTAAACTCCACCTCCTGGGTTCAAGCGATTTTCCTGCCTCAGCCTCCCAAGTAGTTGGGATTACAGATGGGTGCCACCACACCTAGCTAATTTTTGTTATTTTCTTTTTTTTTTTGAGACGGAGTCGCATTCTGTTACCCAGGCTGGAGTGCAGTGGTGCGATCTCTGCTCACTGCAAGCTCTGCCCCCTGGGTTCACGCCATTCTCCTGCCTCAGCCTCCCTAATAGTTGGGACTACAGGCGCCCGCCACCACGCCCGGCTAATTTTTTGTATATTTAGTAGAGACGGGATTTCACCGTGTTAGCCAGGATGGTCTCAATCTCTTGACCTCGTGATCCACCTGCCTTGGCCTCCCAAAGTGCTGGGGTTACAGGCGTGAGCCACTGCACCCAGCCTTTTTCTTTTTGTTTTGAGATAGAGTCTTGCTCTGTAGCCAGGCTGGAGTGCAGTGGCACGATCTCAGCTCACTGCAACCTCTGACTCCCTGATTCAAGCGATTCTACTGCCTCAGCCTACTGAGTAACTGGGACTACAGGCATGTACCACCACGCCCAGCTAATTTTTGTATTTTTAGTAGAGATGGGGTTTCACCATCTTGACCAGGATGGTCTCGATCTCTTGACCTTGTGATTCGCCCGCCTCGGCCTCCCAAAATGCTGGGATTACAGACGTGAGCCACCGCACCTGGCCAATTTTGTATTTTAGTAGAGACTGGGTTTTGCCATGTTGGCCAGGCTGGTCTCAAACTCCTGACCTCAGGTGATCCACCTGCCTCGGCCTCCCAAAGTGCTGGGATTGCAGGCGTGAGCCACCTCACCCGGCCAGGTATGGCTCTTCTGAGGAGACCAGGCTGAGGCTGGGGATAAGGCCAAGTCCAATCTACTGTGGGCTCCACCTGAGTACCTCTCCTGGGTCTCAGGCTTACGGGGAGTCAAAAGCCAATGGCCCCTCCTTACTCTCCCACTGGCAGAGCCCTTCTCCCTCGGCTGCCTCATTCCTTTTTGGCTCTCCTTTTCTAAGTTCTGATCAGAAGTACAAAGGTGTCAAGGAGTAGGTTTGGCAAAGAGCGACAACGCGTTGTCTATGTGAACAAAGAACCACTGAGCTCATCCAGCACTGAGGGGCGCACAATGTGGCAGAGCTAACTAGTTTTGATAGAGCTCCTTCTCAAGTTACAAGGTAAGTTAATGGCAAAGGTGGTCATACAGTAGTGAGCAGATTCTTGAGTGTATCCAGGGTTAAAAGTGAAAACTGAGACCACATGTAATTTGAGATGAAGCCCTTGTTCCACCAGCCCCTGCATAGTCTCACTGCCCCATGGGACACAGGGGAGGGTGCTCTAGTCTGGGGTGATGGTTGTCCTAGGACCACCCCTCCTTCCCCTCCCACGGAAATCCTCATGCTATACTATTCTTTGGTCTTTCCTATGAGTGCAAAATGGCGGTTCCACAAACTGGACAATTGGGGCCAGGTGGGGTGAGGCAGAGCTTCTTGGTAGGCTTTCGAAACTGAGGCAAAGAGATACTGTTTAAAGAAAGGTTGAGTGTTTGTACTGACAGAACTTGAAGTGTTAGTGAAGAGGCAGAGATCAGGTCTCAGATCCTGCCTTTGGAACTCATTTGTTAAGGCATGAAGAGGTTTAAAATAAACCACAGAATGAATAGCGTTCCCTGTTTTCCCAAGAAGTCCATCTAGCCAGTCCCTACAGAACCTGCAACTCCAGGACTAAGGGCTACATTCAGAGGCTAGGCACAGGGTTCGGAAATGTCCTGTGGCCGGGTGCAGTGGCTCACGCCTGTAATCCCAGCACTTTTGGAGGCCGAGGCGGGCGGGTCACTTAAGGTCAGGAGTTTGAGACCAGCCTGACCAACATGGTGAAACCCCGTCTCTACTAACAATACAAAAATTAGCCAGGTGTGGTGGTGCATGCTTGTAATCTCAGCTGTTTGGGGGGCTGAGGCAGGAGAATCGCTTGAATACAGGAGGCCGAAGTTGCAGTGAGCCAGTATTGGGCTACTGCACTCCATCCTGAGCGACCAGAGCGAATCTCCGTCTCCAAAAAAAAAAAAAAAAAAAAAAAAAGAAATGTCTTGCAAGTACATATGCACATCAGGTAGAGCTGGGATGATCCTGGCACACTAGCAGGAGCGGGAGGAGGGGCTCAACTTAGCAGAGCCTGTGTGGTCCTGCAACAATTAGTTGGAAAAGCTGAGGCATGGAGCAGGCACTTCCTGGCTTTTAAGATTGGGGCCTGGGAGAGACTCACCGATGCACCCATGATGATGAATATGTGTGTATCTGACTGATGGAAGGCATCGCCCTGGAACAGCTCTTCCCGCAGGATCCCGCACACCTGGGTCCGGCTCAAGGCCACCTGCTCTGCCATGACGCTGTCTGGTAGAAGAAAGGCTCGTTAATAAGGCAGAAGAACAGGAGAGCATTGAGAAATTAGCCCTTTTCTTGAGAGTTCCTCTGGGGTCTCACCGGGATGACACCTGATTACCCAAGCCACTCCTTGTGAACGGCTGGGCATTGGGGAGTGCTTGATGAGTTAGAAACTGCTGGCTCTGGGCTCCAGCCACACTCTCCCTCATTCAGGGTGTACATTACAAAATTACCCAAAGCATTGGTGGATTCCGGCTAGAGCATCAATTCTGGACAACCAAGTAAAATCCTTGTGGGGCACGGAATTATGCGCCCAGGACCATTCATTCCCGACTGTAGCGGGAACTCCACAATGACCTGGACCATGGGACGTGATGCAGATGCTGGAGTTCAACTCCAGCCCTCCCCTGGCCAAGCTGGGAGACCCCGGCCGGCAAGTCCCCTTCGCTCTCGGGGTCTCAGGGGCTCGAGAGGAGGTGCGGGATATAAACGGATTAAGACCCTCTCGAACAAACAGCGTGTATTTTACCGCCGCGCGGCGCAGCGCCGGGCAGTACGCTCCTCCGGCTGCGCGGCGCCCGCCCGCCCGGTTACCTGCGCTTCGTCGCCTCCGCCCTCCGCGCTCGCAGCCCCGAAGTGTACGGCCGTTTCCGGGGGCTGAGCCCCGCCGGCCCATTTAATCTGCGGGGCGGGGCGGGCGCCTGGGCTGAGCTGACCCGCCTCAGGCGAGGCGTGCGGGGCGGGGCCTCGACCGCCATCCCTCGTGCGGGCGGGGCGGCGACAGGGCAGGTGCGCGCGCATCCCAGGCCAGCCCCGCCCCTCAGGCACCTGCGCTGGAGGCCGGCCCGCCGGCTGCCTGCCATACCCGCTGCCGCTGCTCCGCATCCCCAATGTCCGGCGGGGACGGGTGCAGCTCCGCGTAGTGCTCCCGCATCCCCATCGCCGCCCAGGCCAGGCCCCGCCCCTACTGTCCGGTTTTCCCGCCTGCCTCGGCGGCCTCCCGCACTCGCGGAGGGCTCCACTTCCGCCAGCAGCGTGGCCACGCCTCCTCTGGGCTGTCCCTCGGCTCCTGGGCGGGGCCTTCTGGCGCGCCGCTCCCCCGGGAACCCTCGCCTGTTCGCGGGTCAAGCCGGCCCTATTGGGCAGTCTCTTCTTGACTCCTCCCCCGGAGAGGGCGGGGCGGCCGAGCGCCCCGAGGCTAGACGCCGCCGTCCGAGAGACGAGGGGGCGTGTAGGCCGTGACGCCCTTCAAAGTGGCCGGTGTGCTTATCATTACCGAGCTTCCGCGGGCGTGCAGAGCCTGGCTGACTCAGACTTCTCTCCGGAGCGGGATGCGGCCCTACCGCGACCTCGCACTTCTCGCCGGCTTCCCGTGTTCCCGGGGCGGGGCTTGTATGTTTTTACTTCCGGATCCGACAGCTATGACGCCGGAAGCCGGAAGCGGGGATTTCGATAGCGGAGAAGGAAAGGGCGACCGCGGAACTGGAACTTTCTCGGAGCGCCGGGGCCCTACCTGCATTCACAGTCCGCAGCTCCCACCCTTCTCACGTCTGACGGACTTTGCTGACAGGTGTGGTCCTTTTCCCTAAAGACAGGGTTCTATCGGTGGGTGTTCCGCCGCTTCCGAGACTCCCCCGGACGTTCAGGCTCCCCCATCTGTTTTGGGCCCCAGCCCGTTCCTGCCGCGCGCTTCTGGAGCACTGGCCAAGGCGGGCCGATTCAGGACCCAGGTTACTTGGGAGGCGAGCTGGACTGTTTCTGCTCCTCCCTTCTCTTCCACTGCGGGGTCTGACCCTACTCCTTGTGCGAGGACTTCTCTAGTTCAGAGACATTTTCTGTTCTCCAAAGTTGACTGCGCTCGATCAGGGTCGTTAAATTCTTCGAAAATGCCTCAAATATAGTTTGGCAGCTAGGTATCTGATCTCATGTGCCTGTTTGCTCGTTTTGCAAGACAACATCGGTCTGTTCTCATACTGTTTCTGTGATCTGAGAATGAATGGGCTGTCCTGGCACATTAGAGGAATAGCACGGAGGTCACTATAGCTGGAGCAGAGTGAGGGAGGGGAGCACAGTTGGAGAGGAAGGGATGGGGTACCCGATGGTACAGGGCCTTGTAGGCCGTTGTAGGGAGGTTGACTTTTACGCAGAAGGCAACGGGGAGCCATGGTAGGGTTCTCAGTAGAGAAAGAATGTGATCGGAATTACGTCTTACACTGATCGTTCTAGCAGTGGTGGGGAGAACAGACCATAGTGGGGAAGGGTAAAAGAAGGGCAACCTATTAAGAGGTAATTGCAGTAATCCAGCTCAGAGACAGTGCTTTGAACATTTTATTATTGAAAATTTCAAAAATGTACACAAGTAGAAAAATTAGTATAGTAAATCTTTTTAGTTTGTTTCTGAGAGATGGAGTCTCGCTGTGTCGCCCAGGCTTGAGTGCAGTGGCACGATCTCAGCTCACTCTAACCTCCTCCTCCTGGGTTCAAGCGATTGTTCTGCCTCAGCTTCCCAAGTAGCTGGGACTGCAGGCATGCGCCACTACGCCCAGCTATTTTTTGTATTTTTGGTAGAGACGGGGTTTCACTGTATGTTGGCCAGTGTGGTCTTGAACTCCTGACCTCAGGTGATCTGACTGCCTCAGCCTCCCAAACTACTGGGATTACAGGTGTGAGCCACTGTGCTCGGCCAGTATAGTAAATCTTACATTCACAGCTCCCAACTTCAACAATTGAAGTTATCAACTTATGACTAATTTTGTTTATACCCCACGCAAATCTCTCCCATTATTATTTTTTTCTTTTTCTTTTCTTTTTTTTTTTTTTGAGACAGAGTCCCCTCTGTAGCCAGGCTGGAGTGCAGTGGTGTGATCTCCACCCACTGCAACCTCCGTCTCCTGGGTTCAAGCGATTCTCCTGCCTCAGCCTCCCACATAGCTGGGACTACAGGCGTGCACCGCCACGCCCAGCTAATTTTTGTAGTTTTAGTAGAGATGGGGTTTCATCATGTTGGCCAGGATGGTCTTGATCTCTTGACCTTGTCATCTGCCTGCCTCGGCCTCCCAAAGTGCTGGGATTACAGGCATGAGCCACCGTGCCCGGCCTCTTTTTTTTTTTTTTTTTTGAGACCCAGTCTCACTCTGTCACCCAGGCTGGAGTGCAGTGGCGTAATCTTGGCTCACTGCAACCTCCATGTCCCAGGTTCAAGCGATTCTCCTGCCTCAGCCTCTCAAGTAGCTGGGATTACAGGCATGCACCATCACTCCCACCTATTTTTTTTTTTTTTTTTTTGTATTTTAGTAAATACAGGGTTTCGCCATGTTGGCCAGGCTGGTCTCGAACTCCTGACCTCAAGTGATCCACCCGCCATGACCTCCCAAAGTGCTGGGATTACAGGTGTGAACCACCATGCCTGGCCACCATTATTATTTTCAATAACAGCTTGAGATATCATTAGCATGTCACACAGTTCATCCATTTAAAGTGTACAATTCAATGGTTTGTGGTATGTGTATTCACAGAACATTTTCATCACCCCCCCAAAGAGACCCCATACCCTTTAGCTCAGCTTATCTTCCCCCCAGCCCTAAATGGCTCTCCCCGGTAACCATTAATCCACTTTATGTCTCTATGGATTTGCTTGTTATAAACATCTCATATAAATAGAATCATACAGTGTTTAGTCTTTTGTTTATTTCTCTTAGCATATTTGCAAGATTTGTTCATGTTATAGCATGTGGATGTACTAGATTTTGTTTATTTATTTATTTATTTATTTATTTATTTATTTGAGACGGAGTCTCACTGTGTCGCCCAGGCTGGAGTGCAGTGGCCGGACCTCAGCTCACTGCAAGCTCCGCCTCCCGGGTTCATGCCATTCTCCTGCCTCAGCCTCCTGAGTAGCTGGGACTACAGGCGCCCGCCACCTTGCCCGGCTAGTTTTTTGTATTTTTTAGTAGAGACGGGGTTTCACCATGTTAGCCACGATGGTCTCAATCTCCTGACCTCGTGATCCACCCGTCTCGGCCTCCCAAAGTGCTGGGATTACAGGCTTGAGCCACCGCGCCCGGCCTAGATTTTGTTTATTCATAGTTGGTGGACATTTGTTTCCACTCTCTGGCTGCTATGAGTAATGCGCTACAAGCATTCATGTGGAGACATGTGTTTTCATTTCTCTCGGGTATATACCTAGGAGTTTTCCCATTATTTGGAGGTGAATTCAGACATCATCTTTAAATATTTAAGTGTGCCTCTCTCTAAGACAGGACTCTGAAAAACAACCACAATATCATTATGACACCTAAAATAGTTAATGTTAATTGCTTAGTGTGATCAGATGGGTCGGGGGATACATTTTGACAGGATTTCCTGATGGATTAGATGTGCTCTTTGTGTGTGTGTGTGTGTGTGTGTGTGTGACAGAGAGAGAGAGAGAGACAGAGACAGAGAGAGAGAGAGAATCAAAAAAGACTTGACAGCTGGAGGATGGATTTGCCATCAGCTGATAACAAAGGAGGCCTTGGGTAGATCTGAGTTTTGGGGACTGTCGGGGGTCTTAGAGAGGTTCGTTTTGAGAGGACTACTAGATAACCAAGTAGAAATGTTGAGTTTGATAAATGAATGTGGAGTTTAGAAAAGAGGTCTAATTAAGCATCAAGATTGGAGTTCAAGGCGTGAGACTGGATAGAATTCCTGCGGGAGCAAATGTAGTTACAGAGGAGAAGACGTCCTGGGACAGAGCCCTGGGGCACCCCAACATGAAGGGTGGGAACCCAGTGAGAGTGCCTGGGCAGGAGTAGCCAGCAAGATAGGGAGGAAACCAGGAGAAGGGGCTGTTCTGGAAACCAAGGGTGGAGTGCAGTGGCACAATCTCAGCTCACTGCAACCTCCACCTCCTGGGTTCAAGCAATTCTCCTGCTTTGGCCTCCCGAGTAGCTGGGACTACAGGTGCGTGTCATGTCACCACACCCTGCTAATTTTTTTTTTTTTTTGAGACGGAGTCTTGCTTTGTCGCCTAGGCTGGAGTACAGTGTCTGGCTCTCAGCTCACTGCCAGCTCCGCCTCCCGGGTTCACGCCATTCTCCTGCCTTAGCCTCCCGAGTAGCTGGGGCTACAGGCGCCCGCCACCACGCCCGGCTAATTTTTTATATTTTTAGTAGAGACAGGGTTTCACCGTGTTAGCCAGGATGATCTCGATCTCCTGACCTCATGATCTGCCTGCCTCGGCCTCCCAAAGTGCTAGGATTACAGGCGTGAGCCACCGTGCCCGGCAA
>NW_016818742.1:215856-235565 GCF_001698545.2 Rhinopithecus bieti
GGTAGGCTCCAGGACAGCCTTGTTGGGCCTTACAGGGAGCTCTGGAGCTGGAATGAACCTTCCAGGTTGGACCAACATGTCCAGGCCTCTGTGTCCCCGGACTGAGCACTCATGAAGTACTGTCCATCCTGGGACATGGCAGAGTCGGCCCTGGGAAGAGGCGTGGTCTGCCCAGAGAGGGGGTGGGGCCTGTCCTGGAAATGGGCGGGGCATGCCGTGGTAGAGGGGCGTGGTCTGTCTTGGGAAGGAAGGTGTGTGGCCCCCACAGGCAACATTCCTCTGGGGTAGTCCCGGTGCACACCTCAGCGGAGGTGAAGGCTGACTTCCCACATCCAGCGGCTGGGACTGGGGAGTTCTCTCCTAGGCTGCCATCTGGGCGCCCCGCACCCTCGGTGCTGCTCAGCTCCAGGTCGTCGTGGGTTCAGGGCTCAGCTGCACGCTCCTGCCCGCGCCTTGGGCGTGATGGCACCCCCAGCCCCTGCCATTCTTCCCCCTCACCCCCTCTCCCCGCCACTGCTCTGCATTGCCCTGGGTTAGCCCAGGGGGGCCAGGTGGCTCCCGCCCTACACTCTTGCCTTTCTGCTGTGGCGGCCTTCTAAACCGCCGGCCCCAGAGCTGCAGGGAGGGGCGGCACAGACTCCCCACGTGGCTCATTGTGTGTGGTGGGGCCTGTAGCCCCTTTTCTTCACCCTTTGGTTCCTGTTGGGGACTCAGGCCAAAGTGTCCACCCCATCGTGGAGGACAACACCCCTTCCTTGCGGGAGTCATCCCTGAGCTGGCACCTCAGTTGTGTCTTCAGTTGGCTCTCCGTGTCCTGGCTGGCTGGCTGGCAGCTCCTGGGCGAGGTGGCATGTGCTGTGACTAGTAGAGGCCGCTATCATGGGCCCACTCCCCTGCCTTCTTTGCTGGACTGTGGTCCAAGATGTTACGTGGGGCTCTGTGCTGACAAGTTACATACTCTGTAGGCTTCAGAGAGTGGCTCTGGCTAACACCCTGTGGGAAGGGACAAGACCCATACCTGGATGTGTCTCCTCTTCCTGTCACGGCAAATCACCTTTCCTTCCATGGAGGAAGGGGTCAGTGCAGTCAGCTTGCTGTCAAGGGGCTGCTTGGTCTGCTTGACAGCGAGGCTGAATTGAAGAGGCCCTGCTGGAACACGGAGACCCAACACAACCTGCCTGCTCCAGGACAGGGTCCCCCACCTCAGTGCTGTCGGCACCTGGAGCTGGAGAATTCTCTTGTGCATTGTGGGTTGTGGAGCAGAGTCCCTGGCCTGTACCTGCTAGATGCCAGTAGCACCTGTCCTGTTGTGTCAGCTAACAATATCCCCAGATGTTTATTGCAGAATGACCCCTGGGGGGATACAGTTGTCCCTGGTGAGACCCACTGTATTGGGATCTTCAGAGCACTGGTGCACAGAGAGGTGACAGCTAGACTGAGGGCCTCTGCTCATCCCCAGGAGAGTGCTCTGTTGAGGGGGACTTGAGGGTGAGTGTTGCAGGCCAGCCGTGCTTCCCTTCCAGGCTGTGTGTTCAGCGCAGCAGCTTCCCCCGGGCTTCAGGGGCACAGGGAGGCCTCAAGGCTGTATTGACTCCCCTTGCTCTGCCTGACCTGAGCTTTGTGGGTGGCAAGTGAAACTTGTGTCAGGCCCTGGGCCAAGCCCCCAAGGGCCCAAAAGATGTCTGTCCCGGAAGATGTACATGCTTATGTTCATGGAGGAAGCTGTATTTAGAATGTTTAGGGGGAGATTCACAGAAGAAATTGCATGTCTCTAGTGTGTGACTCCACTTATGAGACATGTCCAGAAGAGGCCAATCTGCAGAGGCAGATGCAGATGAGGAGGGGCCTGGGGAGTGACTGCTAATGGGGTCCCGGAACTGTTCTGGAATTAGATAGTGCGGATAGTTGCGCAACCTGATGGACATGCTGAAAACTGCTGAATTAGTTAAAATGGTGAATTTGATGTCATGTGAATTTTACCTCAGTTCAAAACATTTTTTAAAAGACAAGTTGCCAGCCAGGTGCAGTGGCTCATGCCTGTAATCCCAGCACTTTGGGAGGCCGAGGCGGGGGTATCACCTGAGCTCAGGAGTTTGAGACCAGTTTGGCCAACATGGTGAAACCCCATCTCTACTACAAAAATTAGCCAGATGTGGTGGCAGGCACCTGGAATCACAGCTACTTGGGAGGCTGAGGCAGGGAGAATTGCTTGAATCTGGGAGGTGGAGGTCGCAGTGAGCCGAGATCGCACCACTGCACTCCAGCCTGGGCAACAGAGTGAGACTCTGTCTCAAAAAAAAAGACAAGTTGCAGAGGAGCTGAGCTTTGGGCAGAGCGAGCGGGATTCTAACGGGGTTGGATGTTGTGCTCATCAGCAAGCAATAGTTAGTTGGGTGAGGGTTTTGATCACGGGGTAGCTACTGCCTTCCCCATTTTACCCAGCTCTGTAGTTGCTATGAAGTTGCTAGAACCTTGGCATACCACTTACCAGTTTTGTCACCTCAAATGGCTCCTTCACTGCCTGGGGTGTCTCCTGGGTGTGGGGCTCTCCTTCCTGTGGCCTCTGCTGACTGCCTGGCAATGGCACATGCTCTGGTGAGGGGAGGACCAGCGGTTTTTCCTGTTTGTTTTCTGCTTTCTCATTTAACCCTCCTCGTCTTGTAAGATGAATGTTGTTGTCTCTGTTCACTATGCAGATGAGGACTTTGAGTCTCAGAGACACCACTAACTTGCCTGGTCCAAGACTTCTGGGCCTCTCAGGCTGCAGCCATCAATGCTGCAGTGACGTTTGCCTGGGAGGCTGACCCTGGGAGTCTGCAGGCGTATTAGGACCCCCTGATCCAGAAGACAGCAGAGATGTAGGCCAGGAAGGACCGCTACCGAGCATCTGAGGGCAGGCACACCTCAGACTGACCAGAATACAAATGAATTCGAGTCACTTACAAAGAAAGTGGCATAAGGCCAGGCACAGTGGCTCATGCCTATAATCCCAGCACGTTGGGAGGCCGAGGTGGGAGGATCGCTTGAGACCAAGAATTTGAGACCAGCCTGGACAATATAGCAAGATCTTGCCTCTACAAAAGTAAAAATTCAAAAAAGTGGCATTTGACACTTTTTTTTTTTAATTGAGATAGTTTCACTCTGTTCCCCAGGCTGGAGTGCAATGGTGTGATCTCGGCTCACTGCAACCTCCACCTCCCAGGTTCAAGTGATTCTCCTGCCTTAGCGTCCCAAGTAGCTGGGATTACAGGTGTGTGCCACCACGCCCAGCTAATTTTGTATTTTATTACAGACGAGGTTTCACCATGTTGGTCAAGCTGGTCTGTAGCTCCTGACCTCAGGTGATCCACCCACCTCAGCCTCCCAAAGTGCTGGGATTACAGGCATGAACCACTGTGCCTGGCCGACACATGCTATTAAGTGAAGCTGATGTGTTTGGTGTTGTTTTCTTGTAGAAAGTGAGGGCATTTGTGTCATGGATTTTGGANTTCTTTCTTTCTTTTTTTTTTTTTGATAGAGTCTTGCTCTGACACCCAGGCTGGAGTGCAGTGGCGCCATCTCAGCTCACTGCAACTTCCGCCTCCAGGGTTCAAGCAATTCTTGTGCCTCAGCCTCCCGAGTAGCTGGGATTACAGGTGCCTGCCACCACATCCTGCAAGGCTGGTTTCCTCTGCAGGCGCCAAGAGAGTCATTTACGGGCCTCTGTCTCAGCCTCTGCTGGTTGCTTATAGAGCCATCACCCCAGTCTCTGCCTCTGTCATCACACAGTCTCTTCCTCTTCGTCTGTGTCTTCCCTTTTGTCTCATAAAGGACACCAGTCACTGGATGTAGGGCCCACATGAATAATCCAGGATGATCTCCTCATCTCGGCATTCTTTACATCTGGAAAGACCCTTTTCCCAAAGAAGGTCACACCCATGAGATATGCACGTATCTCTTCAGGGCCACCACACCACCCAGTATGGGGACATTCTCCAGAGCACACAGATGAGGGCAAATGCAGCAGCAGTGCCTGGGAGCTGGAAGAACCCACCGCCCTGCCTCCTTCCTCCTCTGGTAGCACGGTGTAGGGTTGACCGTATTCCAGACACCAAGGATTTAAAACCATACCATTTGCCCAGAAGTAAGGCATTCGAAGGTTTTCCTTTTCGGCTTTACTTAGGTTGAGCTTCCAGAACAACTGGTCGGATTACTCTTGGGAGGGAACCAGCCTGCCTGCCCTATTGGCTGCGGCCCCTTGATGCACAAGCCAGAACCCCGTTCCTCCTGGAGCTTGTGGCGTTCTCTGGTGTTTATGCGCGCTCCCCCTCCTGCCAACCAACGCACGAGAGCAGTGCGGGTGACCAGTAAGCACAGTGAGAAGGTGTTTCGCCCTCATCGGTAACTAAAACAACACCAAGTCCAACAGCAAGCCAAAAGTGATCTGAAAATGGCAACTGATGAAGCCGTAGGTGAGCGCTCTGCCGGCAAGGTGCAGGACAGAGGCCTTGCAATGCCGTCCCTTCCGAGGGGGCCATTTGCTGGGATGGAGCAAGCCCGTAGGCAGCGTCCTCAGCCCTGGTGCGTAACCCTAAGAGAGTCGGGCACTCACGATGACTCTGGCTTTGGGGAGGCGCTTCACTTCATCGTTTGTAGCTGCCAAAGGTTGGGGTAAGATAAGAGGCTGCATATGTAACGACGTGGCCCGGCACAGCTGGCATTTTGAGCATCTCACACGCAACATGCCTTATAGCATGTTGGTGTGAACAGGCTAGGTGCCAAACTTATGGATAAAGCGTGACCCCAGTAGAGAAGTAAAAGCTCTGAGTGCACACCCTGCTAACATTTGGAGGGACGTGAGTAGCTGGGTGGCCAGTAATGAGAAGTTTCCCTTACATGTTAATATATTTCCTAAATGCTTATAATTTGCACGCATTCCTTTGATACACACAATACGTCTTTCCACACAGTGGCTCGGGTGTTAACGCAGCTTGGTTTTCTTCTGTGCCAGTGGCAGGGAAGAGCTCGCTGTTGACACAGCCGGTCAGCAAGGCACGGGCAGGGGCTTACCGTGTCTCCTGGGGCTGCCGTGACCAAGCACCACAGACTTCGGCGAGGCCGAAGCCCCAGAAACGTGTGGCCTCCCGGTTCCGGAGGCCTGGAGGCTGAGCTAGCGGTGGTGTCTGCAGGGTGAGCTCCCCGCCAGGGCCGTGAGGGAGCGGCCTTCCAGGCCTCTCCCCGGCGCCGGGGGCCCCCGGCGGCGCCTCTCCAGCCTCCACCTCCGTCATCCCGTGGCCTTGTCCCCGCGGGCCTCTGTGCCTGTCCTCCTCTTTTGACAAGAACACTGGAGATACACAAAGATACACAAAAGCGGGCCTTTGTTCAAGCTGGGAAAAGAGATTTTCTTCAGAAACCCCTGCTTGTGGGGGAGAGAGCTGAGCTCCGTTCCCGCCCCAGCAGAGGCGGCCTGGCCTTGCTAAGGGAGGATGAGGGAGTCGGGAGGGGGCGAGTGGAGGCTCAGGTGAAAGATGACAGGGCAGCCAGCGTCCTTGCCACGAGGCCAGCCGTGTGTGGGAGCTGCTGGTGCTTACCAAGGTTGGGATTCTTCCCTCCCGTGGAGACTGGGAGACCGGGCCCCATGCCTCCTGAGGTTTCCATTTCCAAGGAGTGGCTGCGGGGCCCTCGGGAAAGACCCTGGGTTGTGGGTGCTACGCAGATGTCTCAAAGGGACAGGCTAAGCCCTTGCTAGTAAATGCTGTAAGAAAGGGAGGTCAGGTGTTGGCCGGAACAGACAGTAAATGCTTTGGACAGCCCTGAGCGTTTCCAGACGGGAACTCACTCAAAAGGGGGCTGGGGCGTCCCAGGGGCACGGCCTTAGGCTCCCAGAGGCCCCGTGAGGTGGTGGCCGGGTGTCTTCGTGCAGGGGTTTGAGTGGAGCGTGCCTGCTGAGAGGTTCTGCAGTTCCCAGTGTTTAACAAAATTCAGTGTTCACTCTTTGATTTGCACAAACTCTCCCATCCTAGCGGCCCCGGGTGTGGACTGGGGCCTGTGTTTATTTTGCCCTGTTCGTGCCTGACCTCCTTTTGCCCCAAGTCTCAGAGAGGCTGAGAGAGATCCCCTGCTGGGGCTGCAGCCGCAAGGCCGCCGGGTTCAGCCCTCAAGGCCTGCTTGCCGGGGCAGTGACTAAGTCGTTGACAACCTCAAGGCAGCTTTGTGCTCCTTTATCTCTTTGGGGATCTCTTTTGGCCCCATCTGTGTGTCTCACCCTGTGGTAGAGGGTTAAGGTGGGCAGCTGGGGAGGGTTGGGTGGCCCTTGGGCTCATGAGGCCCCAGGGCACCCAGGTTTGGGGGTGCCGAGGGCAGGAAAAAAGGCCTCATGGTGCGCGGGCCTCAGCCTCTTGCGGGTTGCCCCGGGGCTTGCGGATGGCAGGAGTGGGCCGCTGGGGAGAAGGCAGTGCTGACAGGAAGTGGCTTTTTCTCCTGCAGCAGATGGCTGAGGACAAGGCCTCTGTGAAAGCCCAGGTGACATCCTTGCTCGGGGAGCTGCAGGAGAGCCAGAGTCGCTTGGAGGCTGCCACTAAGGAATGCCAGACTCTGGAGGGTCGGTGAGTCGTGGGAGCCAGCTCCGGAGACCCCTTCCAGGGTTTCCAAAAGCATGAGGTGGGTTTAGGGGCTTCCAGGCTGCTCCTTGATGAGGCTAGACCGGGGCAGGCTGCGTAAACACGTTGGGGCAGGTGTCGGGAGAGGTCTGGGCCAGGCATCCGGGACCTGGGTCCCAGCCAGCTCTCCGCACTCTGTGACCCTTTGATGGAGTTTTGATTATTTCCTTAGGAGGCATTTTGGGGGCCCTGAGCCCACACCCACGGTGTCTAGTTCTCTGGAAGGACTTCTGGGACCGGTGCACGGTTGCCCGTGTGGCTGAGGTAGATGACAGTTTTGGAAAAGGGCACAGGGCAGGAGCCGCCAGGGCAGGAGCCGCGGGGGGAGTTGGAGAAGCCCTGTCCCAGCCTCCCGCCGCCCTGCGAGCGGCACAGTGAGACGTGCCTCCCACACGGGCCATGTTCCTGCCCAGAGATGCCCACTAGACACTCGGCGCCCTGGGTGTTTACCGGGGACAGGTCCTGTGAGCGCCCTCTGCCAGACAGGTACCTAAATCTCCGACTCCCAGCAACAGAGTGGGTGCTCATGGCAACCACGTTGTCCCTACAAATGGTGCAGGTGCAGGGACCGCCCTGACCACTAGGGAAAGTGTCACTGTGTCAAGGGAACTTTACCAGCCAAGGGCCAACCTTGCCAGCCAGTGGCCTCAGGCCTGCTGGTTACTCTCTTTTGCAAAGGGGTCTTGGTTCTTGTGAGTGGGACCATTGGGTCCAAGGGCAGGGAGGTTTCTGTGGTTCTCATTCGGCCCTGCTTCTGCCCTCCAGACAGATGGATCAGGTGCCAGGGGGGCCCCGGCCACCCCAGCACAGTAGGCGGTCAGGGTGTACTTGGGGCAGCCGGCAGGACAGGGGGAGGGGAGCTCCACCAGGCTCTGATGGGCAGAGGGAGCCCGTGCAGGGTGTGGGGGCAGCATGGGGCAGGCGTGGAGGGGAGAGCCAAGAAGCCAGGCCTGCCAGGCAGAGTTGGGGTGACTAGAGAAGGGCCGTGTCTGCCTGTGGCCAGAGGCCACCCAGGACCTGCACAGAAGCACCCACCATCGTCCCTGCAGTGAGGCTGTGTGGTAGGCTGAGGCCAGACCCTGGAAACTGGAGGTTAAGGGAGCTGTAGGGGGGCAGGTGTGGGAACTGAGCATCCGAGCAGGTCGTCTGGGACTCCAGCAGAGCTCTGGGCAGCACCAGGGATGGGGCCGAGTCCTAGTCGGCATTGAGCTCAGTGCTTGCATGCCCAGGTGGGCAGTCTCTCACTTTTGGAACGACAGTCTCTCCTGACCCCTCCAGTGAGACTTCTTTTGCTGGGGCCCCCAGCAACCCCCCATTGGAACTCCACAGGCAGTTCCAAGGGCTCCTCTCGTCTGGCCCCAGCACTGCGGGATGCAGGTGACCCCATCCTTTTCTCGGACCACCCCCTTCCCCTGGCTTCCAGGTCTCCTTGGCATCTTGACCCTGTACTTGGTCACCTGCTGGGCCCCTACATTGAAGCAAACACGTCTCAAGCAAAGCTCCTCACCTGCTGCTCCCACCTGGCCCCCTGCAGTTGTCCTTGTCTCTGGTGACGGTGCCTCCACCCTGCTGCCTGGCTTCAGCTCACGGTCACAGAGTGTTCAGAGCCGACCCCACCCCCCCGCCCATGCCCTGTGCATAGCCCTTCCTCTCCCCCTGTTTGTCCTCCCTGAGTCTGCTCTTTCCCTGTGCCAGGGCCCGGGCGGCCAGCGAGCAGGCGCGGCAGCTGGAGAGTGAGCGCGAGGCACTGCAGCAGCAGCACAGCGTGCAGGTGGACCAGCTGCGCATGCAGGGCCAGAGCGTGGAGGCCGCACTCCGCATGGAGCGCCAGGCTGCCTCGGAGGAGAAGTGAGTCAGCCGGGGCGGGGCCGCACCGCAGGGTCTGTGGTTCTACACTTGATCTTAGCCAAAAGGCCGAGAAGTGTTGGGTCCGGGGTTCTTTCTGCCTTCTGAGGAGTCCTTCAGATTCTGTCTGTGGCTGCGGGCCCATTCTGTCCCTTAGCCTTGCTAACAGTAGAGGCGACTATGATGACACCCGGTTTGTCTTTGACACAATCATGCCCTCTGCTATCCAGACCACGTCTCACTGCCTGTCCACACATGGCCTTTCTTGTAGTTTTTTTTCCTAGCCACTAGGTCATCAGGGGACTTGTCCTTTAAAACCCCATCTAGGCTGGGTGCCCTGGCTCACGCCTGTAACCCCAAACACTTTGGGAGGCCAAGGTGGGTGGATGGCTTAAGCCCAGGAGTTCAAGACCAGCCTGGGCAACAGAAAGACAACAAAAATACCCCAAGCCTCCCTTCTACCGGCATCCAATCTGGGACCTCAGGTTCCTGTCCTTGGCGTGCCTTTTGAGTCTCCTTTAGAACAGTTCCCCTGCCTTTCTGAGCTGTTTGTGAAGTTCACCGTTTCGAAGAGTGCAGGGTAGTTCCATTGTATTATTACTATTAATTATTATTATTACTCTTACTATTGTTATTTTCAAGACAGGGTCTTGCTCTATCGTTCAGGCTGGAGTGCAGTCACATTATCTCAGTTTACTGTACCTTCTGCCTCTTGGGCTCAAGCGATCCTCCCAACTAGCTGGGACTATAGGCACAGGCCAGTACACCTGGCTAATTTTTGTATTTTTGGTACAGGTGGTGTTTTCCCATGTTGCCCAGGCTGGTCTTGAACTCCTGAGCTCAAGCAATCCTCCCGCCTTGGCTTCTCAAAACGTTGGGATTACGGGTGTGAGCCACCGCATCTGGCCGCGATTTTATTATAAACATTTTAAAATACTAGCTTTTAGGAAAACGACATTAACTGCCTGGTGACCAGTCCAGCGCTCTGCTTTAGAGCTGACAGCCTCAGGAGTCCTCACACAGCCTTGGAAGACCCCATTCCAGGCCTGTGATGCGCGGGAGGGAAGGAAGCGGGTAGAGTTGGAAGCAGGCAGGAACTGTGGCTGGACTGGGATGAGGTGGTTTCTCCAGCAAAAGCTCCTTTTCCTCAGGCGGAAGCTGGCCCAGTTGCAGGTGGCCTATCACCAGCTCTTCCAAGAATACGACAACCACATCAAGAGCAGCCTGGTGGGCAGCGAGCGGAAGCGAGTAAGTGCGGCTGCCGGGGCTCTAGGGCTGGCCTTGCCTCTTCCTCTCCCCGCTTCCCTGAACCTTGAGAATGGGCTTCTGGGAGGGACGCTTGACTTGCCTTAGACCTTTATCAGGCTGCAGCTGTGACAGCTCAGGGAAGCTGTGGGGAGATGGCAACCCCGGGATGTGGCTCTCAGGAGTGTGAGCAAGCCATCATAATGGGGGGCTGGGCCAGAGCCTTGGGATGCTCCCTCTGTGGGGCTGGGGATATCTTGTCTCCATGGACATTCCCTCTTGCCAGCCATCGCCATCTAGGCACCTGGCTTAGCTTCCCCCAAGCCAAGGTAAGCCCGGCAACATTTCCACCCCAGTGTTGGTCGGGAGCCTTTCCCTAGTTTGTCCTCATCAGACCTAAGCTGGGTGCATTTCGCTAGCGATCACGTTTTAGCAGGGCACCATCAATTGTAAGTGTACCCAGAGGAGATTTATAAGGACAAAGCCTGAAGCCAGGTCACGTGGGGAAGAGTTAGCTACAAAACTGGCCACTTAATTTCTGGAGGGAAGCGTTGGTGGGGTGTGTCTGTGTGTGTCTCAGGGAGCTGGGGATGCCTGTGTGGGAGGAGTGCACCTCTGACCAGGTGGCAGAGTGGAAGGACTGAGGACTCTCAGCTTAGCTGTGCACGTGGTGGGCACAGGACCGGCTCGCTATGAGTGGGTGTAGCCTGTGTCCTACGAAGGGTGGGAGGAAGGCTGTGCAGCTGGGGGTTCTGGGAAGGGAATGTCGGCCTGGCTGGAAGGTTGTGCCAGATGACCTCAGCGGCCTCTTCAGTCCTGAAAAAAACCTCAGCATCTCCTCCTCTGTCGTTTTGGGCCGTGACAGGATGCAGTCTTCTCCCTATGCACGCTGAGATCCTGCAATGGGCCCTCAAATCAGGGGCTGGCATCACCCAGCTTGGTCAACCAGGGCCACTCTTTCGTCTTTCTCAGTTCTTCTCAGCCGGCCTCGCCCCGGGCCGACGAGGCTCCGTCAGCTCCCCTTGCCCGTCTTTAGGGAATGCAGCTGGAAGATCTCAAACAGCAGCTCCAGCAGGCCGAAGAGGCCCTGGTGGCCAAACAGGAGGTGATCGATAAGCTGAAGGAGGAGGCCGAGCAGCACAAGATTGTGATGGAGACCGTTCCGGTGCTGAAGGCCCAGGTGAGGGCCCTCCTCTCTGGCCCACCCTGGCACTGGGACCTGGAGTGCCTCTTTGGCGTCTTTTTTTTTTTTTTTGCTTTTTGAGATGGAGTTTTGCTCTTGTTGTCTAGGCTGGAGTGCAGTGGCACGATCTTGGCTCACTGCAACCTCTGCCTCCCGGGTTCAAACGATTCTCTTGCCTCAGCCTCCTGAGTAGCTGGGCTTACAGGCGCCTGCCACCACGCCCGTCTAATTTTTGTATTTTTAGTAGAGACAGGTTTTCACTGTGTTGGCCCGGCTGGTCTCGAACTTCTGGCCTCAGGTGATCTGCCCACCTCAGCCTTCCAAAGTTCTGGGATTACAGGCGTGAGCCACCGCGCCTGGCCTCTTTGGCATCATTTTGTAGTGGCCTTTCGTAAGCTTCTGAACCACTTGTGCTGCTCCTTAGACCTCTCGGTGAACTTGGCGTTACTCGCTGACGTGTCTGTTTCCTCTGCGCTGCTGGGGGCTCTGGGAGGACAGCAGTGGGCTCTGCTTTGTTCCTGTGGTGCCCGGCACAGTGCCTGGTGGGTGGCTGGCTTGTGGCGGGCACATCCCTTTCTGTTGGATTTGTCAGGCGGACATCTACAAGGCGGACTTCCAGGCTGAGAGGCAGGCTCGGGAGAAGCTGGCCGAGAAGAAGGAGCTCTTGCAGGAGCAGCTGGAGCAGCTGCAGAGGGAGTACAGCAAACTGAAGGCCAGCTGTCAGGAGTCGGCCAGGTGGGCCTCTCAGAGCGTGCCCGTGTAAGCAGTGGGTGTGACACTGGGGGGTCGCCAGTGGTGACCGCAGGAGATGGATGGCTCCTGGTGTTCTGGGTTAGGGCTCACTGTGGTCCCTCTCCTCTCACCTGAGCTTTCAAGAGCTTCTTTGACACTAGTCCAGCCAAGGAGCTTTACAGAAACGCGTGCCTTGACTGGACGGTTTCTGTTTTCAAAGGATCGAGGACATGAGGAAGCGGCATGTTGAGGTCTCCCAGGCCCCCTTGCCCCCCGCCCCCGGTGAGTGAGCGAGCATTGGGCCTCTGGGAGGAGGTGGGTGGGGAGGGCAGGTGCTGCGCCGTGGGAGGTCACAGTTCGACCTTCCTGTCGCTCTCCGGAGACTTGACGGCGGGAGCTCGTATAGGCCACCCCATCGGTAGCTCACCCCCTTCCCTGAGGCTAAGGGAGGCGTGCCGTGGTATCGGCGGCTCCTGGTTTTACATGAGTGGCCTGTGAGACCAGGCCTGCCATTGACAGTCCTGCCAAGTCTCCGTCCCCTTCCATCCTCCCCTTCCCTCTGACTCTTCTCTCTTCCCAGCCTACCTCTCCTCTCCCCTGGCCCTGCCCAGCCAGAGGAGGAGCCCCCCTGAGGAGCCACCTGACTTCTGCTGTCCCAAGTGCCAGTATCAGGCCCCTGATATGGACACCCTGCAGATACATGTCATGGAGTGCATTGAGTAGGGCCGGCCAGTGCAAGGCCACTACCTGCCGAGGACATGCCCGGGACCGTGCAGTCTGCGCTTTCCTCTCCCACCTGCCTAGCCCAGGATGAGGGGCTGGGTGACCACAACTGGGATGCCACCTGGACCCCCACCCAGGAGCTGGCCGCGGCGCCTTACGCTTCAGCTCTTGGTCCACTGGTTGCCTCTTTTAGGGTAGATGCAGCCCTGATCAGGCCTGACTCGCTGCTCTTTTTGTTCCCTTCTGTCTGCTTGAACCACTTGCCTCGGGCTAATCCCTCCCTCTTCCTCCACCCCGCAGTGGGGAAGTCAAGAATGGGGGCCTGGGGCTCTCAGGGAGAACTGCTTCCCCTGGCAGAGCTGGGTGGCAGCTCTTCCTCCCAACGGACACCGACCCACCCACCACTGTGCCCTGGGAGTGCTGCCCTCGTACCGTGCACACGGGTGCTCTCCTTTTGGGCTGCATGCTATTCCATTTTGCAGCCAGACCGATGTGTATTTAACCAGTCACTATTGATGGACATTTGCGTTGTTTCCAATCTTTTTGTTACCATAAATAACGGCGTAGTAAAAATCCTTGTGCATTAGTTGTGCGTATCTTTGGCATAGATTCTGAGAAGTGACACCACTGAGTATGAGCGATGGGGTAGATGGTACCTGAGCCCCTTCCTACTTGGAGCTTGGTTTCCCGTCTCTCCCCACCCCCTATTTCCCTAGCCTTGCCAAGGAGGAGGTGGGAAAGCCCGTTTGGGTTTTTGTCATTCGCTAGGCCATGCAGTTCTCTGTCAAGTGTGAGCTTCAGCATCTTTTCTGAGACTTAAGGATGCTTTTTAGTTCTGCTTGTGAATGGGCTGCTCATATCATATGTATATATGTATGTATATGTGTATAAATGTATATGTGTGTGTATATACATATATATATATATATATTTTTTTTTTGAGGCAGAGTTTTGCTCTTCTCACCCAGACTGGAGTGCAGTGGCGCAATCTCAGCTCACTGCAACCTCCGCCTCCTGGGTTCAAGCTATTCTCCTGCCTCAGCCTCCCTAATAGCTGGGACTACAGGTGCCTGCCACCACGGTCGGCTGATTTTTGTATTTTTAGTAGAGACGGGGTTTCACCATATTGGCCAGGCTGGTCTCGAATTCCTGACCTCAGGTGATCCACCTGCCTTGGCCTCCCAAAGTGCTAAGATTACAGGTGTGAGCCACCGTGCCCGGCCAATTTTTGTATTTTTAGTAGAGACAGGGTTTCACCATGTTGGCCAGGCTGGTCTCAAACTCCTGAGCTCAGGTGATCTGCTTGCCTCGGCCTCCCAAAGTGCTAGGATGACAGGCGTGAGGCACGGCGCCCCGCTGGGCTGCTCATATCTTTTATCCATTTGTCTACTGGGTTGTTATCTTTTGTTGCTCAGCTTTTAGAAACTCTGTCCATGAGCAGGATTAGCTCTGTGCCTGTGATAGAAATTGCAGATATCTTTTCCTGCTTTGACCTTGCTACTAGTGTTTCTTTGTTTTTTGTTTTGAGACAAGGTCTCTGTCTGTCACCCAGGCGGGAGTGTGGTGGCACAATCAGAGCTCACCGCAGCCTTGATCTCCCGAGCTCCAGCAGTCCTCCTGCCTCGGCCTTGCGAGTAGCTGGGATCACAGGCGCGGGCCACCACACCCTGCTAAACTACTGTGCTTCTCGGCCTCGAAGTTTTTTTTCTTTGTGTAGTCACATTTACCCATTTTTTTCCCCTTTTACTACTTTGAGTTTGAAGTCGTCATGACCACCTCATGGTCTGATGGAAGGATGCTTCACATACGAGCACTTTTCTTTTTCCAACACCGAAGCATGCTTTTGTCTTCACCAAGAGTGTTGCTGCTCAGTGTGACCGGTGGTGGCTGTTTCATCACATTCCAGAAGTTTGTGATACTGTTTCCTACACTGGCCCCAATTATGAAGAACGGATGACTGTACTTGTTTTACAAGATTCTGGAAATTTCCTAGGATGTCAGAGCCCTGGGCATTAACCCTGCAATTGTAGCAAAGGAAACAAAGTTGGAAGTTGACTCCCCAGCACCCGGGCCTGCCTTCCTGCTCTCCTCCAAGCTGCCCTGGTTGGGAACGGGATGTTGTGAATCCACCCCGAGGCTTCCTCACAGGGCCTCCTGCTATTTGACAGTGTGAGGCTGGCTAGAATTGGGATATGAAGCCTTCTAAAATTAACCTGGCCTGAGGGCTTTCTCAGCATCTGGGGTGGGGTGTGGGGGGGAGTGATCTTTCCCCTTCTTCAAGCCAGGTGTCCATCAGATTGTACTTGGGAAACTGTGAAAGGCACAGACAGCTTCTCTGCTCACGGGTGCTGCACTTAAATCCTAATCTTGCAATTTTTCTACAAGAGCACTTTACATTTTTTTTTTGGAGGGAGGGTGTATGAGTGGACTGTGGCTGCTGTAACAAAGTACTGCACACTTGGGGCTGAAAACAACAGAAACTCCTTCACAGTGTTGGAAGCCAGAGTCTGCAATCAAGTTGTCAGCAAGGCTGGTTTCTTTTCTTTTTCTTTCTTTCTTTCTTTTTTTTTTTTTGATAGAGTCTTGCTCTGACACCCAGGCTGGAGTGCAGTGGCGCCATCTCAGCTCACTGCAACTTCCGCCTCCAGGGTTCAAGCAATTCTTGTGCCTCAGCCTCCCGAGTAGCTGGGATTACAGGTGCCTGCCACCACATCCTGCAAGGCTGGTTTCCTCTGCAGGCGCCAAGAGAGTCATTTACGGGCCTCTGTCTCAGCCTCTGCTGGTTGCTTATAGAGCCATCACCCCAGTCTCTGCCTCTGTCATCACACAGTCTCTTCCTCTTCGTCTGTGTCTTCCCTTTTGTCTCATAAAGGACACCAGTCACTGGATGTAGGGCCCACATGAATAATCCAGGATGATCTCCTCATCTCGGCATTCTTTACATCTGGAAAGACCCTTTTCCCAAAGAAGGTCACACCCATGAGATATGCACGTATCTCTTCAGGGCCACCACACCACCCAGTATGGGGACATTCTCCAGAGCACACAGATGAGGGCAAATGCAGCAGCAGTGCCTGGGAGCTGGAAGAACCCACCGCCCTGCCTCCTTCCTCCTCTGGTAGCACGGTGTAGGGTTGACCGTATTCCAGACACCAAGGATTTAAAACCATACCATTTGCCCAGAAGTAAGGCATTCGAAGGTTTTCCTTTTCGGCTTTACTTAGGTTGAGCTTCCAGAACAACTGGTCGGATTACTCTTGGGAGGGAACCAGCCTGCCTGCCCTATTGGCTGCGGCCCCTTGATGCACAAGCCAGAACCCCGTTCCTCCTGGAGCTTGTGGCGTTCTCTGGTGTTTATGCGCGCTCCCCTCCTGCCAACCAACGCACGAGAGCAGTGCGGGTGACCAGTAAGCACAGTGAGAAGGTGTTTCGCCCTCATCGGTAACTAAAACAACACCAAGTCCAACAGCAAGCCAAAAGTGATCTGAAAATGGCAACTGATGAAGCCGTAGGTGAGCGCTCTGCCGGCAAGGTGCAGGACAGAGGCCTTGCAATGCCGTCCCTTCCGAGGGGCCATTTGCTGGGATGGAGCAAGCCCGTAGGCAGCGTCCTCAGCCCTGGTGCGTAACCCTAAGAGAGTCGGGCACTCACGATGACTCTGGCTTTGGGGAGGCGCTTCACTTCATCGTTTGTAGCTGCCAAAGGTTGGGGTAAGATAAGAGGCTGCATATGTAACGACGTGGCCCGGCACAGCTGGCATTTTGAGCATCTCACACGCAACATGCCTTATAGCATGTTGGTGTGAACAGGCTAGGTGCCAAACTTATGGATAAAGCGTGACCCCAGTAGAGAAGTAAAAGCTCTGAGTGCACACCCTGCTAACATTTGGAGGGACGTGAGTAGCTGGGTGGCCAGTAATGAGAAGTTTCCCTTACATGTTAATATATTTCCTAAATGCTTATAATTTGCACGCATTCCTTTGATACACACAATACGTCTTTCCACACAGTGGCTCGGGTGTTAACGCAGCTTGGTTTTCTTCTGTGCCAGTGGCAGGGAAGAGCTCGCTGTTGACACAGCCGGTCAGCAAGGCACGGGCAGGGGCTTACCGTGTCTCCTGGGGCTGCCGTGACCAAGCACCACAGACTTCGGCGAGGCCGAAGCCCCAGAAACGTGTGGCCTCCCGGTTCCGGAGGCCTGGAGGCTGAGCTAGCGGTGGTGTCTGCAGGGTGAGCTCCCCGCCAGGGCCGTGAGGGAGCGGCCTTCCAGGCCTCTCCCCGGCGCCGGGGCCCCGGCGGCGCCTCTCCAGCCTCCACCTCCGTCATCCCGTGGCCTTGTCCCCGCGGGCCTCTGTGCCTGTCCTCCTCTTTTGACAAGAACACTGGAGATACACAAAGATACACAAAAGCGGGCCTTTGTTCAAGCTGGGAAAAGAGATTTTCTTCAGAAACCCCTGCTTGTGGGGGAGAGAGCTGAGCTCCGTTCCCGCCCCAGCAGAGGCGGCCTGGCCTTGCTAAGGGAGGATGAGGGAGTCGGGAGGGGGCGAGTGGAGGCTCAGGTGAAAGATGACAGGGCAGCCAGCGTCCTTGCCACGAGGCCAGCCGTGTGTGGGAGCTGCTGGTGCTTACCAAGGTTGGGATTCTTCCCTCCCGTGGAGACTGGGAGACCGGGCCCCATGCCTCCTGAGGTTTCCATTTCCAAGGAGTGGCTGCGGGGCCCTCGGGAAAGACCCTGGGTTGTGGGTGCTACGCAGATGTCTCAAAGGGACAGGCTAAGCCCTTGCTAGTAAATGCTGTAAGAAAGGGAGGTCAGGTGTTGGCCGGAACAGACAGTAAATGCTTTGGACAGCCCTGAGCGTTTCCAGACGGGAACTCACTCAAAAGGGGGCTGGGGCGTCCCAGGGGCACGGCCTTAGGCTCCCAGAGGCCCCGTGAGGTGGTGGCCGGGTGTCTTCGTGCAGGGGTTTGAGTGGAGCGTGCCTGCCGAGACGCTCTGCAGTTCCTAGCACCATCATTTTCTCCTCCTCAGACCCCTTGGTTCTCCTCCCACGCCCCAGCAGCTGCTTCGCAGGCTCCTTGCTGGTTCCTTTGTCTCCGAGCTGAGTCCTGAATTCTCTTCCTCTCCTTGCTCAGACGCCCCCCCTTTGTGACCTCGTCCATCTTCAAGGCCTTGATGCTGATGACAGATTTCTATCTTCCAGTCCTGATCTGTTCCTTCATGAAAATGAGCCCAGTAGCCCGTCGAAGCCAGAACTGGACTTTTAGCCCCCACCCCCTGCCAACTCTACCCTTTCCCTCATCCCCAGTTGCTTAAGCCAAAGTGGATTCCTCTTCCTCTCATGATCCAAACTCCTGAGTCCCTTCACCTTTTGCCTAGACTATCACGGCGACCTCATTGCTGCTTTCACAGTGGAGAGCGTGGGCTCCCTGTGATCTACTCTCCACACGGCAGCTGGTGTCATCTGGTAAACCCTTGCTGAAACCCTCCCATGCCCTTCAGTAGCCCTGGAAACCTGAACTCCATCCGCAGTCTGGCTCCCAGAGCCCCCACGCCACTGGCACTCACGTTATGTCCCTCTCCTGCTGGCCCGCTGCACCCAGCCGCACCACATGCTGGCCGTACCACATACACGCTGGCCAATTTTGGCCCTTCCTCGAACACGCGGCGCTTGTACCTGTTGTCCCCTCATCTTTGCATGGCCGATTTCTTTTTCTCATTCAGCTCTAAGTTTAAATCTTCAACAGTTCTAAGTGGATCACCTTCTTCACCTTAAAGTCCTCATCCTAAATCACACTGCGCTGTTTTAACTCCCTGCTTGGCAGCAAATGGCCTCATTTATTCTGCTTTGTTTTCTCTCTCCTTCCACCAGAGGGAGAGCAGAGGCCTCCTCCAGCTCAGTCAGGCACCATCCCCTGGAACAGCGGTCCCCAACCTTTTTGGCACTGGGGACTGGTTTTGTGGAAGACAAGTTTTCCACAGACGGGGGTGGGGGGTGGGGTGACGGTTCAGGGATGAATGTTCCCCTTCAGATCATCAGGCATTAGTTAGATGCTCATAAGGAGCACACAACCTAGATCCCTCATACACGCAGTTCACAATAGGGTTTGCGCTCCTGTGAGAATCTAAGGCCGCCGCTGATCTGACAGGAGGCAGAGCTCAGGCGGTCACGGGAGCAATGGGGAGCGGCTGTACATACAGATGAAGCTTCACTCGTGTGCCCGCCACTCGCCTCCTGCTCTGCAGCCCAGTTCTTAACAGGCCACAGACCGGTATCGGTCCACGGCCAGGGGGTTGGGGACCTCTGCCCTAGAACGACGCTCAGCACAGCCACACTCGGTACACATTTCTTGGTGGCCTGAGCTTGTCTTGAAGCTCCATCAGGATTTCTCGGTCAATATTTTTGTAGACCCTACCCTGTCACCGTAAGTGGTGCTTGGTAGAAATGACTGTATTAATGTGATAGAGATAACATGGAAAACCCATGGTAGAGAGCATGGCGACTAACTTGGGGGGACTTCTTGTTGCCTTTTTTTTTTTCATTTTTGCAGCGATGCAGATATTGTCATATTGCTGGGGCTGGTCTCAAACTCCTGGGTTCAAGCAATCCTCCCACCTGTGCTTCCCTAAGTGTTGGGATTACAGGCGTGAGCCACTGTGCCCTGCATGGGGGGACTTCTTATAAGCATTTTTATTTATTTATTTGGAATTCGGATGCATAGATCACGTTGGCCTGATAATGTATGCGCAAGAGCACAGACTCTGGGGTCTTATGGACAAGCCCCACTCTGGCCCTTGCTTAATCTCTCTGAACCTTAGTTTCCTCATCTGTAAAAAGGGCAGAAATGCCATCCGTGTGCAGCAGAGTACTGATGAAAGGATGGATGCAATGCTCTTACGGCAGTGCCCGACCCAAGGCACAAGGAAAAACCACGAAAGCAATTCCAATTTACACCATGCCCCAAATTGGATTTTCCATTCGACTATAATTCCTCCCAATAAGGGCTCAAAACGTTGTCTCAGGGAAGGCGATTGGTGGTTGGTTGCCCACGGCTGGAGGAGTTGGGAGACAACGGGGAGTGACTGCTAATGGAGACAGGGTTTCCTTTTGGGATGTAGAGAGTGTCCTGAAGCTGGTCATGCTGATGGTTGCACGTATCTATTAATATACTAAAAGCCATCCAATTGTACACTTTAGACATGTGAATTGTGTAGCGTGTGAATTAAACCGCAAGTTGTTATTTTAAAAATGCTGTCTAGGACAACTGTGCGCCTCCTGTAAGCTCCCATGAAAATGCAAATGAAGCCGGGCACGGTGGCTCACGCCTGTAATCCCAGCACTTTGG
>NW_016818742.1:235622-257502 GCF_001698545.2 Rhinopithecus bieti
AAAAAAAAAAAAAAAAAAAGAAAATGCAAATGAAGACACAGAAGAAGATCAACATTGAACATTTACACCATCACCTAAAGCTATGTTTGACAGGTGACCTTTTTTTCCTTCCTTCCTTCCTTCCTTCCTTCCTTTCTTCCTTCTTTCCCTCTTCCTTATTCCTTTCTTCCTTCCTCCCTCCCTTCCTTCTCTCCTTCCTTTTTTCCTTATTCCTTCCTTCCTTCCTTCCCTCTCCTCCCTCCCTCCCTCCCTCCTTCCTTCCTTACGTTTTTAACAGTAGAGACAGGATCTCACTGTGTTGCGCAGGCTGGACTTGAACTGCTGGAATCAAGTGATCCTCCCACCTTGGCCTCCCCAAATGCTGGGATTACAGGCTTGAGAACTGGCAGGGAGACTGGGCGACTGACTTTGTCTTGTGAAGCAGAGTGACCCTACTCTGTCCTTTCCTCAGAGACTCAGGGTTGGTACCAACCAGGAAACTAGCAGCTGCTCTTGTACTGGGCCCAGGTTGCTTTCTCTATAGTCATTGAGAGGCAAACCCTCAAACAGAGAGTGTGTCAGCAGGGGGCAGGCAGCTGATGGATGTCATTGTACCCTTGGGGGAAGAGAACTCAGCAGGCAAAGGAAGTGGGGGAGATCCAGGGATTCCATCGGTCGCGTTGGTTCTGAGTTTCGCAGGCCTGAGGGGAAGGGGTGGGATTTTCTTTCTGAGTCTAGGAGAGCCAAAGTCGATAAATGTGTGCTATAGCTGGAAATAAGTCTTCTCCCGCACCTAGTGGGCGGTGGCCAGGGTGGTCTGTCTGTCCATCCCCAAAAGCATTGCAAGACCTGCCATCTGTTTCTGGTGATACTGGCTGGTATTATTGAGACCGATATTTCTGCTGAAAATAACTGCAAATGAAACAGTTTGAGACTGTTCAAAACAACTGAGAACCAGCAAGCGAGCAAAACCTGAGAGGAAGTGAGAATCCAAGAAGAAGTACGCCACTGAAGCTGCTTATTTCCCGAGGACGCTGGGTGACCTGGGCAAACTTGGGTTTTGGTTCTGGAGGCCGTCCAGGCAAGGGAGACAGCAGGCAAGGCCCAAAGCCTTTGTGAAGTGTGGAGAGTTGAAGAGCAGCCCTCACTGCATTAAGGAAACCCCACCCCAGCTCCGTAGACTGCGGGGAAGCAGGAGATGAAAGGAAAGGGAAAACACCCATCTGCAAAGTTGTGGCCAAGGGCCAGGTTCTGTGCAGACTCGCAGTCTAGGTTTTCCTGGTGGGGCCATTCAATGGCCCTCAAGTCCTAAATTTGGTCTGAGGTGGTCCTGGGCCGACAGTACCCATATGAGTTTCCTAGGGCTGCCATAAGAAACGGTCACAAACTGGGGGGCCAAAAACAACAGAAATGGATTCTCCTGTGGTTCTGGAAGCTCCAAGTCTGGAATCCAGCTGTCAGCAGGCTTGGTTCCTACTGGAGGGTTTGTGGGAGAATCTGTTCCATGCCTCTCTCATAGCTCCAGGTGGTTTCTGGCAATCCTTGGCACTCTTTGTCTTGTAGAGGCACCGCTCCAATCTCTTTGCCTCCTTCTTCGTGGGGTCATCTTCCCAGTGTGTCTACCTCTCTCTCCTATGAGGACACTATTCATATTTGATTAGCCCCCACCCCAATCTAGTATGACCTTAACTTGATTACATCTGCAAAGACCCTATTTCCAAATCGGGTCACATTCCCAGGCACCCAGGTGTTAGGACTTGAACATCCCTTTTTGGGGGACACAGTTCAACCCACAACAGTTATCCCAATGGATGTGTGGATTTGTGGGAGTCTAGGGTTGAGATGCAGTTCCATAAAAGTTCCTGAACGAGAGCGTGTCCTTTGCAGGAGCATGGATGGAGCTGGAGGCCATTGTCCTTAGCAAACTAACGCAGGAACAGAAAACCAAATCCCACATGTTCTCACTTATAAGTGGGAGCTAAATGATGAGAACACACGGACACGTAGAGGGGAATGAAGCACACTGGGGCCTTTTGCAGGGCGGAGGTTGGGAGGAGGGAGAGTATGAGGAAAAATGGCTCATAGTTACCAGGCTTAATACCTGGGTGATGAAATAATCTGTGCAACAAACCCCCATGACACACGCTTATCCATATAACAAACCTGCACATGTACCCCTGAGCTCTTAAAATAAAAAGAGCGATGTATTAATATAAGAACTTCAGGAGCACTGGGGAAAGAAGTTCTTAATGATAATGAGCAGTGCACATAAAAACTAAGCACACCCGGGGCAGGAAAGAGACCATGAGACTAAGAGTTCAGATGCTGGAGGCTGGGTGCAGCGGCTCACACCTGTAATCCCAGCACTTTGGGAGGCCAAGGTGGGCAGATCACAAGGTCAGGAGATCTAGACCAGCCTGGCCAATATGGTGAAACCCCGTCTCTACTAAAAATACAAAAATTAGCCAGGCGTGGTGAGGCAGGAGAATCACTTGAACTCGGGAGGTGGAGCTTGCAGTGAGCCGAGATGGTGCCACTGCATTCCAGCCTGGGCGACAGAGTGAGACTCAAAACAGATGCTGGAGCCACCACACAGATGACAGAACAACTGAACTTTAAAAAATAAATAAATAGGCCGGGCGCGGTGGCTCAAGCCTGTAATCCCAGCACTTTGGGAGGCCGAGACGGGCGGATCACGAGGTCAGGAGATCGAGACCATCCTGGCTAACACGGTGAAACCCCGTCTCTACTAAAAAATACAGAAAACTAGCCGGGCGAGGTGGCGGGCGCCTGTAGTCCCAGCTACTCGGGAGGCTGAGGCAAGAGAATGGCGTAAACCCGGGAGGCGGAGCTTGCAGTGAGCTGAGATCCGGCCACTGCACTCCAGCCTGGGCGACAGAGCGAAACTCTGTCTCAAAAAAATAAATAAATAAATAAATAAATAAATAAATAAAAAATAAAACGCTTGAGAATATCTGCAGGGAATAGGGAATATATATATTCAAAAGTAACAGCTGTCTTACTTTGTATTTGTTCGTTTATTTATTTATTTGAGACAGGGTCTCACTCTGTCACCCAGGCTGGAGGGTAGTGGCACAATCACAGCTCATTGCAGCTTTGACCTCCCGGGCTCAAGCAATCCTCCCGCCTCAGCCTGTGGAGTACCTGGGATTACAGGCGTGTACCATCACGCCCGGCTAATTTATTTTATTTTATTTTTTTGCAGAGATGGGGTTTCGCTATGTTGTCTAGGCTGCTCTCGAACTCCTGGGCTCAAGCCATCCTCCCACCTTGGCCTGCCAAAGTGCTGGGATTACAGGCGTGATGAACTCAGTTTATTTTCTCTTTCTAAAACTACCTACTTGCTTTCTCTGTGCCCGGAAAAGCCTTCAAAGCAATACTAATGCGTCGTAGCTGGCACCAAGACTGTGGACTGAAGTGCTCCTGCTGAAGGTAAATTTGAGACATGACCACAGCGTTTGTCAAGAGGACACTGCTGCCAACCAGTTTGAGTTGCCATTGGCTACGAATGGAGCATCAGAAGGAACAATGGCCCTTCCTGCCGGCTGCTCTGCCGGTCTTCCTTCCCGCCTCTCTTCCTCAATCCTGTCCTTCTCCCCATCTTCTTCCAAAAGCCCCTGAGATTGGGGGCCCACTCAAGGCAAGTGTGGAGGGCGGCTGGGGACCAGTGTGAAGCATGATCCTCCACTGAGCGCAGCAGTGTCCTGCACAAGGAAGTTTTGTGGAGTAAGGAAGGGAGTCGGCAAGGGTGACAGTGTCCTGGGGAGGGGTCAGGGGTCCAAGAGAGGAACGTGTGCCAAGTTGGGTGGTGACCTGATGGGCTCAGATGATTGACTGGCTTTGCAGTAAATATATGAGTGATGTAGGGACCTGGCTTTCTCACCATTTGGAAAAGGAGTTGCAGATATGAAAAGGGAAAAGGCTTGAATGTGGGTTCGATTTGGAGTTGTTGGTGTGAACTCATTGATCTAGTCTGAATGTTTGTCCCCACCCAAATCTCATGTTAACTTGTAATCCCCAGGGCTGGAGGTGGGGCCTGGTAGGGGGTGTTTGGGTCACGGGGGTGGATCCCTCATGAATGGCTTAGTGCTGTCTTCGTGATAGTGAGTTCTTGAGAGATCTTGTCATTTTAAAGTGGGTGGCATTCCCCCCCCCCCCCCCCCCCACATTCTCATTCTCTCTCTCTCCCTCAGTCGCTCCTGCTTTCGCCATGAGATACACAAGCTCTCGCTTTGCCTCCCACCACAAGTAGAAGCTTCCCGAGGCCTCTCTAGAAGCCGGGCAGATGCCAGCACTACGCTTCCTGCAGAGCCTGCAGAACAAAGAGCCCAGTATATCTCTTTTCTGTATAAATTACCCAGTCTCAGGTATTTCTTTATAGCGGCACAAGAGTGGCCTAATACACTGATGGCTTTCAATGTACAGATAGGTATAGAAATAAACATAGCTGTAATGTAGGGCTGTGGGTATGCATATGTCTCAGCTCCATCACTTAGAAGGCCTGGGACCATCTCAATAGCAGTTGAGTCGACTTAGCGCCTGGGTCTCGATTTCTAAACAACAGCCTTGATTAAAAAGAACAGAGCTCATTAGAGAAATGACTGATTCCAGGGCTAGGGCAGAGAAAGTCCAAGATTAACTGGATCATCTTGTTGTCCCAGAAAAATAAGGAAGTGCTTAAAGAACAACGGAGACACATTTAGCTGGACTAAGAGAGAGAGAGAGAGGACTAACATCAGAAACGAAAGTAGGCACGTTACTACTGACCTTGCAGAAATAAAAGTATGCATGAGAGTACGGAAACGTATGACTTCCTTTAACTTCATTCTCCTTTACTTCTGAGTTGGTCAAGAATTAGAAGCAAGAGTTTGGGAACACTTTGCTAAAAGGGTTTCTATTCACTGCTGCAGATATAGCTAAGCTATACATATATAGATATAGATGATAGAGATAGATAGAGATGATAGATAGATAGATAGATACAGACAGAAGACCGGGTCTCACTTTGTCACCCAAGCTGGAGTGCAGTGGCGTGAACATGGCTTACCGCAGACTTGACTTCCTGGGCTCAATACCATCTTCCCGCCTCAGCCTCCAGAGTAGCTGGAACCACAGGCGTGCGCCACCATGCCTGGCAAATTTTACAATTTTTTGTAGAGAGTAGGTACAGCCATGTTGCCCAGGCTGCTCTCGAACTCTTGAGCTCAGGCAATCCGCCCAGCTCAGCCTCCCAGATTGTTGGGATTACAGGCGTAAGCCACCATGCCCGGCCAATTGCAGCAATAATATTCTTTTGCAAAAAATTTGTTCACTGTTGGTACCGAAGAGCTGTTGAACATCCTATTATTGGACAGGAAGCATTTGTCATGGTACAGGCCAGGGTTTTCTGCCCCAATCAGGGTCTGATGTTAGGAGGTACGTGGAGAGATGGGTAACCCTAACAGTGTCACCGTTTTCTTACTTTCCCCCAACAACTCATCTCATTTATTCATGTTTGTGTTTTGCAGACAATCGAAAATAACACATCACAGTTACAAGCGCCATTACATATAGTGGTAGTTTTTCTGATCCTAGACAAAGACCACTTGAGTTTATTACAACCCCTATCAGCCATGGTACTTTGGGCCAGTCACTCAGCCTCTCTTAGGTTTAGTTTCCACGTCTATGAATAGGATGACAATCATATTCTGCATGCTTGCTCTGAGGATGGAAAACATCATTTCCCTTTTTTTAGAGTCAGGGTGTCGCTCTGTCGCCCAGGCTGGCGGGAGTGCAGTTGTGCGATCACGGCTCACTGGAGCCTTGACCTCCTGGACTCAAGTGTTCCTCCCACCTCAGCCTCCCGAGTAGCTGGGACCACAGGCAAGAGCCACCGTGTCTAGCGGAAAAGACAGTTTTTATAATGACTTTTATCTCTTTTATTTCTTGACAAAACCATGTTTTTGTTCACTACTTCAAGGTGAATGATGTCCTTCGGTTCCAAATCTAGTGTCTGATTTGAGTGCTAGCTAGCCACTGGATAGATGCTGGAGGAAAAACAACTGTTCTCTGATTTGATTTTATGCTTAAGCAGATTTTCTGGAAGCTTGCACACCTGTTATCTTTGAAAAAATAAATCGGTTATTGGTTAATTTTTTCCCCAAACAGTGATACAATGAGTTATGATTATAACATGACATACGTGTACCTCAAAATCATTGTGTAGTACAAATCGCAAAACTTACAGGAAAAATGGGGTTAGGGGCACAATACTCAAAACCTTTGTCAGTGACACATAAAAAAAGAAGATGGGAACCTAGTAACAATGGTAGCACAGTTCTATGCATGTTAAATGGCTAAAAATACTTAAGTCCTGCAGCAAGTATGGCACCTCACCTTGAATAAGACCTGAAGTTTGCTTGTGGAAATGGCGGTGGAAGGGTTGCAGGCCATGAATTGGTGAAAGGAGGGTGTTCTGAAATTGGACAGAAAGTTGTAACACCAGATGCGGACTAGTGTGGCTTATACTACGTGTGCTGAGCCGAGGGAGTGGAGTAAGGTGGGAATCCCCTGGGAATTTAAGTAAACACTGATCAAAATGTTTGTTTAAAACCAATTCTCTTGTATTCATTACGTTGGCATTTAGGAATGAAGTGATGTTTCCAGGACCTATGTTGATTGAAAGACCAAAGATTTTGTACCTGTTGAGTCTACGTCTTTACAGTACACTAAATTTGTAAACTCAGAAGAATTTAAAGATTCAGTCAACAATTGGGTATTTAGCAAGGCACTCTGGGAAACAGAAAAACTATAAGACAGTCTCTGCCTCGGGGCGACCAACTACTTTTTAAAAATTTAACTGGAGTGTATATGAAAGAGGAAATGGAGGCGGCCTGGTGCAGTGTGGCTCACGCCTGTAATCCCCACACTTTGGGAAGCCGAGGTGGGAGGACCGCTTGTGTCCAGGAGTTTGAGACTAGCCCGGGCAACATAGTCAGATGCCATCTCTACAAACCATTTTAAAAAATTAGTCGGGCGTGGAGGTGCGCACCTATAGTCCCAGCTACTTGGGAGGCTGAGGTGGGAAGATGGGTTGAGCACGGGAAGTCAAGGCTGCAGTGAGCCGTTGATTGCACCACTGCACTCTGACCTGGGTGACACAGTGAGACCTTGTCTCCAGAAAAAAACAACAACAAAAGGAGGAAATGAAAATCTAGAAAATACGTGAAATCTTTTCCTATCAAATGTTTCCCCTAAGCTTTAATGATCCTATTTCAATAAAGGAAATATGGGAGAATATTGATGACTGGCAGCATGTAGTGGTTAAGAGCACCGGACTGGGAGCTGAAGAGTCTGTGATTCCCGAACTCCTGGGCTCAAGCGATCCTCCCACCTCGATCTCCCAAACTATTGGGACTATAGGCATGAGCCAACATGCATGGCCGAGTCTGTGATTCTTTACTGGAATTGAGTGACGTGTGTTTTCTTCTTAAATGACATTGTGAATTTCCAAGATCCTTGAAATCTCTTTGCATCTCTTTCCAATTTGCCGTCACTATGCCTGAAGTTCAGCTGAAATGCTTATATTTCAGCTTAGACCATTACCTGTATTCTGATCAAATATGTTATGGCATCGAAGCTAATTTTGAGACATGGTCCCTAGGCCATGGGACCTACTGACCAGAGATGGAAGTCCATGTGCTGCTTCTGTCCCAAGGGAGATGAGTATCTGTTAGGGGCTCACTCGGGACTCTGTGCTGCTACCTGAGTGCGATGCAGATGCTGGAGACTTGAGAAGATATCACTGTAGACCCCAACCCTGTTATAGCTGATGAGGAAAAAAACTGAAACCATGTATTATTGCCCCCACAAAATGCACGTATTATATTGATAAGATGTGAACAATATATTATTCCTCAATATTCTGCAAGTTGCCTTTCCATTTTGTTGATCGTTACTGAATTCTTCCACCCCAAAAAGGATTATATGAGAAGATTGTGAACAACTGTTTGCCAACACATTAGATAACCTAGATGAAATGGACAAATTCCTAGAAATGTACAAACTATGAAAACTGACTCAGGAAGAAACAGATTTCATTTCCTTAAGATCTATACCCAGAAGTGGATAGCTGGATCATATGGTAGTTCTATTTTTAAGTTTTTGATGGACATTCACAGGCCTGGAGGCCGAAGAGGGAAGAAAGGATTTTTGGACCCGGCCCGGGACACTGCTATCTGTGCCCCAGCTGCTCCAGCTTCAGCCATGTCTAAAAGGGCCCCAGACACATTTCCAGCTGCTGCCCCAGAGGGTGCAAGCTGTAAGCCTTGGTGGCTTCCATGTGGTGTTAAGCCTGCGGGTATGCAGAGGGCAAAAGTTGAGGCTTGGGAACCTCTGCCTACATTCAGAGGATGTATGGAAACACCTGAATGTCCAGGCAGAAGTCTGCTGCAGGGATGGAGCCCTCCTGGGGAAACTCAGCTAGGGTAGTGCAGAAGGGAAACCTGGGGTTGGAGTCCCTACACAGAGTCCTCCCTGGGGCACTGCCTGGTGGAGCTGTGAGAAGGGGGCCACCGTCCTCCAGACCCCAGAATTGTAGATCCACCGGCAACTTGCATTATACTCCTGGAAAAGCTGCAGACACTCAACACCAGCCCAGGAAAGCAGCCGAGGGGGCTGTATCCTGCAGAGCCACAGAAGGCCTTGGGAGCCCACCCCTTGCATCAGTGTGGCCTGGATGTAAGACATGGAGTCAAAGGAGATTATTTTGGAGCTTTAAGAATTAATGACGATTTTCTGCTGTCCCCACCCACACATGTAGTTTCCTCCACACGTGCGTGCCTTCCCTCCTCCCGGCCTTCAGGGTCCATGGCCACCATGGCGTATTAGGGGTAGCAGTGCCTGTGGCAGCATTGGCCTTGGCAGTGGTGGCAGCAGCACCAGGCTCTGCAGTGGCACCCACCGGCGGCTTAAGCCATGGCACTTCTCACAGCATTCAGCAGCAGCATTGCTGTAACTGACAAAGACACCTTCAAATTAAGCACATTCCTTGATTCCAGCAAAGCACTGCACCATGACCAAGATGAGCTTCCTGAGCAGTGAGGCGTTGGTGGGGGCTTGATGTCCCCCTTTGACCAGTCAGGTTTGGGGACTGAAGAAAGCCTAGGTCTCTTAGATGTCTACCTGGAGGTGGCCAGGCACTTCAAACCTCATGGGTTCTCCAGCGACAAGGCTAAGGCAGACTCCTCTGAATGGCTGCCTGTGGATGGGTTGGTCAGTGCCTCCAACAATGGCAAGGAGGATGCTTTCTTTGGGACAGATTGGATGTTGGAGAAAACGGATCTGAAGGAGTTCGACTTTAAGGCCCTGTTGGGTATAGATGACCTGGAAACCATGCCAGATGAGCTTCTGGCCACGTTGGATGACTCGTGTGATCTCTTTGTCCCCCTAGTCCAGGAGACTAATAAGGAGCCCCCTCAGACGGTGAACTCGATTTGCCATCTCCCAGAAAGGTGAACAAAACCCAACCAGGTTGCCCCCTTCACCTTCTTGCAACCTCTTCCCCTTTTCCCAGAGGTCCTGTCCTCCACTCTAGATTATTCCTGTAGTCTAGAGCTGGGAAGTGAAGTGGATATCTCTGAAGGAGCTAGGAAGCCAGACTTCACTGCTTACATTTCCATGATCTCTCAGTGCATAAAGGAGGAAGTCACTCCCTCAGATAATGATAGTGGCATCTGTATGAGCCCAGAGTCCTATCTCAGCTCTCCCCAGCACATCCCCTCTACCTCCAGGGGCTCTCCGAGTAGGAGCCTGCCATCTCCAGGTGTCCTCTGTGGCTCTGCCTGTCCCAAACCTTATGACCCTCCTGGGGAGAAGATGGTATCAGCACAAGTAAAGGGTGAGAAACTGGATAAGAAGCTGAAAAAATGGAGCAAAAACAGAACAGCAGGAACTACGTATCACCAGAAGAAGAGGGTAGAGTAGGAGGTCCTCGCTGGTGAGTGCAAAGCCCTGGAAAAGAAGAACGAGGCTCTGAAAGAGAGGGCAGATTCCCTGGCCAAGGAGATCCAGTACATGAAAGATTCGATAGAAGAGGTCTGCAAGGCAAGAGGGAAGAAAAGGGTCCTCTAGTTGAGGGTAGTCAGGAGCATCAGTGTGCTTGTACACAGGAGTCTCGCGCTGTAGCTGTGTGTTTGAATAAATTATTTTGTAGTGGAAAAAAAAAAAAAGAATTAATGGCTGTCCTGTTGGGTTTTGGACTTGCATGGGGCCTGTAGACCCTTTGTTTTGGCCGATGTCCTCCTTTTGGAAAGGGAGTCTTTACCCAATGCCTGTACCTCAATTGTATCTTGGAAGTAACTAACTTGTTTTTGATTTTACAGGCTCATGGGCAGAAGGGACTTGCCTTATCTCAGATGAGACTTTGGACTGTGGAGTTTCAAGTTAGTGCTGAAATGGGTTAAGACTTGGGGGACTGTTGAGAGGAGATGATTGTATTTTGCAATGTGAGAAGTACATGAGATTTGGGAGGGGACAGGGGTGGAATGATATGGTTTGGATTTATGTCCCTGCCCAAATCTCATGTTGAATTGTAATCCCTAGTGTTGGAGGAAGGGCCTGGTGGGAGGTGATTGGATCATGGGCGTTGGTTTCCCCTTTGCTATTCTCATGATAGTGAGCTCTCACGAGATCTGGTTGTTTAAAAGTGTGTAGCATCTCCCCCTTCACTTTCTCTTTCTCCTTCTCTGGCCATATAAGATGTGACTCCTTCCTCTTTGCCTTCTGCTATGACTGTAACTTTCTTGAGGCCTCCCCAACCATGCTTCCTGTAGAGCCTGCAGAACTGTGAGTCAATTAAACCTCTTTTCTTTATAAATTACTCAATCTCAGGTAGTTCTTTATAGCAGTGCGAGAACAGACTAGTACCGTCACTATTGATGAGAATGTTGAGCTATAGGTACACTCATACATTACGGTGGAAGCGAAAATTGGCTCAAACCACTTGGGAAAACATGGCATTATCTAGTAAATTTCGAGATATGTATTGCCTGTGATACAACAATTCCAAAAAGAAACTTGGACATGTGCTTCAAGAGACCTGTACAAGTATGTTCATAGCCAAGGGATGGAAACTATCCAAATGCCTGCCCATCATCAGCAGAATGGATAAATTAGAGGACTATGAAACTCTGCCGTAATGTAATAGGTAGTTTCCAAGAACTCCAATCACATACAATGCGAAACTGTGTTACTGTGGGGTTAATGAAGTGAACGAGGCAAGCCTACTGGACCATCCAAATCTGTCCTGATCCCGGCTGGAGTTTGATGCCATCTAGTGGCAGATGTTGCTCTGGCTGAAATATTGATGGAGGAGATTTCCGGCCCAGTGGCTGACTGAGACTTCCAGGACGGTGGCAGTATCCCCGGGAATCTCTCAATCAGTTAGGACTTCCTTTCTTGACTTGATCTGGTGATAATAGGTCAGGAAAATAATGGGGACCAGGAGACCCTCCCTCTGTCTTCCTGCTTCCTAAGACAGGGTCACGTGTACTTTACTCTCCCTTCCCTGACCTGTTGAAGGTAAGAACTTTAGCCTGCCTCTGTCTGAGAATGGGGACTGAGCAGAGGATGACAGGAAGGATGGCAATCACTAAGTGGGTTATGTCTCATTTTCAGCTATTCCAGGTGTAATTGTGTTATCAAGTAGTGTTCTCTGGTTTTTAAAATCCGTCATTTAATGAAATATATGCAATGAAATACAGTAGTGAAAACAATGAACTGGAGGTACACGCAAGAGCTTGGGCGAATTTTTCTTTCCTGTAAGTAAAAACATTTTTAACTGATGTATGATAACTCCACATATTTATGGAGTATATGTGATATTTTGATACATGCAGACGCACACACTATGTAATGATCAAGTCGGGATATTTAGGATATCCTCCACCACCTCAAGCATTTATCATTTCTTTTTTGGGGGAACATTTCCTATCTTTTAGCTATTTTGAAATATACAATAAATAGTCCCTCTACAGTGCTATCAAACACTAGAACTTACTCCTTCTATCCAACTATATGTTTGTCCCCAGTAACCTCCCCACCCTCCCCACCTTTCCCAGTCTCTGGTAACCATTATTCTGCTCTACCTCCAAAAGATCAAATTTTTTAGTCTCCCCGTGAGTGTCAATATGCTTTTCCCAGGTGCAGAGGCTGCTGATTCCTGGATTTGGACGGTGGGGGAGAGTGGTTTGGATTGCAGTACCTCCCCCTTCCTCAGGGCTAGACCCTGTCCGGTCACCTCCTGTTGCCACAGGTGTGCCTGGCACAGACATCCAGCTCCCAGGGCCATGCCGCCCTCACCCCTGCATGCCTCTAGAGGTACCTGTCCCGTGGATTTGACCCCCCTTCCGGACACACAAGTAGATCAGCACCCGGCAGACACAGGGTCACCTCCCAGCTCCCCACCAGGTAAGAGCGACCAGGACAGGGACTGATACTGCCGAATCCAGGAGCCAGGCCCAGCCCAGCCTCAGGTCCAGCAGGTCCCGCCTGTCCACCTGCGCCGGGCCTAGAGCCCGGGAGCCCCTGGCTGGTGGGAGGCCACCCGCAACCCACCCCACACGCAGCTCCAGCTCCCCCACCAGGCGGGGCGACTAGGACAGGGACAGAGCCTGTTGAACCCAGGAGTGAGACCTGGCCCTGGGTCCTGCTGGGCCCTCCCGTCCACCTTGGGTGGACCTGGCACATGGGAGACCTTGGCTGGCAGGAGGTCACTCCCACCTGACATGCGATTCCAGCTACCCCACCTGGCTGGGCGACCGGGACAGGGACGGAGGCTGCTGAACCCAGTTAGAGGCCTGGCCCCGGGGTCTGTCCTGGACGCTCCCCCAAGGACAGGCAGGATAGGCAGGGTCCGGGACGACGGCCGCACAGCCCCGGCCCTGTGTTCCCAGGCCCGCCTTGCTCCTCGATGTGAGGAAGACCAGGGAGACGGGACAGGCTGGGCCCCGCGGTACCGGACTACCTGCAGGGCTCCCGGGACAGGGGCCTGGTGGACCGCCGGCTGCTCAGGGGTGACGGGTCCAAGCTGGCATGGCGGCCACCTTCCGGCCCGGGCTCTCTTGGGGCGGGGCAGGGTTGGCGAGAACCAGTCATGTGCTCCGGGGCTCGCTCAGGGTCTCCCAGGGCCGGAAGTAGGGCCCCTGTGCGCAGGCGCCCTGAGGATCCCGGGCTGCCCCTCGCACGCCAGGGGGCGGAACTTCCTGCAGCCTCACTGCCTCCGCGTCCTCGTGGGCCCTGACTTTCTCTCTGAGCGCACCACAGAGGCTCAGGAGCCATGCAGGCCGCAGGCCAGGGCACAGGGGGCGCGGCGGGCGATGCTGATGGCCCAGGGGGCTATGCTGGCGGCCCAGGAGAGGCGGGTGCTGCGAGCGGCGGAGGTACTCAGGGCATCGCGGCAGCAAGGGCCTCAGGGCCAGGAAGGGTCTCAGGGCCAGGAGGAGGCGTCCCTCGTAGGCCACGTGGTGGCCCGGCTTCACGGCTGAATGGATGCTGCAGATGCAGGACCAGGAGGCCGGACAGCCGCCTGCTTGAGTTGTATCCTGTTCTGTTCTGTTCTGTTCTGGACAGTTCTCGTGGCGGGGTGGGGCCGGTGATATGGGCCGGGCATGGTGGCCCACACCCGTATTCCCATCGCTGTGGGAGGCTTGAGGCGGGAGGATGACTTGAGACCTGGAGTTTGAAGCCACTCCGGGCCATGTAGCGAGATTCTGTCTGTAGAAAAATCATTTAAAGGCCAGGCACGGTGGCTCATGCCTGTAATCCCATCACTTTGGGAGGCCGAGCAGGGCGGATCACCTGAGGTCAGGAGTTCGAGAGCAGTCGAGCCAACATAGTGAAACCCCATCTCTACTAAAAATACAAACAGAACACATTAGGCAGGCATGGCGGTGGTGCCTGTGATCCTGGCTACTCGGGAGGCTGAGGCAGGAGAATCACGTGAACCCGGGAGGCGGAGGTTGCAGTGAGCCGAGATCGTGCCACTGCACTCCAGCCTGGGCGACAGAACGAGACTCCGACTCAAAAAGATTAAAAAAAAAATTAGCTGGGCGTGGTGGTGTGTGCCTGTAATCCCAGCTACTTGGGAGGTTGACGTAGGAGAATCACTGGAACCCAGGAGGTGGAGGTTGCAGGGAGCTGAGATCATGCCACTGCACTCCAGCCAGGTTGACAGGAAAAGACTCTGTCAAATATATGTATACACGTGTGTGTGTGTATGTGTGTGTGTGTGTGTGTGTATTTAAAAATTAGGTGGGTGTGGTGGCAGGCACCCGTAGTCCCAGTTACTCAGGAGGCTGACATGGGAGGGTGGCTTGAGTCCAGGATCTTGAGGCTGCAGTGAACTATGAATGCACCCCTGAGCTTCAGCCTTGGTGACAGAGCGAGACCCTGTCTCTAAAATAATAATAGTAATTCAAATAATTTAAAATCTTTGTGTACACGCAATATAACCAAAACACAGGTTCATTCCCTCACCTCTTGGAGATCGAATTAACAAGAGCGATGTCTGCTATGAAGAAGCAGACTTTCTGCCATGCTTGGTTTAGGGGAAGACGTACAGGCTCCTGCCTTTAAGGGCTCTGCTTCCCTTTGTGGGCAGAGAGCAGGGCCTTTTAAAGGGGGACTTGGCATGAATGGTAGGCAGGGGAGGGGGCAGGCGGCTGCGGGGTCTACGTGACTTGCTGAGGTGCCTTGTCTGCTGCACGGACAGGCTGGCACCATCTTGGCCAGAGCTACATTGGAAAGGGGCTGTATGTCAAGCTGAAACAGACATATTCTTGAGCTGCGTTCCGGGATGCTCTTAAGTTGCTTGGAGACAACTTGATCCCTTTGAGTTTTGTTTTAGAATTTGCTCGGTGGGACCAGAGCATATTTTAATGTAAATTCATAGTATTAGTTGACAATCTCCAGTTGCTTGGCAAGGCTGTAGTTGGAAACGAGGACTCATACGCTGTCAGTAGGAGTGGTAGTAACCTCTATCTGGACATTTATTTGGCATTTTCTATTGAGGGAAAGATGTACATACCCTTCCACCTGTAGGGAAAAGAAAGAAAGATCAGAGTGTTACTGTGTCTATGTAGGACAGGAAGACATAAGAAACTCTGTTTTGACCTGTACCCCGAAGGATTGTTTTGCCCTGAGATGCTGTTAATCTGTAACTTTGCCCCAACCTTGAGCTCACAGAAACGTGTGTTGTATGGAATCAAGGTTTAAGGGATCTAGGGCTGTGCAAAGTGTGCCTTGTTAGTAAAATGTTTACAGGCAGTATGCTTGGGAAAAGTCATCGCCATTCTCCATTCTCAATAAACCGGGGGCACAATGCACCGCGGAAAGCCGCAGGGACCTCTGCCCTGGAAGGCCGGGTATCGTCCAAGGTTTCTCCCCGTGTGATAGCCTCAGATATGGCCTCGTGGGATGGGAAAGACCTGACCATCCCCAGCCCGACACCCGTGAAGGGTCTGTGCTGAGGAGGCAGGCCTCTTGCAGTTGAGACAAGAGGAAGGCCTCTGTCTCCTGCCTGCCCCCGGGAACGAAATGTCTCGGCATAAAACCGGATTGTACATTTGTTCTATTCTGAGATAGGAGAAAACCCGCCCTGTGGCGGGAGGCGAGACATGTGGTGACAGTGTTGCTCTGTCACTGTTTACTCCACTGAGATGTTTCATTTAGAAAAGCATAAATCTGGCCTACGTGCACATCTAGGCATAGTACCTTCCCCTGAACTTATTTGTGACACAGATTCCTTTGCTCACGCGTTTTCTTGCTGACCTTCTCCCCACTCTCACCCAGTTCTCCTGCCACATTCCCCTTAGTGAGATAGTAAAATAGTAATCAATAAATACTGAGGGAACTCAGAGACCGCTGGCCGTGCGGGTCCTCCGTATGCTGAGCGCCGGTCTCCTGGGCCCACTGTTCTTTCTCTATACTTTGTGTCTTATTTCTTTTCTCAGTCTCTCATCCCACCTGATGAGAAATACCCACAGGTGTGGAGGGGCTGGCCCCCTTCATCCACCCACCTTGAGGAATCCATCTGAGAAACTCCTGGACAGGCAAATGAGGTCAAATCCACCAGCATCTTAATGACACCTTCACGTAAATAGTTTTTAGAATGTAAATGTCCACCAGCTGTAGGAAGGCTGGACAAATCACTGCGCAACTGAGGAAGGCGAGGGGGGTTGGCACATCCAGGCCATGCCAAAGCCGGTTCTGTCTCAGAGCAGGAGAGCTTATCCAAGAGACGTGGGCACGCTGTGAGGTAGTCCCAGCAGGAAGCCAGGCGAATGCCACCTCCGCATGTCTGCCCCGGAGGGTGTCAGCAGCTTCCTTCTCCTCTGGATCGGTGGTGTGCTAGGAGAGGCCTGGGTCTCTGTCAAGGCCAGGGACGGATGGAAGCTGAGAGAGGACGCTGAGACCTGGGGAGCTTCCTGATTATGGGCAGCACTCTGGAACGCAGGGACTCAGTGAACTCGCTCTGTTTCAGCCCGAGGTGCACAAAGGAAAACCGAAAGACCAGAAGCAATGTCAGAGAGACCTTCCTGCCACGCCAGCGGGATTCCTTGGGAGCCAGAGAGCGCTCCAGCCCTTGAGGGCTCTGTCACAGCTGGTGGGAGCATGGGTCAAGCCTGTGGCAGAACACACCCCAGCTTCAGGTGAAGAGGTCCCTAATGCTTCCCTCTAGCCTTCATATTCCAGAATTCCAAGTCAAGTCTGAAGAGTCTACTTAACTTCCGTCCTTTCAAACATGCAGAGTGGTCATCACACGCGGTTAGAGGAGATTGACTCCTGGTAAAACGGGGAGGCGCGGGCAAACCTGGCCACGAGTCCAGCGTGTGCCCACCCCAGCGAGGTCACCGTGCCCCAGGGGAAGCAGCACCCGGAGAGGTCATCGTGCCCCAGGGCCGGGACCCTGGCCGGGCTGGCTCAGAAGTCCAGCTGCATTGCAGCTGTAACTGCGTCCAGACAACTTTGACCAGGCGCTGAGCCACCGGCCCCTGCAGGCAACATCACGGGCACAAAAGCAGAAGCCCAGGGAGCAAAGATGAAGATCCAGGAGCACAGTAACTGTCAGGTAGGGACCTGCTGGCCCACTGAGTCTGGGAGCAACGCTACAGGCTCTGCAGGGAGACCCCCGGAGTGACCCGGGGCCTGTCTCCAGAGGGCGGCCCTTCCTTAACTGGAGCTGCCTCTTCCCCTCCTGCCCTAGGACGTAAACCTTGCTTGGCTGAAGTATTGAATTCACGGGGGATCTGACCCTGCTTCGCCCATGATGCTCATCTGTCCTCTGGGCTCTCATTCCCTGAGCTTCCCAGAGCGGCCTNTACCTTCCCCTGAACTTATTTGTGACACAGATTCCTTTGCTCACGCGTTTTCTTGCTGACCTTCTCCCCACTCTCACCCAGTTCTCCTGCCACATTCCCCTTAGTGAGATAGTAAAATAGTAATCAATAAATACTGAGGGAACTCAGAGACCGCTGGCCGTGCGGGTCCTCCGTATGCTGAGCGCCGGTCTCCTGGGCCCACTGTTCTTTCTCTATACTTTGTGTCTTATTTCTTTTCTCAGTCTCTCATCCCACCTGATGAGAAATACCCACAGGTGTGGAGGGGCTGGCCCCTTCATCCACCCACCTTGAGGAATCCATCTGAGAAACTCCTGGACAGGCAAATGAGGTCAAATCCACCAGCATCTTAATGACACCTTCACGTAAATAGTTTTAGAATGTAAATGTCCACCAGCTGTAGGAAGGCTGGACAAATCACTGCGCAACTGAGGAAGGCGAGGGGGGTTGGCACATCCAGGCCATGCCAAAGCCGGTTCTGTCTCAGAGCAGGAGAGCTTATCCAAGAGACGTGGGCACGCTGTGAGGTAGTCCCAGCAGGAAGCCAGGCGAATGCCACCTCCGCATGTCTGCCCCGGAGGGTGTCAGCAGCTTCCTTCTCCTCTGGATCGGTGGTGTGCTAGGAGAGGCCTGGGTCTCTGTCAAGGCCAGGGACGGATGGAAGCTGAGAGAGGACGCTGAGACCTGGGGAGCTTCCTGATTATGGGCAGCACTCTGGAACGCAGGGACTCAGTGAACTCGCTCTGTTTCAGCCCGAGGTGCACAAAGGAAAACCGAAAGACCAGAAGCAATGTCAGAGAGACCTTCCTGCCACGCCAGCGGGATTCCTTGGGAGCCAGAGAGCGCTCCAGCCCTTGAGGGCTCTGTCACAGCTGGTGGGAGCATGGGTCAAGCCTGTGGCAGAACACACCCCAGCTTCAGGTGAAGAGGTCCCTAATGCTTCCCTCTAGCCTTCATATTCCAGAATTCCAAGTCAAGTCTGAAGAGTCTACTTAACTTCCGTCCTTTCAAACATGCAGAGTGGTCATCACACGCGGTTAGAGGAGATTGACTCCTGGTAAAACGGGGAGGCGCGGGCAAACCTGGCCACGAGTCCAGCGTGTGCCCACCCCAGCGAGGTCACCGTGCCCCAGGGGAAGCAGCACCCGGAGAGGTCATCGTGCCCCAGGGCCGGGACCCTGGCCGGGCTGGCTCAGAAGTCCAGCTGCATTGCAGCTGTAACTGCGTCCAGACAACTTTGACCAGGCGCTGAGCCACCGGCCCCTGCAGGCAACATCACGGGCACAAAAGCAGAAGCCCAGGGAGCAAAGATGAAGATCCAGGAGCACAGTAACTGTCAGGTAGGGACCTGCTGGCCCACTGAGTCTGGGAGCAACGCTACAGGCTCTGCAGGGAGACCCCGGAGTGACCCGGGGCCTGTCTCCAGAGGGCGGCCCTTCCTTAACTGGAGCTGCCTCTTCCCCTCCTGCCCTAGGACGTAAACCTTGCTTGGCTGAAGTATTGAATTCACGGGGGATCTGACCCTGCTTCGCCCATGATGCTCATCTGTCCTCTGGGCTCTCATTCCCTGAGCTTCCCAGAGCGGCCTCCTTTGTTTGGCTCAGCTCTGTGTCTTCCTTCCTGAAGCTGTGTCTCCAGTGTGTTAGGCTGCCCCTCTCTTCCCTCAAGTGATCTCAAGGGCCCAGGAGGAAACACAAGAGGGCAGGAGGGCTCCCTGAGGTGGGGAGCAGACAGACAGCAGGTTCTCCTTCTGCCCTCCCTTGAAAGATGCCCCCAATTCACACCCACGTGGGCGCCGGCGTGGCAAGGTGGGTGAGGAGGGGGAATGGGCGAGGCCTCAGGTGATCCTCCCACCTCGTTTTCTAGCATTAGCATATGGCATGGGGGAACAGCGTGGGGAGGTACATGGCTGTCAAAATGAGACTCAGGTTGGGGACACGACAATGATGAATGTGTCTGGGTCATGCAGCATACATGTGTGCTGTGCACTCTCCGTATGACTGTGTGTGTGTGTGTGTGTGTGTGTGTGTGTGTGTGTGTGTGTGAGACTGCATATGCAGAGGCAATTGCAGGCGGCAGGGCCACCAGGATCCTGACAGTCCTCTCATGTGGCTGTGGCTGTGGGTGATAGTTACATTCTTCTCTATAGTTTTCTGTATTACTCATTCGTTTTCCCTCCCGTGAAACTGTTTTATCTACAGAGTCCGAGGAAAACAATAAAATACCTTTTTTTTTTTAAAGATGAGATCTCACTTTGTTGTCTAGGCTATGAGGGATTATAGCTCACTGTAGCCTTGAACTGGCCTCAAGCAATCCTCCCACCTTGGCCTCCCAAAGTACTGGGATTACAGGAGTGAGCCTAGGATATGAAATGTCTTTCATAGATCGAAGGCTATTCAGGTTTTCTACTTCTCTTGAGCAAGTTTTGGTAATCTGAGTCATTCAAGGAATTTGTCCATTTCATTGAAATTGGCAAATTTATTTCCAAATATTGTTCCTAATATTTCCTGGTTATTCTTTTACAGTTTTATTGGTATTTCAGAAAGCATTCAGGTTCATGGATTTTCTCTATTGTTTGTACATTTTACAGTTTTAAATTTCTGCTCTTATTTATTTCTTTCCTATTAGAAATTTAGATGTTTCAAATCTATTTGTTTTAAAATTGGCATGTAAAATTGTATGTATTTACCATATACATTGAGATGGGTTTTTATAGCTTCTATTTCTTTAATTGACACATACCAGTTCTACATATGTATTGGGTACATAGTGAAGTTTTGATACGTATGATGTAGAGTGAACAGATCAACGTAATTAGCATATCCATCACCTCAAACATTTATCATTTCTTTGTGTTGGGAATATTCAACATCCTCATTCTAGCTGTTTGAAGCTATATAATATATTATTGTTAACTATAGCCATTCTACAATGGTATAGAACACTAGAACTTATTCCTCCTATCTAGCTATAACGTTATATCCTTTAACAAATGTCTCCGTATCCCTCCCTTCCCCTCCCCATCCCAGCCTCTAGTATCTTCCGTTTTACTTCCGTAAGACCAACTCTTTTTAGCTTCTGCATATGAACGAGAACATGCAGAGTTTAACGTTCTGTTCCTGGCTTACTTCACTTAACAAAATGTCCTTCAGTTCCATCCATGTTGTCACAAATGACAGGATTTCATTCTTTTCACGGCCAATAGTATTCCATTGTGTATATGCACCACATATTCTTTATCCATTCACCTGTGGTTGGACCCTTGTGTTGATTCCAATCCTTGGCTATTGTGAATAATGCTGCAATAAACATGGGGTGCAGCTGTCTCTTCAATACATTGATTTCCTTTTCTTTGGATAAATTCCCAGTAGTGGGATTGCTGGACCGTAGGGTCGTTCTACGTTTAGAGTTTTGAGGAAACTCCATACCATTCTCCACAGCGGCTGTACTACTTTACAGTCCCATGAACAGTATGTAACAGTTCCCTTTCCTTTGCATCTTTCTCAGCATTTGTTATCTCTAGTCTTCTTGATACTGGTCATCCTAACTGGGGTGAGGTGATACCTTATTGGGGTTTGATTGTCACTTCCCTGCTGATTTTTGATGGTAGCCACGTTTTCATTTATTTGTTGGCCATATGTATGTCTCTTTTTGAGAAATGCCCGTTCAGATCATTTGCCCATTTCTGTTTATCTTTTATTAATTTTTTTTTTTTTTGAGAGGGAGTGTCGTCCTGTCGCCCACGCTGGAGTGCAGCGGTGCGATCTCAACTCAATGCAACCTCCGCCTCCCAGGTTCTAGCGATTCTCCTGCCCCAGCCTCCCGAGTAGCTGGGATTACAAGCACCCGTCACCAAGCCCAGCTGATTTTTATATTTTAGTAGACACGGGGTTTCACCATGTTGGCTAGGCTGGTCTGGAACTCCTGACCTCCAGTGATCCGCCCACCTCGGCCTCCCAAAGTGCTGGGATTACAGGCATGAGTCACCGCACCCGGCCCATTTGCCCATTTTTAAACCAGATTGTTTTGGTATTTTTGCTGTTGAGAATCGTGAGTTCCTTGTATATTCTGAATATTAATCCCTTGACAGGTGAATACTTTGAATATATTTCCTCCCATTCTGTTGGCTGTCTTTTCCCTCTGTTGATTGTTTCCTTTGCTGCGCAGAAGCTTTTTAGTTTGATGCAATCCCATTTATCCATTTTTGCTTTTGTTGCTTGTGCTTTTGTGATATTATTTATAAAATCCTTTCCCAGACCAGTGTCCTGAAGCATTGAAGATTTGAAGTATATATACATTGCGAAATGGTTAAATCTAACTTATTAAGAAATGCGGGCCGGGCGCGGTGGCTCACGCCTGTAATCCCAGCACTTTGGGAGGCCGAGGCGGGCAGATCACGAGGTCAGGAGATCGAGACCATCCTGGCGAACACGGTGAAACGCTGTCTCTACTAAAAATACAAAAAAATTAGCCAGGCGTGGTGGTCGGTGCCTGTAGTCCCAGCT
>NW_016818742.1:260025-292145 GCF_001698545.2 Rhinopithecus bieti
ATTCCAAAAGATGAGGATGGTAAACCAAAGCAATTTGAATTTGTGAATTTCACACAGGAAGTATCTGCCCCTCTTAGTGAAATCAAACTCTATGGAAGGCCTATCAAAATACAATTTAGACAGGAAGTAGTCATGCCTCGCAGGATATCTGTTTGTCATGTCCTCAGCCTCATGTTGCAAATTCAAGTCCTGCCTCCACATCTCCCAGCGGTGGGTATGAAAGGACTGTGGGTAACAGAGTTCCATCAGCACAGATACTTCAGAGATCTTTTTCTTCTCCAGAAAATTTTCAGAGACAAGCAGCGATGAGCAGTGATTTGAGGCAAACGCCATCTTTGGTTCTCCGCCTCTGGATGAATTAGGATTTTCACCGTCAGTTCAATCACACAATCGTACTTTGAACCAGTCTTCAAGCTCGCAGTGGCGCCAAGATGCACCCTGATCACTGTGCAGAGTCAGACAGAATTCTCATCCCTACCTAGCAGTTAGACACTATAGCCGGGAACGGCGTCACGCTGATCATGGATGTGACCATCATTACAGAGGACGCAGAGATGATTTATTGTATGACGACTGGAGCCACAATGGCTGGACTATGACTGTGATAACAGAAGAGACGGTGGCAACGATGGAAAATGGCGCTCATCTCGCACTAACAAGTGTTAAAAGGACGTTGTTTTTCATAGGGTCATTATTAGGCCCTTTGTCTAAGTTGGTGTGGAACTATTTTGTGGAAAACCTGCACAGAGCAGCCTTACAAGTTGTCACATTTCTTTATAAAGTTTTGTAAATGTATAGCTATAATTTAATACCAAAATGGAAATAATTGTGGTTTTATTACATGAATGATAATCTTTCACCCCTGGGTTTTATGAAGAGGAAAGGTTTTATGCAAAACAATGTGTCTCCATTCCTAATTGTTTTAAACACTTTAGGAGGGATTGGATTATATAGATTGGTTGTGCGATAAAGGAGATATTTTAATTATCATTTATCTTTTTGTATTGCGAGAAATTTCTTGCTCGTGAATCAGATTTTGCTGTGTGTAATAGAAAGCATCCCAGGTGGCTGTCTGAAATGGCTATTGGTACATTTCTTGAAAAAAAACAAAAAAAAAAGATTCCCAAAGTCTTTAAGTACTGCCTCTTTCAGTCAAACTTTAAAACTGTTAGCAGTTTCAAAGTGCTCAGGAGGTGTGTGCAAAGACAGGTTTAAGGGAGTTTGCACAGGTTGCTTTTTCCTTTGAACCTTTGAAAAAATTTACTCTTCACATTTTCTGACTTGAAAATTATTGAATCTTGTTTAACAAAACTTTTACATATTGAGATACTGTTTCCTTTTCATGGCAGAATTCTTTGTAAGAGTTCGTTTGTTGAAAACCAGGGATCCTTTTCAATACCACAGCCTTAGTTCAATGTTGCTTTTTAATATATAGAAAATAGTTTTAAAACCAAATAGGAGTAATAGTGAATTATGAGGAACATAGACTTACAAATTCCAAAAATACTAACCTGGTGTCATAAGTTTGTATGACGCAATACATAATAATACTCTCACTTGAGAAGCTGTGATTGAGTACCCAGGCTAAGACTTTGCCCCTGTCTCAAATGCTAATCGCTTGGAGGGAGAACACAGCTGACTGCTGTCTCCCTGAATACGTTTGACAGAGACTGTCCAGTTGGGGTTTCTGGCAGCTGAGACATCCAGGCAAGTTCCGACTTATGTGGGAAGGCCAGCACCGGGGCGCTGTCCCAGGAGGCATGGGGCCGCTGGTCACCAGGGCGGGGAAGCAGAGAAGCGTGAACACAACCCTTGCACACGATGACGCTGCTGTAAACGTGTACACCACAGGCTGTGGCTCGGCACGGGCTATCCGGTTCCCCGGAGGGCAAAGTGGCAGATACTCAAGCTGAGTGTGAAGAGATCTATCTAGGTCCCAGCGGAAAGAAGCGGGGCAGACCCCACTCCCAATTCAGTGCCTCCCTTTTGCCTGTCCCCTAAGCCTTCTCTCCAGCCCAAGAGAAAGTGGCAACTGGTCTGGAGGAGCCCTAGGCCCTACCCTGCTGGTTCTGCTACCAGCGCAGCACCTGTTGATGCCAAAGCTGGCGTGTGTCACGCCCCCTCGCCAGCACTGTAGACACAATGACTCGGCCAGTTGATAGTAGCCAACCTTCATCTTCAGCTGTGCCAGAACCGGCATCCTTTAGCATCAGGAAAATGGACAGTGAGACTGAGATATCACCACATCATACTTGCCACAGTGAGATGCCACCGCATACTTAGTAGAAGGGCTAACATGAGAAAGACTGACCGTGCCAAGTGTTGGGGGAAATGGTAGAAAGAACCAAACTGTTGGAGATGTGTCCGAGGCTTCTTGTCACTTCCACAAGAGTCCTACAAGAGGAAGATGAACTTGGACTAGAGCTAGGAGTCTGCAAGCCAGAGCTGGGAGGGGATGCACTTCTGAGAGCGTGGCTCTCCTCCTGAGACCTGAAGTCTTTGTTGAATGAGAACCTGAACATTTGGAACCTTACAGGCTGAGAAAGCTAACTACTAAAGCTCCAACTGCAGCCATTTGCGCAGGTGCCCTGGAATCAGCATCCTGAGGAGGCGATACAGACTTTAGGAGCCAGCCAAGTAGTTAAGATCAGCACTTCAGAAATGAGACAGCCCAAGCCCCATTCATGAGGGATTCACCCCCATGACCCAAAATCGAGCTGGCACTTCACATGGTGAAAACAGGAGGGAAGGAGGGAGGGAGGGAGAGAGAGAGAGAGAGAGAGAGAGAGAGAGAGAGAGAGAGAGAGAGAGAAGAGAGAGAGACAGTGGGGGAGGACGAGCCACACACTTTTATTTATTTGTTCATTTCTTTGAGACGGGGTCTCACTTTGTCGCTCAGGCTGGAACACAGTGGTGTGATCACGGTTCAGTGCAGCCTCAACCTCGCTGGCTCAAGCATTCCTCCCACCTCTGCATCCAGAGTTGTTGAGACCAGAGGTGTGTGTCACCACGCCCAGCTAACTTTTGTGTTTTTTGTTGAGATGGGGTTTCGCCATGATGCCCAGGCTAGTCTCAAACTGCTGGGCTCAAGCGATCCACCCACCTTGGACTCCCAAAGTGCTGGGATGACAGGCGTGAGCCACTGTGCCCAGCTGCCACACACTTTTAAAGACCAGATCTCGTGTGAACTCAGACTGAGAGCTCACGCATCAAGAAGGAGACAGCCCAAGCCCCATTCATGAGGGGTTCATCCCCATGACCCAAGATCACCTCCCACCAGGCCCCACCTCAAACACTGGGGATTACAATTCAGCATGAGATATGCTGGGATCAGACATTCGAGCTGAATCACTGCATGACCTCCAAGAAGGCCATACTCCCCAATGCTCACATCAGGTGTGGCCCAGGGGGACAGATGGATAAGGAGAGACCGCCAGAAGGCAGAGCCGGTGGCCACAGAAGGCAATGTGAGGACAAGGGGTTCTTTCCCAGATGACAGACCCAAGGGCTGCCTGATGGAACAACCAAGGACTTTGCTCCACTGCTGGAGGAAAGCCCTCATGTTATCCCTGCCCAGAGGGATTTGTTCCATTGCTGCAAACCAGAGACTGCGGTGTGTCGCCCATCTTCCCCTTCTGGCTGACTTCAAGTTACCCTCCAGTAATGAGTCTCACCTTCTTCCTTTTTGAAATAAAGCTCGAGTTTTACCCGTGCACATTACCATCTAGCTGGGGACTTATACCCAGGCTCCCTCGTCGTTAGATATGATTACATGTGACCAGGGCCAGCGTCCTGCACACGGGACCTCTGCATGGGGTCCTGCTCTCAAGAGGACCTCACTCTTGGTCCAGCGCTCTTCTGTGGCCTCTGAAATTCCTCATCATTTTATATTTGAACTTGCGTTATGTAGGTGAAGTCCCTTGGGACAACAGAGCATGTGCAAGGGCAGAGGAGATACGCCGGTGTCAGCATGCAGATGTGTGGGCCCAGGCCCGCAGGTGCCAGAGGCAGTGGGCAGCACCCGTTCCATGCCTGGGGCAGTCTGGGGTGACGTGGGGCCTTGACAGGTGGCCAGGGTGAGACCTGGGCCCAGACTGGCAGTGGAAACGGTGGCTGGGACACGGAGGATGTGAAACCCCTGAGCCCTTGGCCATCCACTTCTAACTGCCAGTGAACAGACTCCCCCAAGTTGGGCCAGAGTCACCAGAAGACATTCACATCCCTCCCTTTTGATTCATAAGCCACCGTGCTGTGACTTCTGCCTCTGCCCCTCTACTGAAACTAAGGAGAAGTGGCAGGTGATGGTGAAGGAGGAGAGGACAATGCACAGGTTCTGGTGGAGTTCTTCATAAACCTGATGGGAGCTAAGAAGCCTAGAAAGAGAAGCGGGCCTGAGTAGAAGGAAGATTAGGTCACCTGTGCTGTCTTAATTCCTGCTGAAATAACCACGCAGGAGAGGCTGACCGACATCAAGCCAGGGGAGAGATATGGGGTGTTGTCGCAGCAGAGAAGAGAGGGGAGAGCCAGGAAGGTACCAAGGAGGAGCGGGAAGTGGGGCGCGAGCTCTGGAAGGGGCTAATTTGCTTCTGCCGAGGGGTTGGGAGGATAACGGTGACGGATGAGAACGACGAGACCACAGAAAGAAGAGATGCGGGAAGGACAGCATCGTGCATGGAAGGGCAGAATCACAGGGTCCCCAGACCCAGGTCACTATGGCCAGCAGACTGGAGGGCTCCTGCTCAGAGGGTAGCCCAGGCTGACCTGATGGAGTAAAGGCAGGCCACATACTCTGAGAAGTACTTTAAGTTAAGACTGCAATGAACGGGGGGAGGAAAGCCATGCTAAACTTCAGGAAGAGAGGAAGCATTGGCAGGGCAGCAGGGCAGGGCTTTCCGACGAGACGCAGGCAGAACAGGGGGAACTAGCGTCGCCATAGCTCCTTGACTCTAAGGGGACCTGCTGCTTCTGTGCATGCAGATGCTGTATCCAACCTGTCGCAGAGAGTAGAGTCACACTGAAGCCTCCCATCGGAGCCAGGCCCCAGCCGTCCCACATGGCCAAGACCTTGGGAAAGGGTACAGAATGTACACCATTCACTTCAAAGGATCTGGAATTTCTCAATGAGGCACTGCGTGGCCACTGAAACAGAGAGAGGCATAACTAAGCATTCCAGGCACAGGGAGACAGATGCCTTCCCCTCACCCCCTGGGACAGGCTCAACCTGGCAACATGAACACCCCATCCATACCTGGTGGTGTCCAGCCCCAGGAATGACCCACCCACCTGTCACCCCAGATACAGGCAGATACGTTTTCTAAATAAGGTCACCATGTATGAGTCGTGCTCAAACTTTGGTACATATCAGAATCTCTCAGAGCCTGTTAAAATATGGACACTCCCCGCCAAGCAGCAGTTAGAAAAAGCAAGTGCAGTGTGCAGCAAGTGTGCTAAAATAAGGTCTCTGGGACTTGTTGGCAAAGTTTACGTGTGGTTCAAACGATCTATTTCTACCTAAAGGTGGGTGGGTGGATGGATGGATGGATGGATGGATGGACGGACAGATGGATGGACAGGTAGATTAGCTAAGCAGATTGGCTAACCCCATTTGTCCTGATGCGATGATTACACATTGCATGCCCGTATCAAAATATTTCAGGCACCCGAAAAATGTATCCACCTACTATGTACTCATAAAAATTAAAAGTCAAAATTAAAATCAACAAATAGATTAGATAGGTTGGACAGGTGGATGGGTCATGTAAATACACAGACGCCTCCAGGGCCAGACCTGCCAGAGTCTCCCTCCCACAGGAATGGTGGTCCCTGAGTGGCCAGTTACACCCCCAGCCCCAGTTCCACACCACCTCAGGTTCCGCACTAATATACCCTGGTCTTCCCCCTCCCAGCCTACCAAGTTGATCCTTGAGGTTGTCGATTTCTTTCTGCAGCAGAGGACACTAGCCCTCCTGCCGGCAAGGTCTAGGATAGGTCTGTCCTATCACCCACCATGGTGTCACATGCTCAGGGCATCAAGACTTGGCCCCACAAGTTACTCTCCGGAGAGCAGCTTGCACAATCTTATTTCTCGGGGCATAGATGACAGGATTTAGCCTTGGGGTCACTGCTACAAAAAGCCACCTCTTTTTGTAGATGGGCTCCCTAAAAGCCATGCGAGCCTTCTAGGGATTAACCTTCAAGGGATTAACCTCTCTTGCACCAGGAAGATGGGATCTGACATCTTGGTGGGGGCTTGCTGGAGAAGACAAAGCCGGCCCCAGACATGTGTCTGACTCCCGTGTCTATGCTCCCAGCCACTGTGCTACGACTGACCCACAGACCTTCCGTGCCATTTATCCAGGTATGTACCTCCATTTGTGCATTTGGCGTCTCCTTAAATACCACTTGATCAACACCGAGCTCGTTATCTGGTCCTGTTCCTTTTGGAGCCAATGCCGTTTTCAACTTTGCCGTCTCCACCAGTGTCTGGCACATATGAGGGGCTCCCTGAATGTTGGATCCCTTCTCCGTCTTACTCTCCCTATGTCATCAGTCAACCAGCTCTGTTAACGTGTTCATTTAATTGAATAGGCATTTACACACACACACTGTGGAGCGGGTGCTGGGAAGACTCTTCCTTTGCAATACCCCGTATAGCCATCCCTTCTTCTCTATTTGTAAGTTTTGGGGCACTCATCACCTCACTCCAAGTCTCACTACGAGCAACCTCCTGCACAGAGTCCCTGCCCTCAGGGAGTTCACAGTCTGATGGGAGGGACACGGAAGAACAGACAATTAATTCTTATGTGATATGTCATATGTCGGGGTAGGCTCAAGGTCCTACGGAGAGCACCCAAGAAGGGTGCCTAACCAGTTCTGATCAGGGACGAGGTGACATCTCTGCTGACACACAAAGAATGAGTAGGAACTAGCCAGTCAAGGAGTGGAGGAGAGGAGCGAGGAGACACAAAGGTGAAGGCCCCAGTTCCTGCTCACCATCTGTGGGCTAAGAATCTGACCATTCCAATGTAGGATGAGGAGGGTGAGATAGAGGGAGGCACCAGAGAGGAAAGGACTCGCTCGGCTCATGAATGGCTCTACTGATGAGTGGCTCATCAGTTACCACAGACAGATGCGTGTGCTTAGACCAGGAGCTCTCCAAGTGGGGCCTGTGGACAAGCGGCCTCAGCTTCCTCTGGGACTTGTTAAAGATATGCGATATGGTTTGGCTCTGTGTCCCCACCGCAATCTCACCTTGGATTGTAATCCCCATAATCCCCATGTGTCAAGCGTGGGACCAGGTGGAGGTAATTGAATCGTGGGGGCAGTTTCCCCCGTGCTATTCTCGCGATAATGAGTGAGTCTCACCAGATCTGATGGTTTTCATAAGCATCTGGCATTTTCCCTGCTCGCACTCATTCTGTCTCCTGCTGGCCCTGTGAAGAGGTGCCTTCCGCCGTAATTGTAAGTTTCCTGAGGACTCCCCAGCCGTGCAGAACTGTGAGTCAAATAAAGATCTTTTCTTTATAAATTACCCAACGTCGGGTATTTCTTCACAGCAGAGTGAGAACGGGCAAATACAATATGGATCCTCAGGTCCCATCCCAGACCTACTGAGTCAGAGACTCTGAGAGTGGAGCTCAGAAATCTGTGTTTCAACAAGTCCTGCAGCTGATGCGGACGCCTCTAAAGTTTGAGAACCACTGGATGGAAATAGAGCTTAACTATTCCCTGGTGGTTTTCAATTTGCATCTGAAAGCAGGAAGGAGAAACACACACACACACACACACACACACACACACACACACACACACACCCTGCCACATTTTAAACCTAGCTTCTGGAATTTTTCATAAGTTTCATCAGTTGCAAAGATATGATCTCTGGCTTACTATAAATATTCATCGTTGAAAACTATCCGTGCCTGGGTATTCTTTGGAGAGACCTTGTTTGCCCTCAGCAGTGTGCATACCTGGCTTTGAAGAGCAGGCACTGAGACCACACAACCACGCCAAGGCCGTTGACGGGGCTTGCTCCCCGGTGAGTTCCCACTGAAAGACTTCCGCCATCTTCTAGAGCACGGGATGGGCTAGTCATTCTGGGAAGTGGTCTCTTCTTGTTGGCATCAGGGCCAACTCTGACCTCAGGCAGATATGACTGAGTGAGTGGACTGACTCTTCTCTTCTGGGGACATCATGTGGATGATGCAGGCAGTGCAGTAGAAAGTGAGCATGTGGACAGAGCCGAGTACTTCTTCTTTCCCAGGGGTGTGGACTAAATGTCACTCTTTTTCCATAACTATCAACATTTCCTAACTAACTAACTAGTTGGCACCCAGATTCTGAGGTCCAGCTGGGACAGACACAAGGGACAGCTCTTTAGGTACAAGATTGCCAAAGATGCCAGAGGTCAGGGCTGTGCCAAGAAAGTCACCTGAATCCAAGTGACCCTGCAGCCCTCCACTGTGGACCCATGGCTGATGATTCGGGGCTGCAGTGAAGCCAGGATAGGTAACGTGAAAGTCCGGTCCTCTTGCTAGGGACAGACAGAGGCCAAGCCGCAGCTGGCACATGTTCAGCTAGACTCTAGGAAGAGAGACACTCCAGGAAGAGAGACCCACTTTCCAGAGTCACGTGGATCACAGAGTGGCTCAGTAAAGCAATCCAGACTTTTCAGCCTGAAGTTGGGCTGACTTGGGGGTTGACTCCGCTGACCTGATTAAGCCGAGAGTCTTACGAAATACAAAAGGACCTTGGCTAGAGAGGCTCGAGGGAATCACTTAGAGGTGTCTGCCAACCCTATTGCTGAAGTTGTGGGTGCCCTCTGCGGGCAGCCACGATTGTAAGTGTGGTCCCTGGTGGAGCAAACAGACTGACTCTTTGAGCCAACAAATGACGACAAATAACAAGTCCATGCTGCAACCTCACAGCCCAATGCATGGGATTTCTGCACTCCTTGTCCAAAACTGAAGACGACCGTGGGAGTTCACGGTTCCTTTTGGGAAACAGTGACTCTCATGTCAAAACATAAGAATTATGGGATGGACTGCCATCATTTTCCCAGTGCCGCTTCTATGCCAGGTCTGTGCTGGCAGCTGTGAGGAAGGCTAACAGTTGGAGTGGACGTTAAGAATTCAGCATCAGAATTAAGTCAGCTTAGGATGCTTACATTTAGAATCAGCCTGCTTAGAAAGAAAACTGAGGGCGAGACTTGACTGAGGGATGGACTTAAGCTGGAGCCAGACAGATGGCCAGAGGTCAAGCTCAACTCCACCCCTTCCTGGATGTGTGATTTAGGGCGAGCTAGGATACTCAGCCTCTGTCTCTCAGCTTTAGATGTTTCCTCTTTCACGTGGAGCGAATAATAGCAGCTAGCTCACTTCGTTGTTTGGAGGAATAACAGAGAGAACATGCGGATACCTAGTTCATAAGTGCAGGCATCCATTCAGAAAAGAAGCACGACACTCCCCCACTCCCGCTAGTGAGGCCTCACCCTATGGCTCTCGGAGCATCTACGCTGGAAAACAACGGTCCTGTGTCAACACATACTGGGGTATTCTGTGGTTAGCAACAACACACAGAGCATTGGCAGCGTAGGCGGGTCCGGCTACGTTGTCTCCCATTCTGTGCAGAAGTGGAGATGGGCCTGAGACAGCCCCAGCACATCTCCCAGGGACACTGAATGTACTCAGGTGGAATAACTCCTGGGGAACAGGAATTGCACAGCTAGATGCACGGAACAAAACAGTTTGGTGTTGAAGAAGAAACAGGAAGGCTGGTCAGTGAAACAGATTTAAGAGTCCAGACATAGATGGGTTTAATCCACGTGGGAATTTGGTGATATAATAAAGGAGAAATTTAAATTTCAGAAATGATAGAGGCAGCATTGAATAAGTGGCATTTCAGACAACTGGCTCTCCATTTTGAACACACACACACACACACACACACACACACACACACACACACACAAAGGCGGATCCCTACCTCTAACTTGTTGTGAATAGTTTCTCATTTGTCTTTTGCTACCCATACACTTTTAATTTTATGCAGCCACTTCATCGTTTTTACGGCTTTTCTTCTCTGTGGTCTCTTAGCTCAGAAGTGTTTTCAGGACTCTCAAACGAGAAAATATTCACAGCAGTCTGATGAAGCCAACTTTGTTAACAGAGAATTTTAGGACAAGACAAACAACCCGATTTTAGAAATGGGCTACAATATGAATAAGGAGCTCACAAGAAAAGAAATACAAAAGCAAATAAGCACATGAAAAGATGCTCAGTTTCACCAATTTTTAAATAATTTTCATTTCCTTCTTCAGCTTTTTTTTCTTCTTCTTCTTCTTGAGACAGAGTCTCGCTCTGTCACCCAGGCTGTACACTGGTTGTACGCTGGTGCAACCTCAGCTCACTGCAACCTCCGCTTCCTAGGTTCAAGCGATTCTCCTGTCTCAGCCTCTCGAGTAGCTGGGATTACAGGTGCGCACCACCATACCCGGCTAAGTTTTGTATTTTTAGTGGAGACGGGGTTTCATCATGTTGGCCAGGCTGGTCTCAACCTCTTGGTGTCAAATGGTCCCCCCGCCTTGGTCTCCCAAAATGCTGGGATTACAGGCGTAAGCCCCCCTGCCCGGCTTCCTTCTTTAGTTTTTAAAGAAAAATTAAAACAATGATTTGTTTTTCCGTCTGATTGGCGAAAATTTAAATAATTCCCATCAGTTCGGCAAGGATGTGAGGCTAGCAACACTGTCATAGGCTGTTGATGACAGTGTATATTGGAGGGCAAGTTGGCAGCGATGTAAGATAAGGGTAGGGGAAGGAGAGTCCAGATGGCCGGGGAATCTCCTCTGGCCAGAGCAGAAAGTACTGAAGGAAGAGAAAGAACAGGCAGGCATACTGAGCACCTTGTCCTGTGTTTTAATTGAGGGGTTTCCTGGGGTCTCGCCCTGTGCGCTGCAGAGAGCAAGTCAGGACTGTGGAACAGCCTGTGCTGCAGGGAACCTGAAGGAAGCTTTGGCAAAACTTGGTGATGTGGTTTGGCTGTGTCCCCACCCACATCTGATCTTGAAGTGTAGCTCCCATAATTCCCACGTGTCATGGGAGGGACCTGGTAGGAGGTAACTGAATCATGAGGACGGATGTTTCCTGTGCTGTTCTCATGACAGTGAATGAGTCTCAGGAGATCTGACGGTTTCATGAAGGGGAGTTCCCCTGCACACGCTCTCTTGACTGCCGCCATGTAAGACGTGCCTTTGCTCATCCTTTGCCTTCTGCCATGATTGTGAGACCTCCCAGCCATGTGGAACTGTGAGTCCATTAAATCTCCTTCCTTTGTAAATTACCCAGTCTTGGGTATGTTTTTATTAGCAGCATGAGAACAGACTAATACACTTGGCCTCTCTCCCAAACCCGTGCTCAGTGTCTGTCCTGTTTGGAAAGCCTTTCCTGGAGATACACGCTCACATCTGAAAGACACCATCCTTCCACCCCACAGCCATATTAGCACATTGGCTTTCATATGTGTTCATTCAACCACCATTTATTTAGCATCCATGAAGCAGCAGACACTAGGGCCAGGCTCTAGAGATGCGCCCAATTGCAGAAACTCCTGGGGACACTAGGGACCCAGCTGCCACCACTCAACACATGCTTGTCCCAGACTGGAGAGCTCATGGGCTAGAGAGAAACATGGAAAGAGTCAGCAGAAGAAAGGTGCTACATGTTTGCCGGTCAATCCTGAGGAAGTCGTTTCCTTACCCTTAGACTGGCTTTCCATGCCATGTCCCTTTCTTCTTGTGTCTCCTTTTGGTGGCCTGGCATGACGGTGTGGTGTCATTGAGCCAGCTTTCACCACAGGGGAAGGGCAAGAAGAGAGCCAGACAGGCCAAGGTCTCCACGGAGCTACTGCATCTGGAGATCATTGTCATGTACATGAGCCGGTACTTTGCTCGAACTGGCTAACATCCATATTCCCATCATCCCCTCCTATCTGTCTCGTCCGCCAACACTGCAACGCAGACTACATCCAGAAGGCCCTTCTGGCTCCTTCTTAGTGGATATGGGAGACTCAGAGAGATAGTCCTGATGATGTTTTAGAGCAGGAGGGTTTTCAAGTTACTCCACACCTTGACTGTCACCTGGGGATAGAGTTTGGATATTCATCCCCTCCACATCTCATGTTGAAATGTGATCCCCAGTGTCGGAGGTGGGGCCTGGTGGGAGGTGTTTGGGTCATGGAAGCAGATCCCTCAAGAATGGCTTGGGCCATCCCCTTGGTGATGAGCGAGCTCTTTCTCTGAGTTCACATGAGATCTGGCAACTCCCTACCCCCTTGCTCCTGCCCCAGCCATGTGATGATCCAACTCCACCTTTGCCCTCTGCCATGACTGGAAGCTTCCTGAGGCCTCACCAGAAACAGATGCTGCTATGCTTCCTGTACAGCCTGCAGAACCATGAGCCCATTCAACCTCTTTTCTTATCAATGACCCGGCCTCAGGCATTTCTTTATAGCAGTGCGAGAATGGCCTAATACCCCTGTAAATTTGGGAGCTGGCTGCGGTCATCCTGGGAAAAGGTGCAGAAGACATTTGTCTTCAGAGAAAAGGAAGAAAGGAGCAGATCCACAGGGCTGAAAGACACAGGGAGGGAGGAAGTCTTGATGGTGTCTGAGTCTCTGGTTTCAGTTTGTTCCTGAGACTCAGCTGCAGTCCTGTCCTGGGCTTATGAGAAACAACCACCCCGCATCCCATAAACCCGGTATTCACATTAGAAGGTCCCATGCTTTCCTGACCTTGGTGGAGTTGCTTTCTGCTTCTTTTGACCCACAGAGTCCCAGCTGCCACATCTGCTTGATCATTACTACAGTTTGGATGTTTTTGCCCTCCAAACCTCATGTTGAAATTGATCTCCAGTGTCGGAGGTGGGGCCTGGTGGGAGGTGTTCTGCTCAGGGGAGCGGATCCCTCACGAAGGGCTTGGGGCTGTCCTCATGGTGGCAAGTGAGCTCTCCCTCTCTTAGTTCCCAGAATATCTGGTTCTTAAAAAGAGCCTGGCACCTCCTCTCTCTCTCTTGCTTCCTTGTCCTGTGACCTCTGCACATGCCACCTTCCCTTCGCTTTCCACAATGGGTGGAAGCAGCCCGAGGCCCTCCCCAGGAGCAGAGCAGACGCCACCACCATGCTTTCTGTACAGTCTGCAGAAACCTGAGCCAAATAAACCTCTTTTCTTTATCCATGACCCAGCCTCGGCTATTCCTTTGGAGCAACACAGATGGACTAAGACACTCATCTTTACAGAGGACAGTCTCTGTCTACCAATATTGGGAGTTAAGGAGGCTCCATCAGACACTCTGTGTTCCAATCTTTCGGGCAGGATGAAGAGAGAGGGAAAAAGTCTAGACTCTCTGTGGTTCTACTTTCCAGCTAAGAGATCTGGTAAAATGTGAAGAGCCCGAGACAATGGCAGCAGAGAGGTGGGGCGGTGCCCCCGACCCAGCACATTCCCCCTCAGAAAGCCAGATCATGGCAGTGGCCAGCCCTTTCCACGGTGCTGCCACATGTAACCAGTATAAGGCAGGAGTAGAGACTCCTGTGGACTTCTCAGAAAGCTGGACTTCCAGGGGTGCTGGTGGGGCCAGATGTTTCTCCTTCCTCCAGCTGCTGCAGAACTCGACCTTGCTTCCAACCCAGGCCCCTCTCAGTTAGCGGGTGTGATTCCCCAAGATGCTGTGTTTTCACAGGCAGGGAGCCACAGGCTGCCCCTGCCTTTAAATTAGTCTTGCACCCTCTCCATGAGAGCCACAGAAAGTGAAGTTCACAAAACGAGGATGCTCCGTGTAGCGGGTTGAACTGTATCCCCCAAAAGTCATGTCGACCCAGGACCTGTCGATGCAACCTTATTTGGAAATAGGGTCTTTGCAGATGTAACCAAGTTAAGATGAAGTCCTTATGGTGGGCCCTAATCCAATAGGACTCGTATCTTAATTAAAAAGGGGAAAATTTGGAAACAGACACATACGGAGACAAGGTCATATGATGACAGAGATGGAGATTGGAGTGATGCGTCCAAGCGTCTAAAAGCCACAGAACATCAAGGAATGCCACCAGCCACCAGAAGCTAGGAGAGACCAGCAACGATTTTTCCCTGGGAGCCTCTTTGGAGGGAGCGCGGCCCTGCCAACACCTTGATTTCGGACTAGTGGACGCCAGAACCTGCAAGAAAATCCATTTTTGCCATTTTAAGCCACACAGTTTGTGGTATTTTGTTCTGACAGCCCTAAATAAATGAATACGCTCTGCAAGTGGACGGTGATCCAGAAACTGCTTCCAGCCTGTAGTAAGTACAGGAGTTGAGTGTATAGGCAGGCAGAGTAAATCTGTTGAATCAGAGTGTCTGTTGACTCTAACAATAAAGTAGATGGGCTTGGATTTGGGATCTTTTTCAGTTAATCGTATGATAAATGTTATTGTTTTTACAAAAATACCAATCCATGACAGATTGGAACTACGAGAGAGAGACAGAGACAGAGACAGACAGAGACAGAGAGAGAGAGAGAGAGGAGAAATTCCTCAGTTCCTGGTGAGGGGCTGCTGCTGTTTCCTAGTTAGCTGATGAACTGGCTTCCCCTTATAGTTTATATTTCATTTGTTTCATTTGTCATTTCAGGGTAACTCTGGGGAGAGGACTTAAAAATCTTTGCCCTCCGGTCACTATTTTACCCAGAAGTTCTAATGCTTATGGTTTTCTTGTATCAAAGTTAAAACATCCTTACGAATTATTCCAATATAGAAGTGATGCAATTTCTAGATTCTGAGGTGACATCAATGATTGTAACATCATTTTTGTATATTCATAACAGAGAGAGAGAGAGAGAGAGATGGAGAGAGAAATAGGGTAGCAAAACCTGAGGGCAACATCCACAATAAAACTAAGTGGTGACAAGATATCCGCATGAACTCCAAAATCTGGACTGGCTGAAACCAAATCACCCCTCCTGCACCTGCTCCAAGATCTGCAGAGCCTTAGCATCTGAGGGAAGGAAGTGAGTGGGCACCTGGCAGACCCAGAATTCCAATACTTATCTGCCTTCAGGCAATTGCAATTATGGAATTCTTTGTGGTTGCCTCCACTACAAAACAAGGTAATAATAAAAATCATCTATAAATCTGTAGCTAACCATTTCAAAACACAAATGGACTGTAATGAGTAAGCTCAAGTGAGACAAAAAAGTGATCAACCAGATGGCTTCATCACGTCTCAACCTGGTACTTGCAGAGGGTTTCATTGAGCAGAGCTTAGTGTTGAGGCTGTGGGTGCAGCTGTGGCTTCCTCACCCCCTCCAGGCAGGCGTGGAGCACCATGGTGAGAGGAGGGGGGCCAGAGTTCACTGTAAAACCAGAAGTGGTACTTAAGAAGCCAGAGGAATTCTGAGCCTCCCCCCACCAACCTTCCTGGCAACCAGAATTGCATTCCTGCATATCTAGCACCAGAATTCCTAAGCAATTTACAAGCATTAGCACTGAAGTTGACAATCGGGGGAGTGGCGGGGNAGATCTCCCACAGTGAGAACTTTTGACAAATTAACCACTTGATCTAGAAATGTGGACCTATGGGTGCCACCCACCAACTGGGTATTTTACTGCATCTCCATGGGGCGTCTCCTTCCTCGAGGAGACTGGGGGAGAGAAGAGTTACTGCCCCAACATGCACAGCTAATGTTTCACAAATTTTTGTACCTCGATATGGTGTGGCTGTGTCCCCTCCCAGATCTCATCTTGAACTGTAGCTCCCATAATCCCCATGGGTCGTGGGAGGGACCCAGTGGGAGGTAATTGAATCACGGGGGCGGGTCTTTCCCATGCTGTTCTCACAGTAGTGAATAAGTCTCACGAGATCTGATGGTTTTACAGAGGGCAGTTCCCCTGCACATGCTCTCTTGCCTGCCACCATGTAAGATGTGCCTTTGCTCGTCCTTCACCTTCCACCATGATTGTGAGGCCTCCCCAGCCATGTGGAACTGTGGGTCCATTGAACTCCTCTTTCTTTATAAATTACCCAGTGTTGGGTATTTCTTCATAGTGAAACAGCCAAGTAGAAAGGAGTCCCGGAGAAGCTCCAACCGGCTAGGGCACTGGGAGAACAGGGTAGCACCATGGAAGTTCGTGCCGTTTCCAGGTGGGAGGAGCCTGGCCCCTCCTGTTCCTGTGTGGTAACCTGGGATTCAACCTGTGAGATGGGGGCCTGTTAACAGGAGCCCCTCTGGCTTTGCTGAGAGTCTTTTTCCTTTTTGCCCAATATATCCCATAACCCCTCACCCTTCAAAATGTCTGCATGCCAAATCTTTCCTGGTCATGTGACAAGAACCCAGTTTTTAGCTGAACTGAGGAGAAAGTCCTACAACAGTAGCAGTGTGAAAATGGTCAAATACATACCTCTTAACCCATTGGGCTTAACTAGTAAGTCTATGGTGTACCCACAGCCAAAAGTTTACCCCTTACTCTGTTTGCTCATCCCAAATTATTTCTGGCCATTGTTGCCCGCCATATCTCATCAGAGGTTCTGCAACAAGGTCAAATGGCGTCTATGAGATATTCTAACAATGAGAGGCCAACATAGCACATGTCCCAAACGTAAACCCTCTCCCGTGAAGAATTACCTGCAGAGACAATAAAGTTCAAAATTCTCCTGGTCAGCCTGGGCAACATAGGGAGATCCTGTCTCTACAAAAAAAATAAAAATAAATTAGCCGGTGTTGGGGGGATCAGACTCAACACCAGGTCGTGGGGGTGACGAAGTCCGGCAGAGTCAAAGGAATGAGAAAAGACAGTTTGAGAGAGAAAGTGGGTCCAGGGGGCCATCGCGAGTGTATGGAGGCTGCGAAGACCCCGAGCTCTGGAAGCCCAGATAATTTATTGGTGATCAAACAAAGAAACAGGTGGTGAGAATGTGGGGTTGAAAGGGAGCATTGCTGCATTAAGCACATGACTTACAGCTGTGATGGTTTAGCATATGCTCTGCTACTTGAGATAATGGAGAGCAGGTTCTTTTAACTCAAGATACAATTGATTCTGGGAGAGCAAGGAGCCAGCAAGTCTGGACACATTCCAGAGCCATGAGCCCTGGATTCTATCCAAGCCACGCCCTGGGCTTAGATTATGGTATGTCAGGGTAGCCTTCCACCCTTTAGCACAGAGCTTGGTGTTCCAAAGGCCACAAGGGGTTTTAGACCCTGGACCCCAGACATGTTCCAAGACTTTTACATTATGTCAGACATGGAAGCCCTGCCTCAGCTTCTCTCCCAACACTCAACTTTTCTCCCAACAAGCCGGGCATTCACCTGTAGTCCCAGCTACTTGGGAGGCTGAGATGGGAGGATCGCTGGAGCCTGGGAGGTCGAAGCAGCAGTGAGCTGTGATCGTGCCAGTGCACTCCGGCCTGGGTGACAGAGCCAGACCCTTTCTCAAAAAAATAAGATAAAATAAAAATTAAATCTCCCGGCAAGCTGAAGCTCAAAGGCATTAGAGAAAAGCCCTGCCCCCCACCCCAGGCCCCCGCCCCCCAAAGTCTTTTGATCTTGTGAGCTAATGTTGGAAGAAACTGAAGTCCCCAATCACTCTCTCCAACCTCCTCTCTGCTTCCACTCAGCTAGATGCTCTCGATGGCTTGTGGGCCCAGAGGTCTGCAGTCTAGACCGCCATCCACAGGAATGGGTGCTGTTTATTCAGTGCCTCGGCAGTTGGGTTATTTAAATGCCAACTCACTGTCACTTTCCCCTTTAGAGAGTTCATAGGATGCACAGGAATATCTAGCCCCGGCCTTACAGCCACCAAATGTAGAAGACAAGCCAGTGTCCCATCCCAGTAGAATTATGTTCCCAGAACTCAGTCCCACGTCATCCCAAACCCTATCAGAATTGGTGATCTCTAACTGACATCTAAGTTGAGGGAGGTGCAGAAAGTCTGGGTAATTTTCAGAGCTGTGGTACCTGAGCTATTGCTGCTTTAGGATGTTTAGAAATTTGCAAAGGCAACAGCCACAGTTACTGAGGGGTCATTTGCAGTGCCTTTCTTTCAAAATGTTCAGTTTCTATTGGAATCTTCTTCGCTTTCCATTCCTCTCTCAGGGCCCTATGCCGAGGCAATCCTGGCCGGAAAGCTGCCTGCCAAAGGTGCCCCAAGGTCTCCCTGAGCAGGCACTCTCAGGGCGCTCCGTCATTCCCTGCCTGCCGGCCGCAGCCACTCTAGACTGCCAACCCCACGTCCACCACCACTGCCCTTTCCAGGTATACCAGTGCACAGGTCAGTGCCACCTGGGCCTCTGGGCCAGCTGTCTCCCACAGTGTCCTTGGGTTTCTGCTGTTGGCCGGCTCAGTTCAGGAAGTCTCGGCAACTCCGGAACAGTCCCGCATGCTTCCCACTTGCAAGGCAAGATCCCTCGTAGGGCACCTCCCAAAGCCTGTTCCCTGGGTGCTGAGAACAATAGGGTTTCCATGGCCTGAGCCTCCATTATAAGCAGAAGAGCTCTGTTTTAGCAACTGTAGCTGAGATGAGACAGGTGCCTGAGAGGAGGAAGGGGGAAGAGCAAGGTGGAGGGGCTGGAAACGTGCCACCGTGCGGTGTTGGGAGCCCCTTTGGGGGTGGAGGCAGAGGCAGAAGCTACTGGAGTGATTCGAGGGGGAGAGTGTGTGATTCTAAGCTCAGACAGGGCTGTTTGGGGGTCCTGTTTCCTGTTTTGTCGTTTCCAGTAAGAAGCCGAGCTGGCCCTCCAAGGACTGGAAGCTTCCGAGGCGTGGCAGTGGCATTGGCCTGTGCACTGGTATACCTGGAAAGGGCAGTGGTGGCAGATGTGGGGTTGGCAGCCTAGAGTGGCTGTGGCTGGCAGGCAGGGGACGATGGAGCGCCCTGACTGGGCTGGGCAGCGGTGACCTCGGTCCTGCTCTACTGAGAGGGCGACCGTGGTGCAGGCTGGACGTTGGGCTGCACCCCAGTTAGGAGTCATTGGGATGTGGCTACACTCGCCTGGGGTGACGATGGGGTTAGGTGGAAGGTTAGGTCAGCTGAGTAGTAGCATTCTCGGGTTCTCTGACTCTGATTCCCCACCTCACTCCATGAAGATGACTCACTCACTTTGATGACTGTGGTTTTGCAGATTAAATGTGGAGGCCTTGAGAGCCCGAAGAATGTCCCCTCTGAGTTATTACAGAGAAGCACAGAATCCCAGTGCAGTTTGTGTGTGTGCGTGCGTGCGTGTGTGCGTGCGTGCGTGCGTGCGTGCGTGTCTGGTGGGGGGGCGGGGGAGCGGTGTCTCAAAGGCCACCAATCTCAAGCCCCGTTGCCCACTTTATGTGTCTCTCTAGCAAGGCGTGGGGCACGGGTTTCCACCCAAGCCAACCCTCTGCATTTCTGGCCTCTGGAGTCAGCCTGAGGTCCATTCACACACTGGTAATTGCACAGCGGGGGCTGCCTTTTCAGCAGATCTGACTGAAGTAACATTGCCCAGACCTATGCCATCTCTAGGGTTGGCACATAAGACATAAGTGGTCGGGATTTGGGGTCCACTGGGAACCTGAGGAACTGAGTGACCTGGGGAAGTCACTCCCCTCAGTGGGTGAGTCCCAGCACGGCTGGCTGGCCAGCGCCTTCCTGGCCTCTCCTGGGACTTCCCGAGTCCCGCCTTCGCCGCTATTTAAGGCAAGTTGCAGACCTTGGCGACTCCTCGAAGGACACTCCCTTTCTAAGAGCTGCCAGCAAATCCTTCTGAGGGCTGCTCCCCGTGGTCCAGACAGGCTGGAAAGCCACCGTCTGAGCTCCAGGAAGCCATTGGGCCCCGCCACTGTTCACCCGAGGATAGGCTATTCTCACTGATAGCAGACGGTTCTCAATGGAAGAGTCTCCCAGACGGCGCTGCTCTCCGGATTTCTGCCCCTCCCAGGCCACCCCAGGCCTCCTCTCCAGGAGTGCTCAGGGGAGTGAGAAAAGCCAGGTATGCCATGCTCTATGCCAGGATGCGCTCGGTGCCATGGGCTGTGGTAAAAAATAAACGCCAGAAGCCACTTCAACAGCAAAGTACTCAAAGTCTGATGAAATTATGATTTATTTTAGTTAGATTTTATTTTTGTTTATGTGTGTTATTACTTTCTGTTATTAACATTAGTCTACAATTAGTTAAATTAGAGCGCATTCATACTGTGGAATGCAGCAGCTACAAAGAATGAAGTAAGCCAGTAAGTGCTGACTGAAAACCGCTCCCAGGCATTTCGTTAAGTGACAAATTAAATCACTACAATAAGGGTGGGAAGTTTGTAGACTATGATCCCATTGAATGTTTGCAGTGGGTGAGTGGGGTGTTTGTGCACACGCACGTGTGTGTATGTGTGTGTGCGTGCGTGTGTGGGAACCCGTGTGAGTGTGTGAGTGCGTGTTTGCGTGCACGGCACCAAGCAGGGAAGAAAATGTCCCTGGCAGCTAAGAATGGTTCCCTCTGGAGAGTGGGGAAAGACGGAAGAAGCAGGAATCTTCACTCTGACTTTCACGTCTTACTTTTCAAGTGTTTGCACGACGTGTGACTTTTACCTTCCTTTTTGTGTCTTTCAGTGTTTTCAAGGTTAAGGGCCCAAAGGAAACAGAGCACACCCCACGTCTCTACAGTGCTGTCATGGGAGAAAAGAGTGGACATGATTTGATGTGGCAAAGCTACAGGCAAGGGCACGAGTCCAAGGAAGACAGACATGAACCCAGAAAGCAGGTTCTCGCCTACCCGCAGGGAGAGCCGGCCAGGGGCCATGGAGGGACTGCGGGAGGCTGGGCTGGGTCGCAGGAGGGGGCTGGGCTCTCTCTGGAGGGAACCCCTGTCTGGAGGGAGGCCGGTCACCCTGCCCTCTGCCCGTCCTTCCAGCCTGGGCTCCTGTGACCATAGCGAGAGGAGATGCCAGAGGGGAAGCCCGAGCTGGGCTGGGCTCCGTCCGGACAGGGGACCTGGGGCAGAAGCCAGGGGCGGGGGCAGGAGCAGGAGGTGGGTCATCCAGGGAAGAAGGCTTCCTGACCCTGTGCTCTAAGGCGAGGAGTGGGCACGTGGCCCTCTGGGGACCTGTCCGGCTCAAAGACTCCAGGTGCCCTTCAGGTGAGTAAAACAACCGAGTAATCCTCAGTGCAACGCAAAAGCGGCTGGAAAGCTGGAATCACAGTCACCACCTATGCTGAGCAAAATCACGATTAAAATGGGTTTTCGGCTTTCGCTGAACCCACTTTGCGCCTCAGTGGTCCCAGTAGAAATGGCTCCTGTAGTTGACAGCTCCACTGGCACTGGACACTCCTTGATTCTTACTTTGCGGAATCTCGAGAATCTTTTAAGATTGCTGGGATGGAGGGACGCACGGGGAGAAGTGGCAGGCGAAACACCAGGTCCTGCCAAGGGAAGGAGGAAACAAACGCCTCCCCGGTGGATTCCAGGGAAACAGACCAGCCAAGGGTGTGGTTCCACACCGGGTGCTTGAGCCCCTGTTGTCCTGAGACCATTCCTTCCCTGACTCTCTCCTAACTCTGTCCCCGTCGCTCCCACTCGGCGACCTGGCTCGCCCTTTGCCCTCTGCTCTTCTCACTCTATGCCTGACCCCACACTAACTGTAGAAAATGCAGAAATGAAAAACAGACATTCATTCAACAAACATTTATTCTTTTATATTATTTATTTATTTATTGAGAGATGGGGTCTGGCTCTGTCGCCCAGGCTGTAGTGCAGTGGTACGACCATAGCTCACTGCAGCCTCCACCTCCTGGGCTCAAATGATCCTCCTGCCTCAGCCTCCTCAGTAGCTGGGACCACAGGCGCATGCCACCATGCCCGGCTAACTTAAAACCATTTTTTTTTTTTTGGTAGAGATGGGGTCTCACTCTGTTGTGCAGGCTGCTCTCGAGCTCATGGCCTCAAACAATCCTTCTGCCTCAGCCTCCCAAAGTGCTGGGATTACAACCATCAGCCACCTCCAGGCCAGCCAACAAACATTTATTGACACTCCTAATCTGTGCCAGCCGTGGTTTGAGAGGCCGCATTAACACACTGTGCCTGCCGTCATGGAGCTCATAGGCTGTTGCAGTAGACAGAGAAGTGAACAAAGAATTACAGGGCTCAGAGATAAATCACCCAATCGACTGGGGATGCCAGAGAGGCACCAGATCCGAGGTGGGTTGGGCCCCTTCCGCTCTAGTGTCCTGTGCTCTAGCGTCCTGCTCACAGTCGGCTGCTGGAACCCTGGGAGTTTGGAGGTGGTAGTTAGGGAAGGACAAAGTGGCTGATGCACAAAGCCAGGAGTGTCCACACCCTACAGCAACTCCCTACAGCCCGGTGACTGTGTCTAAACCTATTTAGTACCTCGAGCTCAGCCCCCTGCCCCCGCCCCAGAAAAGTCTTGAAAGCATAGAACAGCGCTGACAGAAAGATTGTCTTTAGCATCTGGGAAAAGCAACTTCGTGTTTAGAATTTGCTCATCTGGGTTCATTTTGATAATAATTCAACAGGTGAACTGATGTGGCATCCCATAAGCAGTTCTTCATTTTCAGTGAACAGAGGGCAGAATTCGAAAAGCTGGTGGAGTGAAACCCAGGGCTAAGCCTGGAAAAGAGGGTTGGAGGGCTGCGAGAGCTGGCTGCACTCCCATTCCTGGAAAGGACTTCAGGGTTTCTCATGACTTGGAGAATTGCTGGAAAAACAAAACAAAACAAAACCTAAACCCTGTAACCCAGTTCTACAAGGCAGCCTGTAGGATGAACCGATTGCAGAAAAACCACACCTTAAGCTCTGAGTTTGTTATCTTGGGCTTCGGCGACCTGGCGGAACTGCAAATCTTCTTTTTTGGACTGTTTCTAATCATGCATCTTGTCACCCTGGCGGGGCACACAACTATTGTGCTCCTCACCCTCATTGACTCCTGCCTGCAGACCCCCATGTATTTCTTCCTCCAAAACCTGTCCACCGTTGAGATTTGCTATACATTGGTTATTGCCCCCAACATGCTGGCCAATTTCGTGTCCAGGAACCAGCGGATGCCCTTTCTGGGCTGTGCCCTGCAAATGCACTTCTTCGTTGCCCTGGGTGGGGCGGAGTGCTTCCTCCTGGCCCTGACAGCCTACGACCGCTTTGTGGCCATCTGCAAGCCCCTTCACTACACACTCCTCATCACCAGGACCCTCTGCCTGCAGATGCTGACTCTGGCGTGCATTGGCGGCTTTGCGCTCTCCCTCACATTGACCACGCTGATATTCCTCCTGCCCTTTTGTCAGTCCCACGAGATCAATCATTTCTTCTGTGACATCCCTGCCGTGCTCTTCCTGGCCTGCTCGAACACTCGAGCCAATGAGATTGCTGTCTTCCTCGTCTGCACGCTCATCCTCTTGATCCCCTTCCTGCTGATCCTGCTCTCCTACGGATTCATTATCGCGGCTGTCCTCAGAATCCGCTCGGCCGCGGGCAGGAGCAAGGCCTTCTCCACCTGCGCGGGGCACCTGCTGGTCTCGCTTCTTCACTATGGCTGTGCAGTCTTCATCTACATTCGCCCCAAGTCCTGCTACGCCCCCGACCAGGACAAAATTGTGTCCTTAATCTACACCAATGTCACCCCCATGCTCTACCCTATGATCTACAGTCTGAGGAACAAGGAAGTCAAGGGTGCCCTCAGGAGACTTCTGCACAGTCACAGTCCATGAAGCAGCAGCCCCATGCGAGTTGAAGGGGAAGGCAGAGCCCTCTGAGAACAGCCTGGCTCCCTTTCCAGAACCCAGCTGTCTCCCGATGCACCTGGTGGCCCCACCCCTCCCTTTGAGGGCTTCTCCGTGGTTCTGAGTGCACCTGGGACTCACTGCCCCCTTTGCTGTGGCCGGACAGATGGAAGGGATGCGAAGGTTTGCTGAGACGCAGCAGGTCTGGGGCGGACAGTTCCATCCAGCACCCACAGCAATGGCAGAGACGTGGACACTGAGAGGCAGAAGGGCCTCAGATGGCCCAAATGAAACATTAAGCCAGCTGCTTCTGTGACCAAACAACCAGCAGGGCTAGAAACACAAGGAGTTCCCAGATCCAGACTAGGGAAGGCTTGGATGGAAAGGCAGAGCCAGCCTGGAAACAGAATCCCTGCATCACCAGAAAACAACGTCATGATCGCTTGAGACACGAGAGTGTAATCCGAGGCAGCAGCTCCAAGGGCGTGTCAGGCTTGGCCCCACTTCTGCTCCCAGTGCAGCTGACCCCTCCTCATCCTACCAATGTCAGTGAAAGGGCCACTTGTTCCCAGAAGCCCCATGGGTGGTCTGTCTCCCCGGCTGAGCTGGAGACTCCTCGAAGGGGAGAACCAGTTTCGAGGTCTCTGCCGCCCCAGCCCCTGGCACATAATAGATGCGCCATAAGCGGTAACGGAACTGAACCGTGAGCCCCCCGAGTTTTGGCACAGGAATGGCTTCAGATCCCAGTTGCTAATGAAACAGAAACTTTTCATATCCTGCTGGGCTGAGGCCTCTGTGACTCGGGGACAAAGGTCAGGTGTAATGATCTCAAGAATGTGTTTGCTGGCCCCACTCTCACTCCACAGGCTGGCCAAGTGGTTGGATCTCTGAGTTTCCCTCGACCATAACACTTAGCAGGGAAGACACACTTCTTTGTTTCTTTTAGAGACAGGATCTTACTCTGTAGCCCAGGCTGGAGGGCAGTGATGTGATCACAGCTCACTGCAGCCTCAACCTCCCAGGCTCAAATGATCCTACCGCCTCAGCCTCCAGAGCAGCTGGTACTACAGGTGTGTGCAACCGCTCCTGGCTAATATTAATATTAATGTTTTTTTTTCTTTTGAAGAGACGGCGGGGGCGGGGGGGGAATCTCGCTATGTTGCCCAGGCTGGTGTCCAACTCCTGGACTCAAGTGATCCTCCCACTTTGACCTCCCAAAGTGCTGGGATGACAGGCGTGAACCACCACACCCGGCCAGGAAATATTTCTTGAAAGAAAGAATGAGAGAGTACCTCTTGTCTCCCCAGTACAGGGCTTGGCACTGGGGATACAGAAAAGCTCCAGACAAGCTTCCTGCCTTTATGGAGCTCACAAAGTAGGCTGGGCTATTAGGCACTAAGACAAATCACTGTCATACAATGGGTACTCGCCATTCCTGCACAGGAAAGGGTCACTCACCCCTACCACCAAACCTAGGAACGGCCACATGCTGCTCAAAGGGTCAACACAGCTGCCTTTCACTGTCCTCAAGTGATGGCGGGTGGGCGCTCAGAGAAGACCAAAGGCTCAAGGCCAGGGGACTAGGCCAGCCGGGGCTTCTCAACAGACCCCCATCCTGAGTCCCACACAAGAGCCCGCAATGACCCCCACAGGGCGAAACAAGCCCCTCTCACCAGCCCTGGTAGGTATGGCTGGGCCCTCCCCCTGGTCCATATGAGGCCAGCCTACACCATCCCCACTTAGACCGCCCCACTCAGGCCAAATTCCTGGGAAAGGGGCTGGGAATCTGCGTAGAGCGGGGGAGATTGTTCTCATCATATAGGTGAGAGATGATGCCGACCTGGCCTGGGGAGGGTGGAGACGACACATTGAAGGAAACTGATTAGACGGAAGGTGAGATGACAGAGTACGGGGCCATGGAAACACGCGTCGCCAAGACAGAGAACGAAGCAGAGGGAAGCCATTCCGGGAGTCGGGGGACAGGCAGTGAGGTCGGCTGGGGGCAGGTTGGGTTGGAAGTACCTACAGGCCATCCAAGCGCACATGACTGTACTGGTTTGAAACTCTGGAATTCAAGCAAAGAGACCCCTGCTTAACTTTAATTCGACGGCCCTCTTTGAATATAGACATCCTGGCCCTGTCACCTCTGAAGCTTCGCCATTCCAGATGATGCCAAATGTGATTTCAAATACATTTCATCCATTCCGAGCAAGTCTTCTCTGATTCGGAAACACACGGGCGATCACTGCCAGCGTGTGTGGACCAGGACCAGCCCTCTGGAGAGGAGGGGCTCTTACGGGCCTTGGTACGTTTTGTGTTTAAGCACACATGTGTTCTTCATGAGTGCCCCCAAGGTGCAGAAGAAAAAAGAAAAATCTCATTGTGTGGTAGTGACAAAATGCTGATGAAGCAAACTATCAACAGCCCTCTGGAGGAATAACTTTCAAGGTAGGATGAACTGCGTGTATGGAATTTGGAAACAATGGTTTTTTGGAAGTGGCTGAAAGCCACAGAGACAACCGGGAGAGCCGGGTGACATCGGCCCCGTGGTGTCTAGCGTGGGCCCCAAGGCTTGGTGACTTCAGGGACTTCATCACGGCACCGTCCACCTCATTGCGTCAAGAAAAGGTGCCAATTAGAACAAGTTTCAGAGGAAAAACACAGCCTCCAGTGAATCGAACAGGCTCATTTAAACTTTGGCAAACTGGCTCACTCCGGAGCTCATTAGAAATTTTCCTCAACAGCAAGTAATGAATAACTTTCTTAATCACTTTCTGCTTATAAATGTAATACATGTTCAGTTCACTGTAAAAGAAGAGGAAATGTGGGCAAGTTTGGAAGAGAAAATAAAAAACCAACCATTATCTCGCCGCCAAGGATAACGACAATGAAAATGTGGTGTATTTCTGGATAAATGAGCTGATTCTTGTCTAGTGCCTACGACAGTGGTTTGGGACGTGGTAACCACCCAACAAATGTTACTGGTTATCATTATTCTCATTGCTAGTAGGCTTAGAATAGTCTTTTCTGATGCTATCCCTCCCCCAGCCCCCCACCCCCGACAGACCCCGGTGTGTGATGTTCCCCTCCCTGTGTCCGTGTGTTCTCATTGTTCAACTCCCACTTATGAGTGAGAACATGCGGTGTTTGGTTTTCTGTTCCTGTGTTAGTTTGCCGAGAATGATGGTTTCCAGCTTCATCCACGTCTCTGCAAACGACACGAACTCATTCTTTTCCATGGCTGCATATATTCCATGGTGTATATGTGCCACATTTTTAAAATCCGGTCTAACATTGATGGGCATTTGGGTTGGTTCCGAGTCTTTGCTATTGTGAACAGTGCTGCAATAAACATACGTGTGCATGGTTTTTTATAGTAGATGATCATAATCCTTTGGGTATATACCAGTAAATGGGATTGTGGGTCAACGAGTTGATTGGGTGCCAGCAAACCAGCATGGCACATGTATAGCCTAGGTAACAAACCCTGCACATTGCGTCACATGTAACCCCAGAACTTAAGGTATAATAATGGAAAACGAAACGAAGGAAGGAAGGAAGAAGGAAGGAAGGAAGGAAGAGGGAAGGGGAGGGGAGGGGAGGGGAGGGGAGGGGAGAAGAAAGAAAGTCTTTTCCATTCCAACAATCAAATAAAGTTCATTTAAATTTTCTTCCAATGTTTTCACTTTTATTGTGTCTCTATTAGGTCAATACATTCTAAACAGTTCAGATACTATAGCAATATTTCTCTATATAGCATTCCCCCTCCCCCGTGCTTCTACTGAGATACGTATCGGCAGCCTGAGAAGTCGGTGTTCCTTTGTCCACACCCATCGTTGTGCATCCGTTTCATTTCATTCGCTCCACAGTCAGCCGCACCTCAGAGTTGTCCTTCAAAGGGTGACAGACTAAGACATTTATCCGGTGACTCTTGGCCGCATCGGTGGGGGGCTGTGTCCAAGGGTACAAATTCCCCCGAGCTTCCAGGCTCACCCTGTGCAGAGCACAGGAAAAAAAGGAGATGTGTCGGGAGCTGCAGGAGGGGAGCTGGCACAGGGCACAGAGGTGCCCATCCCAGCAGCTGAGAGTCAGAAGGCACGTGCAGGGGACCCAGAGGCTCAGCAGGATCTGAAATGTGAGAAGATGTCTACAAACACAGAGGTGCAGGAGGAGGCCGGAGACGACAGTCACTGGAGGGGCTCTGAGACGTGCATAGGAAACAGGACAGAGCTTGGTAGCAGCACTCATTTGTCGCCCTGCCACACACAGCCTGTGTTTTCTCCTTGATGGCCCCATCTCAGTAGGACCCAATAATGCCAACGCCTGGAGATCCCCCTGGACAACCGTCTTTGTCCTCCACATCTGGTCCTCCGCTACACCTGGGGCTTGGATCTGCCAAGGAGCTCTTTCCAGCTTTCTAGACACCTGTGGAATCCCTTCACCCACCCTTCTCCACCAGTGTGGCTGCTCTCCAGCCCACTCTCGTCCTGCTCTCCCGCCAAGTGCCTTAGCTCCAGGGGGACGAGGCTTTCCCTGGGCTGCTGCCTTCCCTGCTCCCTTCCCAGTCCCCAGAAGGGTGCCGGCTGCAGAGGCCTCCAGAGCAGAGCCTTGCTCACCGCATCAGCTCCAGCTGGAGGAGCTGGTTCCCCCTACCTCCTGTACCCCAACCCCTTCTTAAAGCAGCAGAGGCGGAAGCCGGAGCCTGCTTTGGAAAATGGCATGCTTTTATTGCTGTGTCTGCATTGGCTTTTTAGCGCTCTAAGAATGTCCCCGCAGTCTGGGCTGTCCTCTGCCAGCCCCAGCCCTCCAGCCTCTGTTCCCGTGTCGGGGAAGCCTTTCTCAGGGTCACTCAGCTGTCTCAGGACTGGATGTGGCACAGACATACGTAGGTAAAAGCTGCTACACGGAAGACTGGAGGTGCGGGAAGTGCATTGGCTTTAAGCCTAGAGGTGGGAGCCGTGTCCGGGGTCCTTTCCTGCGGGTGTGCCTGTTACCAAAATACCAAGGGTTTGGTCTAGGTCCTGCTGCTGGCCGCACAGAAAGCCAATGACTGAGACGAAGAGAATTACCAGGGAAGACAGCTTTAATTGGGTGCTGCAGCCGGGGAGATGGGAGTTAAGTCTCAAATCCATCTCCCTGACTAAAACTAGGGGTTTATATAGCAGGGAAGAAATGCACCAATGTGTAGGAAAACAGGAACTCGGGAGGGCCCAGAAAGCAATCCTGATGAATGAGGGGGTCCAGCATCTCATTGCCTGGATGTGGTGATCTGGTGAGTTTCGCTTCTTTGATACTTTGAGAGGCCCCAAGGTCATTTCCTGAGGAAGGAATTCAGATAAAACAACTGTAAGGTTCAAGCTTGAAGACCAGAAGGGTCAGTTTCTATGTTTATCAAAAAGAACAGCCTATGGGACGATTGGATCCGTTTCATGCCCAGCCCAGGGTGCAGGATGTGGGAAGCCTGAGTTGGCCTGGTGAGCAGCCCAGACACCCGGGATGGAGTAGTGCAGCCTCTACTCCCACAGACTTGTGAACAGGGTGTGGAGACAGACACCCAGCTCCTAGGACCATGCCACCCCCACCCCTGCCTACCTCTCGCAGCACCTTTCCTGTGGATCTGACGCCCTTCCAGACACACAAGTAGGCCAGCACCCGGCAGGCCAGCAGACCACAGGGTCACCTCCCAGCTGAGGGCCTCCCGCACCTCCGACGCTGCCAGGGGAGCAAGGGAAGGAGGGAGAGAGGCAGATCCCATGAGGTCTGTGCTGGGAGACAAGGGAACTATGGGGTCCCCCCAAGGAGTCCTGGCTCCCTTCCCTCCCCCAGCTCTGGTCCCGCTGGTGCCTCCCATCCACGTGGGCTGGACCTGGGGCCAGGGAGCCCCTGGGTGACGGGAGGCCACCCCCGAACCACCCGACCTGCAGCTCCAGCTCCCCCACCAGGCTGGGCGACCAGGACAGGGACCAAAGCTGCTGAACCCAGTTAGAGGCCTGGCCCCGCGGTCTGTCCTGGGCACTCCCCCAAGGACAAGCAGGGCAGGCAGAGTCTGGGACGATGGCCGCACAGCCCTGGCCCCGTGTTCCCAGGCCCGCCTTGCTCCTCGGTGTGAGGGAGACTGGGGGATGGGACAGGCTGAGCCCCGCCGTGCCCGACTCCCTGCAGGGCTCCCGGGACAGGGCCCGGCGGACAGTCGGCTGCTCAGGGGTGAGGGGTCCAGGCTGGCATCGTGGCCACCTTCCGGCCCGGGCTCTCTTGGGGCGGGGCAGCGTTGGCGAGAACCAGTCACGCGCTCCAGGGCTCGCCCAGGGTCTCTCAGGGCCGGAAGTAGGGACCCTGTGCGCAGGCGCCCTGAGGATCCCGGGCTGCCCCTCGCACGCCAGGGGGCGGAACTTCCTGCAGCCTCACTGCCTCCGCGTCCTCGTGGGCCCTGACTTTCTCTCTGAGCGCGCCACAGAGGTCCAGGAGCCATGCAGGCCGCAGGCCAGGGCACAGGGGGCGCGGCGGGCGATGCTGATGGCCCAGGGGGCCCTGGCGTTCCTGGTGGCCCAGGGGGCTATGCTGGCGGCCCAGGCGAGGCGGGCGCTGTGGGCGACGGAGGTCCCCAGGGTGCAGGGGCAGCAAGGGCCTCAGGGCCGGGAGGAGGCGCCCCACGGGTGCCGCGTGGCAGTGCTGCTTCTGCACAGAATGGAAGCTGCCAGTGCGGGGCCAGGGGGGCGGAAAGACGCCTGGTTCAGTTGTATCCTGTTGGGGGCAACGGGGTCAAGAGGTGGGGGGGCAGGGCCAGCAGGTGGGGAGGGCAGGGTCAGGTAAAGCAGGGGAGATGGAGTAAGGGTTGGGTGGGTGGGGTGGGAATTGGGAGGTGGGGATACGGAGCCAGCTGTGAGGAGCCAGCAGAAGGCTGGAGGTAGGGGGTGTGCAGGGTTGGGAGAGGGGATGGGTGATGGGGTTAGGGGCACTGGGTCATGCAGGAAGGGGGGCAGGGGGCCAGGAGATAGGGGGACCCGGGTGTAGGAGGGGATCAGGAGGTGGGGGGAAGGGAGCAAGATGGGAGCGGGTGGCGGGAGGTGGGGAGAGGGAGGGTTGGGTGACGAGGAGGGGCCGAGTGATGCGACAGGGGCAGGGTGGGGAGGGGCCTTGTAAGGGCATGGAGGAGTCACCTTGGGGTGCAGCAAAGGAACGTGTGGAACCAAGACAGCTGAGTGGGATGTGCTACTGGGCCAGTGCCTGGGGAGACAGCCTGGGAGGGATGCGCTGGGCAATCGGGGGTGGGGGTGAGGAGTGGGGAAAGCTGACCTGGGGTAAGCAGCAGGCCGGAGGCACAGGCCACGTCCTAGGAGATGATGCCTTAACAGGGCCCCCACCAGCTACCTCACCATGCCTTTCCCGACACCCATGGAAGCAGAGCTGGCCCACAGGAGCCTGGCCCGGGATGCCCCACCGCTCCCCATGCCAGGGGTGCTTCTGAAGGAGTTCACCGTGTCTGGCAACATACTGACTATGTCAGTTCAGGACCAGGACAGGGACGGGGCCTGGGTGGGTGGCGTGCGCAGCGTGGCAGGGTGGGGGCTGGGATCCGCCTACACCCCACGGTCAGGTCTCCAGAGACCTGAGAACACCCCAGCACAGGGTCTCAGAACAGAGACCTGGTGCACCAGGCCCGCCACCACCCGAGGGAGCCCGGGGAGATGGGTGCAGAGGTGTCGCCTTTAACCTGATGTTCTTCGCCCCTCACATTTAGCCGACTGATTGCTGCGGACCACCGCCAACTCCAGCTCTCCATCAGCTCCTGTCTCCAGCAGCTTTCCCTGTTGATGTGGATTACGCAGTGCTTTCTGCCTGTGTTTTTGGCTCTGCTTCACTCAGGACAGAGGCGCTAAGCCCAGCCTGGTGCCCCTTCCTAGGTCGTGCCTCCTCCCCTAGGGGATGGTCCCTGCACCAGTGGCCACTTCATTGTGGGGGCCTGATTGTTTGTCGCTGGAGGAGGCCGGCTTACGTGTTTGTTTCTGTAGGAAATAAAAGTGAGCTACAATTCCGTGTCTGAGTCTCTTCTCGGCGAGCGATGCCCTTTAATTGGGACTTGCGTGCCCTTGTCCTCGGGTTGCAGGGGAGGCTCTGGGATTCAGAGATTGAAGTAGCACAAGGTAATGGAAGACAATTTGGGAAATGGGGGAAAATGAAAAGCCACTGGGTCCCGCCGTTCAGCTTTAACTACTGTGGACGTTTTCGAATCCTTTCCTCAATATGCTTGCATTTCTGTGTTAAATATATGACAGTAGCACATGTAATGTTTTTCCAGCTCAGCATTAAATTTGTTCCCAAATTGTCTTCATTGAACATATATGAGCTTTTGTGCTTTCTAAAAATGCTTCAAAAACATGTGCTTGCACAGATGCATAAAACCAGCATTATCATTTCAC
>NW_016818742.1:292633-309026 GCF_001698545.2 Rhinopithecus bieti
AGCATTGCACACAATTGTCACCCTCTCAGAGAGGCTTTTCTGGCCAGCCTCTTTAATACCGCATCCGGCCTCCCCCGCCTTCTGCCTGGTCCTGTCTGTCACTCCCTCTCCTTTCAGGGCCCAGGTGTGCCGGAGACATCCTGGCCAGGGTGACCTGCCCCGCAAACACCCAATTCAGGGCTCAGCCCGGGGACCCAGGCTTGAGCCAGCCGCTCCCCAGGGCAGGAGGACGGCTCAAGACTGAGAAGCCCCCTCCTCACCCATTCCACCACCCATAGCTTTCACTGGGCACGAGGCTGACGATCTTCCAGCTTCTGTCACCTTGAGGCATCTCGGTCCAGAGCCGTGAGAATCTGGGGGAGAAGGGATCCCCTGGAGCTGGGCTCTGTATGGGGGAGCAGCTCCTCCCGTGCAAAGCCCCCATTTCCCAGCTGGGCTCTTCCCTCCCACACACCTCACCCCTCCGTTCTCCTCCACAGCACCCGTACAAACCCACCAGCTTCTCCTCAGCCCCAAATGCCCCTCCAACGACAGCACTTTCTCCTCCTCCTCTCTAGGCTAGGGTGCGGCCCTTCCCCACTGTGGTCTGGACTGTGGACTCGCCGTGCCCCACTCTTCTTCCCCATTCCTTCCTGGCCCAATCATCTCAGCTTTTCCTCTTAAGACCCTAGAGAAAAAGAGAAAGTTAGCCCCAGACAAGCAGGAGGAGGACCTAATAAATCACAAAGCAGACATCAGTGAAACAAGTCAAAGGCTAGTAAAAAATGCTATTGGCCGGGCCTGGTGCCTCACGCCTGTCACCCCAGCACTTTGGGAGGCTGAGGCAGGAGAATGGCGTGAACCTGGGGGGTGGAGCTTACAGTGAGCCAAGATCGCGCCACTGCACTCCAGCCTGGGCGACAGAGCGGGACTCTGTCAAAAAAAATAAAAATAAAAATAAAAAAGGAATGCTATTTAACAACTCTGTGACAATAAATGCAATGACTTCGATGAAATGTATAATTTCATTGAAAGATACATATTACTAAAACTGACACAAGAAAAAAAAAAGGAGTTTTACATCAACTACCCATATCAGTTCATAATTAAAAACCTTCCCACATAGAAAACTCCAGGCTGGATGCTCTATTGGTTAATGAATCAAACATTTAAGAAAGAAATTCTGGCCCCCTGAGGTGGCTCCTACCTGTAATCCCGGCATTTTGGGAGGCCAAGGTGGGAGAATTGCTTGAACCCAGAAGTTTGAGACCAGCCTGGGCAGCATGGTGATACCTCGTCTCTACTAAAACCAGAAAACATTAGCCAGGCAATGTACGCCGTGCTTGTAGTCCCAGCTGCTCGGGAGGCTGAGGTGGGAAAATCACCTGAGCCTGGGGAGGTGGAGGCTGCAGTGAGCCTTGACTGTGCCACCGTACTCCAGCCTGAGCAACAGAGGAGGTGCTGTCTCAAAAAAAATTTTTTTAAATAAGGGGATGAAGATGTCCCTCTTATGGGGCAGACCATGTCTCAGGTACTACAGTCAGCCAAAGAACAGATCAAGTGGTCACTCCTTCAGTGAATAAGTCACCATTTCTGGCTCCTCACCTCCTTCCAAACAATGCACGTCTGCCGGGAATTTTCATCCGGTTCCCCAGCTGATGCTCTCAGGGTCATCTCGGGAATCACAGGGATCCTTAAATGTCCATCCTGTCTGTGGTTGCCCCATCCCTCCTCGCCCCCGCTCCCAACCCTCCCTATGCCCTTCCTGTTCCTTTGCTTCTTTGGCCTCTTTTTAACTTGAATTATTAGACTTTTTTTTCTTTCCCCCCTACAGCATTGTTTGAGTTCCTTATGTATTCTGGTCATTAATCCCTTATCAGATGGGTAGTTTGCAAATATTTTGTCCCATTCTGTGGGTTGTCTCTTCACTTTGTAAATTGTTTCCTTTGCTGTGCAGAAGCTTTTTAACTTGATGTGATCTCTGGTTAAATAATTTTTGACAAGAGTGCCAATCCTGCAATCTCTTCAACAAACAGCGCTGGAACAAGTGGAATTACTCCTGCAAAAGAATGATGTTGAACCCCCATGTAACACGGTAAGTAAAAATTAATGCAAAATCGATCGGCAACCTAAATGTAAGAGCTAAAACCATAAAACTCTTCAAAGAAACCACAGGGTGAATCTACATGACCTTGGATTTGGCGATAGATCCTTAGATATGAAACCAAAAGTACATGCAGCCAGAGAAAAGATAGTTAAACTGGACTTCATCAAAATGAAAAACTTCTGTGCATTAAAGAACATTATCAAGAAAGTTGTTTTAATTTTTTATTTATTTGTATTTATTTAGTTTTTTATTATACTTTATGTTCTAGGGTACATGTGCACAGCATGCAGGTTTGCTACATATGTATACATGTGCCATGTTGGTGTGCTGCACCCATTAACTCGTCATTTACATTGGGTATATCTCCTAATGCTATCCCTCTCCCTTCCCCCCACCCCACAACAGGCCCCGGCGTGTGATGTTCCCCTTCCTGCATCCAAGTGTTCTCATTGTTCAGTTCCCACCTATGAGTGAGAACATGCGGTGTTTGGTTTTCTGTTCTTGCGATAGTTTGCTGAGAATGATGGTTTCCAGCTGCATCCATGCCCCTACAAAGGACATGAACTCATCCTTTTTTATGGCTGCATAGTATTCCATGGTGTATATGTGCCACATTTTCTTCATCCAGTCTGTCATGGATGGACATTTGGGTTGGTTCCAAGTCTTCGCTATTGTGAATAGTGCCGCAAGAAACATACGTGTGCATGTGTCTTTATAGCAGCATGATTTATAATCCTCTGCGTATATACCCAGTAATGGGATGGCTGGGTCAAATGGTATTTCTAGTTCTAGATCCTTGAGGAATCGCCACACTGTCTTCCACAATGGTTGAACTAGTTTACTTTAGTTCCTTTAAAATGGAGAGTACTCCTTCAGCGATTAGAAGAGCCAGAAGACAGAAACAAAGAACTTCTGTTACTCATAGGTTATGGCGGCTACACGGAGGTCAATCAACATGTGCAGAGAGCGTGCGTGGACCTGGGGCACTTGCCTTTATTTGGGTCCAGGGAGGTGGTCAGAGCATCACAGTAGGGGGTGAGAAGATTGGAGCATTCGAAGCAAATGCCCAGAAAAAGGGGCCTAACCAAACTACATGGACCTAACCTAACTTTACATTTGGTCAAGCAGCTGGCTGTGTGTGTGTGTACTGGTGAGGCGGCTTTTAGGGGAAGGAAAGTGGAATCGAAAGGCAGCGGTTGGGAACTGGGCTTAGGCTATTAACCAAGGGCATTGTGTGGCATCTGGGGACTCATGTCAAGACAACCAAATGGATGCCGGGGCAGCATGGTAATATTAAGCCTCAACCCAAAAGTGAAAAGACAAGCTGAAGAAAGTGAGAAAGTATTTGCCAATCATATATCTGATAAGGGTTTAGTATCCGTAATACACAACACACTCCTAAAACTCAACTCATAATATACAACAAACTCCTAAAACTCAACTCATAATATACAACAAACTCCTAAAACTCAAGCAAAGCAATAAACAATTGAGTTAAAGAATTGACAAAAGACTTAGACATTTCTCCAAAAAACATAACAGAAATGACCAGTAAGCACATGAAATGATGCTCAACATCCTTAGTCATTAGGGAAATGCAAGTCAAAAGCACAATGAGATACCACTTCACAGTTACTAGGATGGTTACTTAAAAAATAGAAAGTAGTAAGAGTTGACGAGGATGGGGAGAAGTTGGAACCCTCATCTATTCCCGATTGGAATGCAGTCGTGCAGGCACTATGGAAAACTGTTTGGCGGCTGCTCAAAAAACACAGGTGCTCAAACAGATACTTGTGTGCCAATGTTTGTTGCATCATTATTGACAGTAGCCAAAAGGTGGAAACCATCCAAGTGTCATCCATGAACGGATGAATGGATAAACAAAATGTGGCTGTAGTGAGCTAGGATTTCACCACTGCACTCCAATGTGGGTGACAGAGAGAGACCCTGTCACACACACACACACACACACACACACACACACACGCAAAGTGATCAGGCTGACACCACCTGAACCTAAATAACATCACAATGAAGACAAACACAGATGTGGTGCACTTCCTGGTGCAATGTAATGGGAAAGCACAGTCCCACCTGGAGAGCAGTCTTGGCCAAAAAGAAAAATGTTACATGTTTCTCGAGTTCATTATATTTTCCTAGTACAATGTCCAGTTAATCATTCTTTAAATTTACTGCAATAAATTTATCTATTGTTTTTAAAATCTCTGCTATACCTATAGCTATATATGTATTTTCCATTTCTAACATTTTTATTATGATTTTTTTTTTTTTTTTTTTTTTTTTGAGGCAGAGTCTCGCTCTGTGGTCCAGGCTGGAGTGCAGTGGCGCGATCTTGGCTCACGGAAAGCTCCGCCTCCCAGGTTCATGCCATTCTCCTGCCTCAGCCTCCTGAGTAGCTGGGACTACAGGCACCCACCATCATGCTCCGCTAATTTTTTGTATTTTTAGTAGAGACGGGGTTTCACTGTGTTAGCCCTAGGATGGTCTCGATCTCCTGACCTCATGATCCGCCCGCCTTGGCCTCCCAATGTGCTGAGATTACAGGCGTGAGCCACCGCGCCTGGTCGCTACTATGACTTGTAACGTTTGTTTTATCCATCAATCAAGAAGGGATATCTTGCACTACTGTCCCTGCCTTTACTCGGCTCGTTTTCTATCGTATAGACTTGTAGGCTTAGGTCATCCTTTTCAGTCGTTGTTTGTTTACTCTAAGCCTTCAAAACTTTAAATTTCCCTTCAAGAACCGCTCATGGCACATTCAACAAGTCTTCATAATTATTTTTGACGACACATTTTGATAATTGCATCTTACTGTTCATTCTGCCCAGAAGGAAGTTGCTAAAAGCATAGATCTATTTGAGTCAATGGGAAGTTTATAAGAGTTTGTTCATATGGTGGTGACTTGGAAGTAACAATATTGGAAGATTGACAGCAAGGCATCTTGGAGAAGAGGCATGTGGATGGACTTCCCAGATTGGGCCTGGAGAACCAGGAAATGCACATCCCTTGTGTGTGTTCCCGAGGTGCTTTCGGTACTCACGTGGATGTGATGACCTGCTCTGGGGATGTGAGTTAGCTTCCTTCCTCAGTTACTCCGATTCTTGCTCAGTGGGCTCATGATAAATGTGGCCATGAGGACAGAAATGGAAGTTACTCACGGGCTCAACAACATGGTCTTCACCAAGTGCCAAATCTCCCAACAGCAGAGCCTCATATATGGGCTCATCCCACAGGGGTCTGTCTTAGCCCATTCAGGCTGCCACAGCACAATACCATAGCCTGGGTAGCTTATAAACAACAGAAATTTATTTCTTACCGTTTTGGAGGCTGGAAGGTTCAAGATCAAGGAGTCAGCAGATTTGGTGTTTGGTGTGAGCCCACTTTCTGGTTCATAGATGGTGCCTTCTAACTGTGTTTGCACATGGAACCTCTCAGGGGTCTCTTTTATGAGGGCACTAATCCCATTCATGAGGTCTCTGCCCTCTTGATCTAATCACCATTCAAGGCTCCACTTGCAATAACATCATATCGGTGATTAGGTTTCAACATATGAAATTTGGGGTTACAGACATTCAGACCTACCTGGTGAAAAGATGATTATATCATATCAAACCCCTTCCATTCTGCAGGGGGCAGCAAGTTTTTCTCTTTGGAATAGATGCTTTTTCTGTGTATATACATGCTCTCCACTGCCGCGGTTTCGCCAACAACACCATCCATGGATGTACTACGGGCTCATTCACCATCACCATATCCTACTCGAAAGCTGCAATGAAATGGATTAGAGACTGTAATCTGAAAATCTGGGATCCCTGTGGTACTGAGCTAACAAATGAGAGGAGGATTATTGTGTTGGCTAGGTAATGGACCCTGACTGTCAAGAAGAGATATAATTTCTGCTACATATGTGGGGTCACAGCAAAATATTTCTGAGATTCACCGAATTTTAGGGAACATTTGCTAACATTGCTATATACAGTGGTAAAATTTGGTGGAAGGTGACAACTCCTAGACAGGCCCAAAAAGGGCTCAGACTCCTCAGGAACAGAAGCTTGTGTCACCCACCGAGTGAAAAATCATAATCAGCCAATATGTTCGCTGAGGTCAACTATGGGTATGTATGTAATTCCAAAAATGAGGATCACAGGAGGTCACGTCTACTTTACTTCGTTGTTATTTGGTACATATTTTTATTTGTATTAGTTCGTTTCCCCCCTTCCCCACCTTCTCTCCGCCATTTTGTAATTTAGTCTACAGATGATAGGCTCTCAAACCAGCATCACTGTTGGCAGCAAAAGCACAATCTGTAAACTATTTCAAAGAGGTGTGTTCTGAGCCAATATGAATGACCGTAGCCTGGAGAAGACACGAACCCGAGACTTGAGCAGTGGCCCCGAGGCAGTCAGACTGCAGCTCTATTTTATACATTTCAAAGGAAGCAGAAGTTACAGGCAAAGTCATAAATCAATACATAGAGTTTATACATTGGTTTAGCAAAAACATTGGGGTATCCTGAAGCAGGGCTTACAGGTCATAGTTGGACTCAGAGATTCTTTAATTTGTACTTGGTTAAAAGAGCAAGACTTTGTCTAAACACTTTGTGAAACAAGTATACACATACATATACATATATATAATACAAGTATACTTATGGATGTGGAGTAAGCCAAGGGAGAGCCATGGTGCATTCAGTGGCTCGGCTCCTCAGCCTTCTCATACAGCAGGTGTTAAAGAAATAACAACGTCGGGCCAGGCGCGGTGGCTCAAGCCTGTAATCCCAGCACTTTGGGAGGCCGAGACGGGCGGATCATGAGGTCAGGAGATCGAGACCATCCTGGCTAACACGGTGAAACCCCGTCTCTACTAAAAAATACAAAAAACTAGCCGGGCGAGGTGGTGGGCGCCTGTAGTCCCAGCTACTCGGGAGGCTGAGGCAGGAGAATGGCGTAAACCCGGGAGGCGGAGCTTGCCGTGAGCTGAGATCCGGCCACTGCACTCCAGCCCGGGCGACAGAGCGAGACTCCGTCTCAAAAAAACAAAAAACAACGTCGTGTCCCTGGCCCCTTTTGAAGTGGCATTCTGTGCAGCCTCACAGTATGTATGCGGTCTAGACCTGGACAATTGTTTGCACTAGCAGGTGACTTGGAGGGCAAACTGAGGTGGAATCAGCGGCCTCTGTCCTCTCTGCAGGTCACAGAGACTCCGGTTTTTGTGTCAGTGTTAGCGGAGATTCTGCGTGTGGTGCGAGGCAGGCATGCAGAGGTGTGCCGGAGCCAGCCTGTACTTGCCGGTGGTGACAGCCCAGGGGGAACATCTCTTCACAACTCCACTCCGGAGACTCCACAATCGGCCTCGGTGGGAGTACGTACACCACGGCAGTCAGCAAATGCCACCAGTCAGGGCTCCTCCCTGCCTCTCGAGAGCCCACTGTTCAACCTGGACTGGCACACCACTGGGTCCAAGGCATCCTTTTTCATGGCCCGTTCAGACCTAGCAGCTGCAGAGTGGCTCTGGAACCTATATTAGAGAGGAAACTTCCTGATCCTTGACCCACAGCAAAGGCACTGTGTCCCCAGGACCAAAGGTGGAGCCAGCAGCCTCCTGACTCTCTACCTTCCACGTGTGGCACAGGCACTGGCTCCTGGGCAGGTCAGTTCTGTGGTGTTCTGGGAGTCACTCCCAGAGTTGCAGCCTACATTTCATTCTGACAGGTCTTTGAACAATTTTGTAAGCAACTGGCTCTGTGTGTTAAGGTCCCGGTGCCAAACTAGCCAGAGAGGTTTCCGTTATCTGCACTCACACCCCAACTGATACAGGAAGATGTGCCCGTGTAGTTCTATAATAAGATGCCTGCATCTACCTTTGGAGTGTTAGTCGGGGCACGGCAGGAACCAGGTGGCACGCTCTAACATATTTAACTGAAGAGCATTTAATAAAAGGACTGCCTAGAGAGGTGTGAGTAGGGGAGAGGTGTGAGTAGGGGAGAGGTGTGCTCCTCTCCTCGGTGGGAGTGCTGGAGCTGCCCCATATGGGCTCCTGAGAGCTGGCTGTTGCATTGTCCGAAATGTGGGAGCCAGTTGTCAGCTGGTACCGTTTCCAAATTGTTTGTTTGCTGCATAAACTTACAATTCAATAAACTGTTGTTTATTTGAACAACAATTTGTTCAATTTGCTGCATAAACTTACAATTCAATAAATTGTGTGAATCTCTAAGGTGATATATATAACCGAAAGTGTGTAATTGCATCGTTGTAACACAAAGGATAAATGTTTGAGGGGATGGATACCCCGTTTTCCACAATGTGATTGTTACGCATTGCATGCCTATCTCAAAACATCTCATGTACCCCAGAAACATGTACCGCTACTAAAGTACCCACAAAAATTCAACTAAAAGATTACTTTAAGAAACGATAAGAAATAACTAAGATGATTTATATAAGAACTGATTATTTTCTAATTATTTTACTGATATCCATGCCCTTGTGGTTATTCACGCCTGTGGCATCTGTGTGCTGCAAATACTGTATAGCTGTGTGATATGGTCCACATCTTCCTGACTCTGTGAGGAGCGATGACATATTTGTTACTTGGCACCATCCATGTTGGGAGTATTTACACCACGGACAATGGTGAATACTGCAATTCAGGGCTCCACTTACTGTTTTGTTGACTTCCCAGTCTTAAGCACATGATGGTGAAAATATTAATGATGGAAATTAACCTTTAAAGTGCACCACATCGTCTGTCGTGGTCATAAGGTGAGTAGCCTCACAATTTGAGGAAATAGTTTCCTAACATTCAAAAACTATTATCTGGCTCAGCAAAGAGGTCTTTCAGGGCATTTATTAACACGTGAAGGGTCTTCTTTCACTTTTGTCTGTGTCGTTAACCTAAATGAAAATATCAACCAACATTCATGCGAGAACCCCTATCCTTCATCGCCTGCAGCCACAGAGTGATCACAAACACAAGAGTTTGGGAAAAAGTCACGGAAGCAGCCTGTGAGAATCCGTTCTGTGTACGGATTTTACAATCAAGAATGTTTTGTATTTTATGACTGTTTGTCAATTGTGTGCGACACCTTCCAAATGGGAGTCGAAATTATAATATAGTTAGTTACATACATAGGTATAGACATACCTTCTACCACTCCCCTGCCCCGCCCTTCCCACCTCAGAGAACCAGTTATCAAACATTTACCAGCATACCACTGTCAACAAGGGATGGTTGGACACCAAGAGAAGCCTGTACCAAACCTAGGCTTGCGAGGAGGACAAGCACAGCGGCTGATGCTCCTGCATCCTGGTGGGAGTGAGAGCCCCTGGGGAATTCGGCCACTCACAGGGAGGAGGTCTCCCTGAGATGGAGAGGAGAGATGCGGCTGCAGGGAGGCCGGGAGGGTACAGGGAGATGCTGTGAAGGCCTCGGGAGTGGGAAGCTTGCATTCACCTCTTGTGGTGCCTGCACGGGCAATTGGGGGCTTTGGGCATCCATCCTCATGGGAGGTAAGTTTCTAGCTTGGCCCAAGAGAGCCGGTTGCTTGAAAGACAGGTGCCCACTGGAATGAATGGTTATTAGAAACACTGGTGTTCTTGGAGTCTGAACAGTTTAAGACTGGCAGAGCCTTTCGGACTGACCCAGTATCCCCCAGCTTGCTCTCCTTCCCCTGGCCATTAACAGACGGGCACCTTTAGACTCACAGAGGGACCACGGGCCGTGGACAAGTGTTTCTCCCCTCTCTGCACACACGGTGCAAGGCCCAAAGCGTGGTGGCAAATCTCGCCCCCAGGCTGAGTTCCTCGAAGGTCTCTGGAGCCCATTTACGCCACCACACACCGCCCCATCTTTCTGCCCTCCCATCTGGGCTCCCTCCACTCCCTTCCCCACTTCCCATCCCTGGCCTGTCCCCAGCCTCTCTTGTCCAGTAGTCATAAGTCTACCTCCACAGGTGCTCTGAGAAGCCAAGGAGCGAGGCCTCGTGAGGGAGCGTTGGGCTCTCCAGGGCTAACAGGGTCTCCCAGGGGCCAGGAGCCACCACATGCCAGGGGCCTGTTTGCGCAGGCGCCCTGAGCAGCCAGAGGCACGTCATGCACCAAAGAGGTGGAGCCTCCTGAGGTAGCTTCCGGTTCTCCAGGGCCGACAGGGCTACCCAGGGGCCCGTGGGTGGGAGGGCGGAACCCACCACATGACAGGGGCCTGTTTGCGCGTAGGCGCCGTGGGCATCCAGCTTTGCATTGTGGGGGAAGCGGGGGTTTCGTGTGGGAGCTTCATCCCACCAGTGGCCCTCCAGGAGGACAGGCAGCTTCAACGTTAACTCTGAGGTGGAGGCGAGGTGGCCATGCAGGCCTCAGACAAAGGAGCAGGTGATGAGGCCAGTGGTGGTGCGGAGGGCGGTGCTGGTGCTCCCGGAGGCGCTGGTGCCCCCGGAGGTGCTGGAGGCCCCGGAGGCGCTGGAGGTCCCGAAGACGCTGGAGGTTGGGGCTTCGCAGGATCTGAGGGCGGTGCTGCTGGGGAAGCTCCCCAGGCTGAGGGCGCCTCACAAGCCCCAGGGCAGGGTGAAGAGGCCCAGGCCCTGGCCCCAGCCTCAGCCTCCGCAGGAGGCTCAGGACGCCAAGAGTGGCAGTTGTATCCTTCCCAAGGAGCCCCTAGGGTCAGGGCAGGGGGTGGAGGTTGGCCTGGGGATGGCCGAGGATGTGCAGAGAGAGGTTTGAGGGGGTGGGCAGGGGGAATGCCCTTGAGGGGTAGAAAGAGGAGTCGGAGGAACCAAGGGTGGCTCCAGGAAGCAGCAGCCTGGGGTGCAGCAGCTGCCGCAGCTGGCATCAAGACGTTTTGAGGAGGAGCGTGGCCTGCAGAGGCACAGGGAGGGGTTTTGGGAAGCCCAAAGGGCGGCCTGGGCAGAAGGAGACCTGAAGCACACACTCGCCATCGCCTTAACGGAATCTCCACCAGCACCCTCACAGTGCCATTCCTGTCCAGCTTGGAGGCTGAGATTGCCCGCCACTATCTGGGCCCAAGATATGAAGACCTCGGAGGGGGCGTCCGCAGGGAGCTCACGGTGACTGTCAGTGACCTGGTTATGTAAGTTCCAGATGGGGTGGGTGGGGCGGGGAGGGAGGGGCAGTGGGACCGGGCCCATCTCTCCACTAGAGGGGCGCTATTGGCCGCACGCAGACGCCTAGGGGTTGGGTCTAAGGAGGGAGTATGACACACTGAGCTTGTCGCCGCCTGATGTCGGCACTGTATGCGAGGCGCCTGAGGATTAAGTCTAATGACGTGGGGGTGGGGGAAGGAACAGGACGCCACCCCTCTAATAAAATTTTTTTCTTTCCTTTCGCTTTTAGCCGATTAATTTCGGACAACTCTGGTCTCCTCCAACTTTCCGTCATCTTCTTGCTCAACCAGCTTGCCATGGTGATACGGACCATGCAGCGCTTGGTGCCGCCAAATTTGGCTAAGCGTCAGCCTGGAAAAGGGGGTTGAGGCCTAAACCTGTGTCGGTCCTGGGCAGTGCATCCTTCCCTAGGGAAATGATTCCTTAACAGCAGTTGCCACTTTGTGTTTTTGAGGGGTGAGGCGAATTGTGTGCCTGGACTGGCCCCTCACTGCTCTCTCCCCACGTGTTTGGATTGGTGCTGCAATGTTACTGCTGAAAATAAAACTGAGCTACTGTTCTGTGTCTGAGTTCCTTTTCATTCACTTCACCAGTTTGCACAGAGAGAGAGAGTGGCCAGAAGCCTGACTTCTTACCCTTTTGCCGGCATGCCAGGTGTCTGGGTTCCCTTTCTCTGAGCAGCCCTGGCAACCCTGCTCGCCACATCACAGCAGTGGGGGCCAAGTCATATCACAAAGGAAAACCACCTTTTTCCATTTCATGGAACCACGGGCAAAAAACTCTCAATTTTGCAAGATGCCTCCCAAGAAGCTGCATGGGGGAACAAAAATTAATACTTTGAAACCAGCATTCTGGTGTGAAGGCACCATCTCTGAAGAGCAATTTTGTCCTGTACATCCCGAGCCTTAAATGCATAAATAGAAATGTGATGGAAAGTACTTCTTTTCTTTTTTTTTTTTTTTTTTTTTTGAGATAGAGTCTTGCTCTGACGCCCGGGCTGGAGCGCAGTGGCCGGATCTCAGCTCACTGCAAGCTCCGCCTCCCAGGTTTACGCCATTCTCCTGCCTCAGCCTCCCGTGTAGCTGGGACTACAGGCGCCCGCCACCTCGCCCAGCTAGTTTTTTTGTTTGTTTGTTTGTTTGTTTTCTGTATTTTTTAGTAGAGATGGGGTTTCACCGTGTTAGCCAGGATGGTCTCGATCTCCTGACTTCGTGATCCGCCCGTCTCGGCCTCCCAAAGTGCTGGGATTACAGGCTTGAGCCACCGCGCCCGGCCGAAAGTACTTCTATCTCTTGGAATCCGTGTTAAAGAAACAGCCATTCCTGTTGAGACTTTTGGACAAGAATCTCTTTGAATCCTTATCTACCACAGGTGGAAAACTGAGAGCAATTTAAATGCTCAACAATTCCATTGTAATGGATCTTTCACGCAGCCCTCCAATAACATGTTTTTGAAGTTTTTAAGAAAGAGGTGGAACTCGTATGTCGCAGGAAGAAATTTCAGGAAAAAACGGACGTTTAACTTGCAAAACCTTATACCTTTATGTGTTTGCTATAAAGTTAACGTCTAATACAATTAGAAAACTACAAAACTATTCCAAAATGCTGTCAGTAGTTAATGCTGAGGAAGGACCCAACTGACTTTCGCCTTCTTCCATTTCCTAAATTGTCTTCAATTACACCTTGTACTACTTGACTACCTGAATCCCAGCATCTTTCCTCCAACCCGAGGACAAAGGTGGGAAAATCCAGAGGCGCAACAGATGAAAAAAAAAAACTTTTAACATTTTCCATCCCAGCCAAAGCAAAATATATGTAACAAAACCGACGCTGGTCACCCTGGTCAGCACCCAATATCAATCTGGCAATCCAATCTGGCAAGGTTCGAACTTGCCCCCGTTGGTCCCCATTGTCTTTGATCCATTTGAGGTGGGGAGGGATGACCTCCAACCGGAAATTCAATGAATTCAATGGGTGGTCTCAGGGCAAGATGAAGAGCAGACGGTCACCCTGAGACAGGCCTGTTCCTGTTGAGCTTCCACTAACAGTTCCTTCAGTGCTCAACGAATGTGACCAGACAAATAAGGAAGGTTCTCTGAGTTAGGCCTGTGGAATTTCCATCGGCAGTTCCTGCAGAGATCCCCTCCACATGTACAAAAAACACACACAAAAGAGACAAGATGGACCAAGATTCCGAACCAATATTCCTGACCAAGAATTTTTAAGAGTATTCTTCCAAACTAACCTCCTGTTCTCCATCTGAGAAATGTCCCCAATTGAAGAGAAATCTCCCAAATGAAGACTCTTCCTACTATTTAGGGAGAGACAACCCAGATCCCAGAAGGAGTCGAACTGAGGCATCCAAAGAAGCTGAACTAACCAGGATAAGGAAGGAGGTGTTGGTCGCGCCTAGAATTCCCACCAGAGCGGTTGAAAGACAGCTTTCCGGGAACTGTTTCTACACTGCAATCGGGCCCAAGCTCTGAGGTGGTTGGCCGCACCTCACAAGCAGGGACAGTGCCAGAAATGGCCTTCAGTTAAATAAGCAGTCACCAGAGCTCACCTCCAGGTCCATCAAGGTGGTGGTGGTGGTGGTGGTGGGGGGGGGCGGGGAACTGAGGAATCACAAGTAGGAGATCCCAGATGAGGCCCCAAATTTGTAACCACCCAAGGGGCTCCTCCTGCCTGCTGCACAAAAAGAGACCATGGCATTGCAGTAAAGAGAGAATTAAATAGACACGAGGCCAGCCACACCACGTGGGAGACAGAGTTAGTACTGAAATCGATCTCCTCCAGGTTAGGGGTTTTTCAAAGGCAGTTTGTGGGAAAGGTTGGGGGTGGCTAGGCTTGCTGCTGATTTGTTGGGGCAGAGATGAAATCATAGGGAGTCGAAGCTGTCCTCCTGAGGGCTGAATCACTCCTGGGTGGGGACACAGGAGAAGGGTTGGTGGGTCCAGGTGGAGCCATGGGTGTCAGACATGCAAAAAAAACGGAAAACGTGTCTCAGAAGGCCAATCTACCATGGTGGTGTCATATGCAGGAATGGCTGGCAATACCTTAGCAGAAGCAGGCTCCTCTCCTCCTCCAGCCTGACGGCCTTTTGTTAGGTTTACATAGCTTCATGAGTTTTCAGGAAGGGCTATTATCATTTAAACTATATGCTGTCTCTCAAAGTCAGCTTGCCCCAAAATCTCAGGAGTAATTAAGGGAGAGGCAAAATGGAGAGTGGGTTAGCCCAGCTCACTATCATAATTTGTCTCACAGATACAATTTTTGCAAAGGTGGTTTCTTTTGGGGGAAGGAGGAGGGAGGATTGTAGTGTTGGGAAAATATAATGAGAGGCAAAATCACTTGCCAACGTAGAAAACATCTCCACAAAGGCAGAAAAGTTTCATGATTGAACAAGCATTGCACTACAATGTGATGCACATCACAGGCAATCTGCTAAAACACTGCAAAGACAGAAAGAAATATGACCCTTTTCTATAGCCAAGTAGATGCAACCCATGACATACATGCTCTCAAGATGAACAGTAACCAGTCCTCAAGTGAGACGACTTGACAGTGCCATCTCTTGCCCATAGTTCATCCTACAATTACCTGATAATTGGGGTGACCATGTGTATCAGTTAAACTGGTGTTAGGGACTGAATGTTTGTGTCCTCCCCCCAGTCCTATGTTGAAGTTCTACCCCCAGTGTGGCTGTACTTGGAGACGGGACCTCTACGGGTGTAATTAAGGTTCCACAAAATCACAGGTTCAGGGCTCTGATCCAGTTTGATCAGTGACATGAGAGCTCTCGTGCTCTCTCTCAGTGCCCACGAACTGATGCAAGGGCATGTGAGGACATAGCCAGAAGGCGGCCATCTGCAAGTCACGAAGAGAGCCCTCACCAGAAACCAAATTTGCTGCCACCTTCATCGTGCACTTGTAGCCTCCAGAACCGTGAGACAGTAAACCTGCTGTTTAAGTCAACGCATCCATGGTTCTTCGTTATAGCTGCCTGAGCAGACTAATGCAATCGACTTTATCCAAAGAAAAAATAAATTTCCCCCGTCTTTACGCAAGGGATTAGTTTTGCAACTTTGAGCAAGGTGCCCACTTCCGAAGCAAGTTCAGCTACTCTTCTCCCATGGAAACTGGGAGATAGGGGCACTTTCTTCCCTGATGTTTACATTTCAAAGAGAGGATTCCCAGGTCCTTGAAAATGACCTTCTGGGGTCATGAACATGGCAAGAGGCTGTATTAGCTCTTAAAAATATCTTCATGCTTTTCAAAGAGACAGAGAAAGGATGTATAAGTTCCCTAAAATAAATGATTTATCAAATGAGAGGAGGAGGAGTCTCTTCCCTTATCTTCAACGGAGAGAATTAAACCTCTATTTTTAATTTGCACTGGTCCTTGCAGCAGCTCTCTCTAAAATATGCTGTGCCCTGCAAACTTGCTAAACTAACTAATCAGTCTAGTAGCTCCTGCGTAGATTCTGTTGGATTTTCTGCAGAGACGAATGTGTTTTCTGAGAATAAAGGCAGTTGTACCTCTTCCTTTCCACTCTGGATCCTTTCATTGATTGATTTCTGTCCTCATTGAGCTTTGCATCTTCCTGCTTCTCTGTATCCCTGATAGCTGTTGATTGGATGGCAGATGTCGTGCCTGTCTCCTTGGCTGCTGGGTATTTCTGTATTCCTAGACGTATCCATGAACTGTGTTCTGGGAAGCTGTTAAATTACTTGGAAACGGTTTGACCCTGCTGAGTCTTGCTTTGAAGATGTGCTGCGTGAGACCAGAGTAGCTCTTACTGTAGGCTTCAGTTTCCCACCCTACAGAGGTAACACCATTCCTGGCATCCTGGCTGATGCCTGCCAAGTGAATAAGAGCTTCTCTACCCTGGAGGGTGGGGACAGCTCCTGATCTCTATCCTGCTTGAGCACTGAGCAAAGTTATCTTTCACTTTCTCGGGGGATCCCCTCCCTGGCCTCAGGTAGCTTCCTCACACGCCTGTGCTCACTGGTAGTTTGCTGAATACCCGAGCAGGACCCTCCGTGGATATCCAGGGTTCTTTCCCTCTGCAGCTCTCTTCTCTCTGGTCCCCCACCCTGCAGACTCCAGCCACCCAGACTCGCAATCAGAGTTTCCTCTGCCAAACTCTGGGTGTCACCCAGGCTCCAGCAA
>NW_016818743.1:0-6245 GCF_001698545.2 Rhinopithecus bieti
AGAAACCTTATAAACCAGAACCCATTGAGGTCCTATCTTTAGTCTTCTTAAACAGAGTAAGTGTCAGCCAAGAATTTTGTGTTCAGTAAAAATAATTTTCATATATGAAGAAGAAATAGTCTTTTCCAGACAAGCAAATGCTGAGGTTATCCGTCAACACTAGATCAGTCCTACAATAAATGTTAAAAGGAGTTCTAAAGCTTGAAACAGGCGTTCAGTATAGACCAGAATAGAACCTCTTGTAAACATAAAACTCACAGGGTCCATAAAACAATAACACAGTAAAGAAAACAAATATCTAGGTAAAAGTCAACATGATGACTGGAATAGTACCTCACATCTCAATATCAGCATTGAATGTAAATCTTCTAAATGCTCCACCTAAAAAATACAGGTTGGCAAAATAGATAAGAAGTTATAAACCAAGTATCTGCCATCTTCCAGAGAGTCATGTAACACAAAATAATTCTTATGTATTCAAGGTAAAGGGGTGGAAAAATATACTATTTGTAAATGAAAACCAAAAGCATTCAGGAGTAGTTATTCCTATATCACATAAAACAGACTTTAGAACAATAATAGTAAAAGACAAAAAAGGTTATATAATGATAAAAGGAAAATTCTAACAAGAAGATATTACAATCCTAATTATATATGCACCTAACTCTGGAGTTCCTAGCTTCATAAAGCAATTACTACCAGACCTAAGAAAAGAGATAGTGACACAATAGTAGTGGAGGACATCAACACTCCACTGACAGCAATAGAGAGATCATTGAAGCATAAAGTCAATTAAGAAGGACTAAACTTAAATTGCACCCTAGAACAAGTGGACGTAACAAATATTTATAGAAAAATTTCCCAAGAACTGCAGAAAATACATTATCACCACACATAACATTTTCCAAGATAGATGATATGATAGCCCACAAAACAAGTCTCAATAAATTTTTATAAATCAAAATCATATCAGGCATCGTCTCAAATCACAGTGGAATAAAAGCAGAAATCAATTCCAGAAGGAACCCTCAAAATTATACAAATGTATAAAATGTAAATAATACACTTCTGAAAAATTGTTGGCTTAACAATCAAATCAAGATGGAAATTTAAAAATTATTTGAAATAAATTAAAACAGTGACACAAATTATCAAAACCTCTGGTATACAGCAAAAGTAGCGCTAAGAGGAAAGTTTATAGCACTAAACACCTACATCAAAAAATCTGAATGATCACAAATTGGCAACCTGACAAAACACATCAAGGAACTAGAGAAACAAGAACAAACCAAATTCAAAGCTAGTAAAAGAAAGGAAATGAAGATCAGAACAGAACTAAATGAATTTTATTCCCTCAAAAAATTAATAAAACAAAAAGATTGTTATTTGAAAAGATAAACAAAATTGGTAGACCACTAGCTATGTTAACCAAGAATAGACAAGAAAAGATTCAAATAAATTCAACTAGAAATGAAAATTGGAACATAACAACCGACACCATAGTAATGCAAAGGATTATTTGACACTAGCATGAACAACTCTATGCTCACAATCTAGAAAATCTAGAGGAACTAAATACATTTCTGGAAACATACACACAAACACACAGTTCGAATCAGGAAGAAACAAATTCTGAACAAGCCAATAATAATCAGTGAGACTGAATTCATAATTTAAAAAACAAAAAGCTGCCAGGAACAAAAAAAATCCCAGGGCTAGACAGATTCCAGATTCACAGTTGAATTCTATCAAACATTCAAAGAATAATTGGTATCAATTCTACTAAAACTATTCCAAAAGATTGAGAAGAATCTTAGATATCCTCTCTAAGTCATTTTACAAAGCCATTATCATCCTGATACCAAAGCCAGGAAAGGGCATAAAAATTGAAAACTACAGACAAATATCTCTGATGAATTATAGATGCAAAAATCCTGAAAAAATACTACCAAACCTAATCCAACAGTATATCAAAAAGATAATTTGCCATGATAAATTGGGTTTCATCCCAGGGATGCAGGAATGCTTCAACATACCCAGGTAAATAAATATGATTCATTACATAAACAGAATTAAAAACAAAAATCACATAATTATCCCAATAAATGAGAAAAAAATTCAATAATATCTAGCATTTCTTTAGAATAAAGACTGTCAACAAACTAGCCACAGAAGAAATATACCTCAAAATATTAAAAACCATATGACAAACCCACAGCCAACATCATACTCAATGGAAAAAAGTTTTAAGCATTCCCCTAAGAATTGGAACAAGGTTGCCTACTTTCATCACTTCTATTCAACTTAATGCTGGAAGTTTTAGCCAGAGCAACCAGGTGAGAGAAAGAAATAAAGGGCATCCAAACAGGACAAAAAGTCAAACTACCTCTTTCTGCTGATAATATAATCTTATACCTAGAAGACATTAAAGACTCCTCCAGAAGGCTCCTTCATCTGATAAGTGCATTCAGTAAAGTCTGATTATAAAATTAATGCTCAAAAATCAGTAGCACTGCTATACACCAACAATGACCAAGCTGATAATCAACTCAAGAACTCAATTCCTTTTACAATATCAACTGAAAAAATAAAATACTCGGGAGTATCCTTAAACAAAGGAAGTGAAAAATCCCTATAAGGAGAGCTATAATACACTGCTGAAAGAAATAATAGATGACACAAATAAAATAAAAATGCATCCCATGCTTATGGATTAGAAGAGTGAATATTGTGAAAATGACCATACTGCCTAAAGCAATCTACAGATGCAATGCGGTCCCTATAAAATTTTTAACATTACTTTGATACAGAAATGCAGGGTAGAGAAGGATGTGGTCCCTTTAAATGATACAGAAATGGGGTAGGGCGTGGTCCCTGGATAGGGCTCCACCCCCACAGACTTTGAAGAGGACAGGCATTTTTGTTTTCCTGCTCAAATGTTGCATTTCTCAAGACTACCCTCGCCTGTCAAGCCCCCATCCTGTGCCTATAAAAACCCGGAGACCTTAGCAGTCAGACACACAGGTGGCTGGACGTCTAGAGGAACACATTAGAAGAGGAACACATAGGTGGCTGGATGTTGCGAGGAATGCAGCAGGGTAGGTGTGCACCGGCAGACTGGCAGGCCATCAACCAGTGGAATGAGGCAGAGTTTGGCCCAGGCAGTTGGAGGAGAGCCCGGGCCACTGAGTGGCCTGACTCTGGGGGAAAACGATTTCCTTTCTCGCTTCCCCATCTGCTGAGAGCTACTTCCACTCAATAAAACCTTGTACTAATTCTCCAAGCCCACGCGTGATTCAATTCTTCTAGTACACCAAGGCAAGAACCCCGGGGTACAGAAAGCTCTTTGTCCTTGTGATAAGGTAGAGGGTCTAATTGAGTTGTTTAACACAAGCCACCTATAGACGGCAAAGCTACAGGAGCACACGGTAGCACACACCCACTGGGGCTTCAGGAGCTGCAAACATCCACCCCTAGACACTGCCGTGGGGTTGGAGCCCCACAACTTGCCCATCTGTATGCTCCCCTAGAGATCTGAGCAGCAGAGCACTGAAGAAACGAGCCACTCCCCATGTCTCACGCCCTGTGAGGGGAACAAGGGAACTTTTCCCATCTCAATTTCTCACAGAATTAGAAAAAATAATTTTAAAATTCATTTGAAATCAAAAAACAACCCAAAAAGCCAAGGAAATACTAAGCAAAAAGAACAAAACAAAGCTAGAGGCATCACATTACCTGACTTCAAATTGTACTACAAGGCTATAGGAACCAAAACAGCATGGTACTGCTATAAAATTAGTCTAATAGACCAATGAAAAAGAATAGAGAACCCATAAATAAAGCCAAATACTTACAATCAAGTGATGATCAACAAAGCATGCAAAAACCTAAACTGGGGAAAATACACACTATTTTATAAATGTGCTAGGAAAATTGGATAGTCACATGCAGAAGAGTAAAACTGGATTGCTCACCTTATACAGAAATCAACTCAAAATGGATTTTAAAAACTTAGATCTAAAATCTGAAGCCACAAAAATTATAGAAGAAATCCTTGGAAAACTCTTCTGCACATCAATCTAGGCAAATAATTTATGACTAAGACCTCAAAAGCAAATGCAACAAAACCAAAAATAAATAAATGGGGCCTAATTATACTAAAAATCTTCTGCTCAGCAAAAGAAATAATCAGCAGAGTAAACATACAACCTAAAAATCAAGAGAAAATATTTGCAAATTATTCATCTGACAGAAGACTAATATTCAGAATCTATAAGGAACTCAAACAAAGCAGCAATAAAAAAAAGTAGTTCTATTAACAAGTGGGCAAATGACATGAGTAGACACTTCTCAAAAGAAAATATACAAATGGCCAAGAAACATATGAAAAAATGTTCATCATCACTAATCATCAGGGAAATGAATATTAAAATGACAATTAGGTACCACCTCAACCAAGCCAAAATAGCCATTATTAAAAAGTCAAAAAACAATAGATGTTGGCATGGATGTGGTAAAAAGGGAGTGTTTGTATACTGCTAGTGGGAATGTAAATTAGTACAACCTCTAAGGAAAACCATATGGAAATTGCTCGAAGAACGAAAAGTTGATCTAACATTTGATCCAGCAATCCCACTACTGAGTATCTACCCAAAGGAAAAGAAATCACTATATCAAAAAGACACCTGTATGTGTATGTTTATCACAGCACAATTCACAATTGCAAAGATATGGAATTAACCTAAGGGCCCATTAACCTATTATTGGATAAATAACATGTGGTATATACGTACCATGGAATACTACTCATCCATAAAAAAAAGAATAAAATAATATCTTTTGCCACAACTTGGATGGAACTGGAAGACATTATTCTAAGTAAAGTAACTCAGTAATCCAAAAGTAAATGCAGGCCGGTTGCAGTGGCTCATGCCTGTAATTCTAGCACTTTGGAAAGCCGAGATGGGCGGATCACTTGAGGTCAGGAGTTCGAAACCAGCCTGGCCAACATGGTGAAAGCCTGTCTCTACTAAAAATGCAAAAAAATTAGCAGGTTGTGGTGGTGAGTGCCTGTAATCCCAGCTACTTGGGAGGCTGACGCAGGAGAATTGCTTAAACCCGGGAGATGGAGGTTGCAGTGAGCCAAGATCACACCACTGCACTCCAGCCTGGGCAACAGAGTGTGACTCATCACACACACACACACACACACACACACACACACACACACACACACAAAATAAATACTGAGTGTTCTCACTTATAAGTGGGATCTACACCACAGGTTTGCAAAATCATACAGAGTGGTATATTGGATATTAGAGACTCAGAAGGGGGAGTGTAGAAGGGGGCCAAGGAATTAAAAACTACCTATTGGGTACAATGTACAGTACTCGGGTGACAGGTGCACTAAAATCCCACAGTTCACCTCTATACAAGTAATTCATGTAACCGAAAACCACTTGTACCCCTATAGCTACCGAAATAAAAAAATTAGAATAGTCATAGCAGCACTATTCAGTATAACCAACAGGTCGAAGCAACCCAAATGTCAATCAACAGATGAATGAACAGACAAAATTGGTATATTCATACAATAGAATATTGTTCAGCCTTTTAAAGGAAGAATGTTTGTCACATGTTACAACATGAATAAATTTTGAGGATGCAAGCAAAATAAGCCAGTAGCAGCAGCAACAGCAAATACTCTGTGATTTCTGTGATTCCACCTACATAAAGTATTTACCAGCCTAGGCAACATGGCAAAACCCAGTCTCTACAACAAATACAAAAGTTAGCCAGTAGTGGTGGTATGCATCTGTAGTTTCAGCTACTCAAGAGGCTGAGGTGGGAGAACTAGGTGAGCCTGGGAGGTTGAGGCTGCAGTGTGCCATGATTGTGCCACTGCACTGTAGCGTGGATGACCAAGTGAGACTCTGTCTCAAAAAAAGGATCTAAAGTAGTCAAAGTCATACAAAGAGAATGTCAAATGGCGGTTACTGAAGATTAGGGGAGGGAGAAAGGGGAAATTGTTATTTAGTGACCATAGAGTTACAGTTTTGCTAGATAAAATGTTCCAAAATCTCTTTCATAATAATGTGAATACACGTAACACTAACTATTCATTTAAAAGTGTTTAAGATGATAACTTTTATGTTATTATTTTCACAATAAGAAATGAACAAGCCATCCAAAAAAAGAAGTATTTTTAAATTCATATTGCTGAGTGTCTTGTCTTCTAGGGC
>NW_016818744.1:0-1398 GCF_001698545.2 Rhinopithecus bieti
GATATATTGTATCATATTGAAGGCTCTGGTGACAAAGGAAATAATTTTAGATAAAAACTAGAAAGAAGCTTTCTGAGAAAGTACTTTCTGATGTACTAATTTATCCCTCAGATTTACACCTTTATTTTCATGGAGCAGCTTGCAAATAGTGTTTTCTTGGAATCTGCAAAGGGATATTTGTGAGTGCATTCAGGCCTATGGTGAAAAGGAAGTATCCTCAGTAAAAATTAGAAAGAATCTTTCTGAGAGACAGCTTTGTGATGTTTGAGTTCCTCTCCCAGAGTTACACCATTCTTTTCATGGAACAGTTTGGTAGCACTGTTTCTGGGGAGTCTGAGAATGGATATTTTGGATTGCATTCAAGTCTAAGGTGACAAAGGAAATATCATCAGATAAAAATTAGAAAGAAGCTTTCTGAGAAAGTTTTTGTCATGTGTGAATTCATCTTACAGACATACAACTTTCTTTTCATGCAGCAGTTTGTTAACACTGTTTTTGTTTAATCTGCACAGGGATATTTGGGAGCGAATTGAGGCCTATAGTGAAAAAGGAAATATCCTCAGATTAAAACTAGGAAGAATCTTTCTGAAAAACTGTTTTGTGATATGTGAATTCATCTTAAAGTGTTACACCATTCTTCTCATTGAGCAGTTTGCTCACACTGTTTTCAGGGAATCTGGAAAGGGATTTTTTTCACCACATTGAAGCCTATGTTCACAAAGGAAATTTCTTCAGTTAAAACCAAAAATAAGCTTTCTGAGGAACGGCTCTGTGATGTGATAATTCAACTCACAGTGTTACACAATTCTTCTCATGGATCAGTTGGGTAGCACCGTTTTTAGGTAAACTGAGAAGGGATATTTTGGATCACATTGAAGCCTATGGTGGCAAAGGAAATATCCACAGATAAAAACCAGAAAGAAGCTTTCTGAGAATGTTTTTTTTGTGACGTGTGAATTCATCTCACAGAGTTACATTGTTCTTTTCATTGAACACTTTACTAACACTGCTTTCATGGAATCTGCAAAGGGATATTTGGGAGCACCTTGAGGTCTATGGTGAAAAGAGAAATATCTTCAGATAAAAACTAGAAAGAAGCTTTCTGAGAAACTGATTTGTGATGTGTGAATTCATCTCACAGAGATACAATGTTGTTTTCACTGAGCAGGTTGTTAACACTGTTTTCGTGGTATCTGCAATGGGATATTTGAGATCACATTGAAGCCTATGGTGACAAAGGAAATATCCTCAGATAAAAACAAAAAAGAAGTTTTCTGAGAAATTGATTTGTGATGTTACAACCCTCTTTTCACCGAGTAGTTTGGTAGCACTCTTTTTGGGGAATCTGAGGAGGGATATTTTCAATAGCAATGAAGCCTATGGTGACAAAGGAAACAT
>NW_016818745.1:0-3735 GCF_001698545.2 Rhinopithecus bieti
TGTGTCTCTCTTGCCGGGAGTTGGAGACTGGAGCTGTTCCTATTCGACCATCTTGCTCCGCCCTTACATGCTTTATATTTTTAAAGGGCCACAGCAGTGCTGTACAATAGAAACATAATGTGAGCCATATATATAATTTTAAAGTTTTTTAGTGGTCAATTTAAAAATGTAGAAACATGTGAAATTAATTTTAATAATATATATTTTACTGCATAGGCCCCAAATATTATCACGTTGATATGTAAATAATATGAAAATATTAATGAGATAGTTTACCTTTTTTTGTTCTAAGTCTTAGAAATCTAGTGTATAGTTTATACTTTCAGCCCACCTTCTTTTAGGCTGGCTATATTTCAAGTGCTCAAGAGCTATATATGGCTACTGGTGATCATATTGGCCAGCACAGGCCCAAAGAAACTTCTAGTGGAGTCTTTCCTATAAAGGTGGAGCTATGTTTGTTCATAGGCAAAACCAAAACCAAATCCAAAACAAAAAGTGACTCAGTATGTTTATTGGTTCCATGCTCCGTGCTGGGCACTAGATTGGGGAGACAAAAGGGTGCGGTGCAACCTCTACCGTAAAGCAGTCACACGTGAAAAGTGAAATCATTTTGGTTGTAATTTATAATGTGTCCAACCACAGGGCAGTTTTTGTGATTAATTCTCAAGCAAGTGATTCCGGCAGTTTAGAACTGTGAGTTTACAGGAGAAAGTAATCCCTACTATTTGAGATCGTCATGGAGTACAAGGGACATTGGACAAAGTATAATATTTGTCTAAGATGGGGAAAGAGGAGAGCAAGCAGTTCAGGTCGGGGAGACAGCTTGAGCAAATGTACAGAAGCATTGTGACACAGCGAGTAGATTAGCTTCGCTCTAACTGAGAATGCACAAAAAGAAAATTGTAGAAAGAAAGGTGGGATTCCTTTTGGCTATATTAGAGTTGGACTATATAGAGAGATGGTTAAGAGACCTCGGTTAACAACAGGAATGAAAATAATCGCAGGTAGCATGTGCCTGATTAGGGGCCAGTCCCTGTACCAAATTCTTTGTATTTTTTTTGTCATTGAATATTACAAATGAGAAAGTGGAATCTAGAGAAGTAGAAGTACTTGTCCAACGTCACACATCCAGCAAGTTGGCGTAGCAAAATTTTGAATACAGAGCCTTCTGAGTTCAGAGCATTTACCTTAACCATCAGGAGATATACTCCTGAGAATGTTGGAAGCAGTGGTCTCTGTGTTTGATTAATGGGAGGACCCCCAGCCCTATTGACAAAGGTGCTGCCGAAGTGCCGGTGTACCACCTGAACATATGACAGAGAATTTCTAGGCCAAGGATTCTCTGCAGTTTGTGTCTTCTGAAAAGATACAAATGGGCCTTTTAGCATGAAGCCCCTGCAAGTTGACTGAGGTCACTGACTCAGGTCTTTACAACCCAGTGTTCCACTAGTTGGTTTCCTCCTTTCTCTCTCCTCGTATACCCCAGCATCATACTAGAATACTGGGATCTCAGAGACCTTTTAGTTCAAGGCCCTGTTCTTATAGAACAGAAAACAGAGGGTTAGAGAGGAAAGGACTTTGTCCAGAGTCACAGAGTTTTAGAAGTGTTAGAGTTGGGGCCCACATCAGGACTCTTTCCACCCAGTGAGCTATGCTAGTGTTTGCCAAAGGCCTTCTCCATGGAAAGCAAGAAATTCAGATTAGGAAGTGTATTTCAATCACTAAGTAGTTGTTTTAGCTTTCTAGGGTTAACAGTTGACAAACTTTGCCATAGACGAAGGCATCCCTGAATTAAGAGATGGATTTAAGTAATAATTGCTATAAAATGAGTTTTTGGTAAGTGGCCTCTATAGCCTTATGGATTTCAATAAAATCAGATGTCCTTCAAATGGAAAAAAATGTTGACCTGCTGAATGTAATAAAATGGCACCTTTTAATGCAGCAAATCTTTTAAACTCGCATTTAAAAGAAAAGCAATGACTTTTAAAATTAAAGTTCAATGGTATCCCTTACTTGGAAGACAGTTCCAGTTGGAGAATAAATCATAGAATAAAAATACTTAGAGTAACAACAACAACAAAATGCTTAGAGTAACCATAGAATAGAGGCCAGGCCTTTTGGCAGGTATTCAGGCTGCCTTCCTTATCTGACAAACTGTTCACAACATAGAGTGGTCAGTCCCTCTAAGTCTGGCCTCTAAGGTCCCAGCACTTTGAATTCCTTTACCCTTTTTCTTCTGACTTTGGCCATCATTTCACTTTACGGCCTTGCTTCAGCCTTCTTTGTCCAAAGATACACTGTCTGCTTTTCTACTTTGCTTGGAAGCAAAAACATTTTAGAAAACTAAGGCCTGAAATAGCTAGTTACTACTTAATGTTTGCTGCTTATCCTTGCATCTGCTGGGACCTGGTGCTTGTCATGCTTATACAGTACAAGGAAGACAGAAGACAGCCCCTGTCATGCTTATACAGTACAAGGAAGACAGAAGAAGCCTAGTCATTTTAGAGGACGGGACTAAAAACATGAAGCAATGATCAAATCCCCCAAAATACAATAGTGCACTGAATGATGCTGTGCAGATAGTTCTTAGAGATATTTAGGTGTAGCTAGGCTAGATTGTTTCTGTATTGCATCAATAGATTGGTCCATGTTAACTATTCCACTTCACAATTTCTCAGGGATGGATAAGATGGCAGAGTTCAGGCCCCAAATTTAACGAAATAGAAATTTTCTCCATCAACTAATGAGTGGATAAAGAAAATGTGATATATATATACACCATGGAATACCACTCAAACATTAAAAAAATGAAATAATTTCATTTGCAGCAACTTGGATGGAGCTGGAGGCCATTATTATTATTATTATTATTATTATTATTATTATTATTTTATGAAGTCTCACTCTTGCCCAGGCTGGAATACAGTGGTGTGATTGATATCAGCTGCCTGCAACCTCCACCCACTGGGTTCAAGTGATTCTTGTGCCTCAGCCTCCTAAGTAGCTGGGTCTACAGGTGGCTTTTTTCGTTTTTGTATTTTTAGTAGAGACAGGGTTTCCCCATGTTGGCCAGGCTGGTCTTGAACTCCCAACCTCAAGTAATCCACCAGCCGTGTCCTCCCAAAGTGCTGGCATTACAGATATGAGCCATCGTGCCTGGCCTAGAGCCATTATTCTGAGTGAAGTAACATAGGAGTGAAAAACCAAAATTCATTTGTTCTGACTTATAAGTGGAAGCTAAGCTGTGAGTCTGCAAAGGCATGCAGAGTGATACAATGGACTTCAGAGATTCAGAAGGAGGAGGGTGGGAGTGGGCCAGGGATAAAAAAAGCTACACATTAGGTACAACGTATACTATTCAGGTGACAGGTGCACTGAAATCTCAGAATTCATCACTATATAATTCATACATGTAACCCAAAACCACTTGTACCCCAAAAGCTATTGAAATAAAAAAGCATATGTAAGTTCCATAACAGCACGAGAAATAGTTTTTTTTTTTTTTTTTTTAATACTTTAAGTTCTAGGGTACATGTGCACAACGTGCAGGTTTGTCACATATGTATACATGTGCCATGTTGGTGTGCTGCACCTATTAACTCATCATTTACATTAGGTATATCTCCTAATGCTGTCCCTCCCCTCCTCCCACAATAGGACCAGGGTGTGTGATGATCCCCTTCCTGTGTTTAAGTAATCTCATTGTTCAATTCCCACATATGAGTGAGAACATAC
>NW_016818746.1:0-1203 GCF_001698545.2 Rhinopithecus bieti
CCTGGAGTGCGGGCCGCCAACTGGGCCGCGCGGGCGGGCGCGCGCACCTGAGCCCGACGTCAGCGGCCCCCGCCCGGCGCGTGCTCCGGAAACGCCCTCCGGCGCCGTCCTCGCTCCTCCCAGCCGTGGCGTCACGCCTGACGTAGGTCTGACGTCATCGGCACCGGCCTGGGTGCCGCGGACGCCGGGCGTGTACGAGCACAGTTGAACGGTTGGGGTGTGGCAGAGGCATTGGGTGTGGGGCTGCGGGCTGCGGAGCTCGGCGGCGGCCGGCAGGATTGAGGTCCAGCCGCTCGGCTCCGCGCGGTCTCTGGCGGGGCGGGGCGGCCTGAGGGAGTCCTGCAGGCCAGCGGCTGCGGTCCGCGGCTTTCAGCACCCCTCCCCTCTCTGGACCGGGCTTCTAGGCCGAGCGTTCTCGCTCCTTCTGCGTTGACTGTTTTCTGTGTGGCTAACGTGCGGCCCACCAGGGGGGATTTTGAAGCACCTGATTCAGTCGGGCGCAAATTGCCTTGGTTAGTGGGCCGGACCGTGCCGCACTGTCCAGGGAGCGCCAAGGGTAGGTGCCTCGCTGGGAATCACATTTCAAGTGGAAAGGAGACTCCTGTTGCAGTTCCGTGTTGTCGCATTTCGGTTCACTACACACAAGCCACTGCCCTCTTGTCTGGGGGCTCCCCGCTCTTCTCACGGTGGCTTTCCTCTCTGCAGAGACCTCTGCGCGAAGTATACCGAAGCGCATTGTGTGTGTCGTCGGGAAACGGCGAACTGCTCGCAGTCCCACGTGGATTTCATTTTTTTCCCTTTACTTGCTCTTAGGGTGCGTGGTAGGCATCAGTATCCACCTTAGCTGCCCTCCTTTTGGGTTTTTCGTAAAACTGGAAAAACGAGAAGAAATTGCACTTTAAATTTAGTTTGTTTTTGTTTATTTTTGAGACGGAGTTTCATTCTTGTAGCCAAGGCTGAATTGTATTGGGGCGAGCTCAGCTTACTGCAACCTCCACCTCCTGGGCTCAAACGATTCTCCTGTCTCAGCTACCCGCGTAGCTGGGATTGCAGGCCCCTGCCACTTCCCCAGGGCTAATTTTTGTATTTTTAGTAGAGACGGGGTTTCACCATGTTGGCCAGGCTAGCCTCGAACTCTTGAGATCTAACCGTCTCGGCCTCCCAAAGTGCTGGGATTACAAGCGTGAGCCACCGCGCCCGGCC
>NW_016818747.1:0-1926 GCF_001698545.2 Rhinopithecus bieti
CAGATAAGACTTTTTTTTCTTTTTGGAGTTATTATTATTATTATTATTATTATTATTATTATTTTACCATTCATTCAACTGTTTGCGCAGAGAGAAGCCAGAAATCTCACTGGTAAGAAATTCTTAACCTTTTCCCGGGATGCCAGGCTTCTGGGTTCCCTTTCCATGAGTGGCCCTAGTGATGCAGCTTGTGGCACCATCACCCTGGAGGCCGAGCAGCATCATAAAGGAAAAATATTTTTTTCTTCTGGCTAGAGCAAAATATGTGATAAAACATAGACATTAGCTACTCTGTTTAGCACCCAATATCAAACTGGCAAGGCTTAAATTTGCCCCCAGATGGACCCTATCATCTTTTTTTCTTTTTCTTTTTCTTTTCTTTTCTTTTCTTTTCTTTCTTTCTTTTTTTTTTTTTTTTTTTTTTTTTGAGATAGAGTCTTGCTCTGTCACCCAGGCTGGAGTGCCGTGGCGCGATCTCAGCTCACTGCAACCTCCGCCTGCTGGGATCAAGCAATTCTCCTGCCTCAGCCTCTTGAGTAGCTGGGATTACAGTTGCATGCCACCACGCCTAGCTAATTTTTGTATTTTCAGTAGAGACGGGATTTTACCATGTTGGTCAGGCTGATCTTGAACGCCTGACCTCGTGATCCGCCCGCCTTGGCCTCCCAAAGTGCTGGGATTACAGGTGTGAGCCACCGAGGCTGGCAACCCTGTCATCTTTAATCCAGCCTCCGATTTAGAGTTTCAACACATGGACTCTGGGCAATATGGTTGCCCTGAGTAGCAGAAAAGATTAAAAAAAAAAAAAAAAAAAAGGGAAAGGAGAGAGAAAAAAGCATTGCCTATGGCGGGGCGGGGAAGGCAAAATGCTCAGGGAGGCCAGAGAAAGAGCCACCCATTGCAGCAACACTGAAAAGTTCAGGTGGCTGCGGCTGCTGTCATGAAGGTATCTTTTCTGGCAGTCCCATCAGTTCTCAAGTTTCCCCTTTTAGGGAGGAAAAAGCTCCCCATGTCCCACGATCTTGTACATGCCTAATCCTGTCACCCACAGACATCAGCAAAGAGTGCAAGGCAGATTAATACAAAAGCATAGTCTGCAGTGCCAAACCCCTTTTAGCCGAGTGGGAGACTTTACTGAGAGGGGCCTCTAACCCCCTAAATCTTAGAAGGGACTGTAACCCTCCTAAGTCAGGCCTCTAACCCGAGGTTAGTCAAGCATCCTTGCCTTTTATTAAGAGGGGCCTCTAACCTACTCTGTCTTAGAGGAGACTCTAACTCCCCTAAGTTGGGTCTCTAACCCAATCTGATTCTTTATCCCACCACTTACCCAAAGTTGTTCAGTCACTGCTGGAGTCTATTTCCTTTGGGTGAGGGGGGTCTCCTCAGTATTGTCCCTTTTGTGGTTTGCAAGATAGATGTTACTAGACCCCACCACTTACCCAATGTTAGCCTTTGGGTTGGGAGTTTCTGCAGTATAGTCACTTCCCTGGTCACCAGAAAGATGTTACCGGACCCCAGCACTCACCCAAAGGTAGCTGTTGGGTCAGGGTTTCTCCACTATAGTCTCTTCTGTGGTCACCAGAAATATGTTTCAGGAAAGGGGGTCCCGATCCAGGCCCCAAGAGAGGGTTCTTGGATCTCACGCAAGAAATAATTCAGGGCGAGTCCACAATACAAAGTGAAAGCAAATTTATTAAGAAAGTAAAGGAGCTGGGCATGGTGGCTCATGCCTGTAATCCCAGCACTTTGGGAGGCTGAGATGGGTGGATCACTTGAGGTCAGGAGTTCGAGACCAGCCTGGCCAACATGGTGAAATCCCGCCTCTACTAAAATACAAAATTAGCCTGGCATGGTGGTGCATGCCTGTAATCCCATCTACTCAGGAGGTTGAGGCAGGAGAATTGCATGAACTCAGGAGGTGGAGGT
>NW_016818748.1:0-686 GCF_001698545.2 Rhinopithecus bieti
CAACAATCTATTACTTAACATTCAAAACACTCCTTCAACAATACTTCAGTGTACTGGTGTCACTCTTCTTACTCACTGGCAAAACTCTATCCCAGGTTAAATTCAACTCTGCACCTTATCTTTGCATGAGCAGAAGTCTATGGCAGAAAAATATTATAGAGTATATTGTTTCTATTGTTAATAGATAAATCTCTGAACAAAAATTTCAAGTGGTCAAGTTTTCTGACACAAATATTACTTTGGCACACCACACTAAATAGTTATAATACTAGCAAGTTCCCTTCTCCACCCTCTAGGATACCCATCTCACACTTCTCTCTTTGCAAACACTACATCCCCCATCCTTCACAGCTAATGACTTCTCTACATACTTCGTAGAGAAAACAGAGTCAGCAGAGAAGAATTATCTTACCTTAAAATACCAACAACTACAGCCTAAGTGCAATACTACCCACGTACTTTGTGGTCACTTCTGTTATGGTCAAATAAATGTTTTTGTTTAAATTTCAGTCTCTCCTCTCCACTCATTTCAATTTTGTGCATGTGTGTATCTTTTCAGACTTTTTCCTTACATTTTCCTCTTTCTCCTGTATGTATGATTCCTTTCTCGTTTTCTTACTTGATTAAATCCATTGGTGTACAAATATTTCTTTTTTTTTTTTTTTTTTGAGACGGAGTCTCGCTCT
>NW_016818749.1:0-206 GCF_001698545.2 Rhinopithecus bieti
GCGCTCAGTAAGTACTCAGTACATGACTCCAGAGGATGAGGAGGTGGCGCTCAGTAAGTACTCAGTACATGACTCCGGAGGACGAGGAGGTGCACTCAGTAAGCACTCAATACACGACTCCAGAGGATGAGGAGGTGCGCTCAGTAAGTACTCAGTACATGACTCTGGAGGACGAGGAGGTGGCGCTCAGTAAGTACTGAGTACAT
>NW_016818750.1:0-897 GCF_001698545.2 Rhinopithecus bieti
TATTATTATTTCTTTTTAAGATGGGATCTTGCTACATTGCCCTAGCTGGACTCAAACTCCTGGGCTCAAGTGATCCTCCCATGTCAGCCTCTTGAGTAGCTGAGAGCATAAGCACTCACCACCAAGCCTGGCTGAATTATTATCTCATGACTAAAATACCTTTATTTAACTGTTACTTATGTGCTTAATAAAACTACAAATCTAGTTTATATTTTATATGTGTCTGCTGTGTACATAAATGCTAATTTTATGCTATAATCTATTTTTCCATGATAAGAAAATTTAGAGCACTTGAAGTATGATTTTTCTCTTACTTTGTTAAAGAGCTATCATCAGAAAAAAATGAATGATTCCTGCCGATATTATAAGTCACTCAAAGTGTTATTGGAAAAACTGAACAATAAAATGTCAAATCTTAATTTCATTGAAGTTGTTTAATAGTACAGTGTGTTTAACCACTATAAATTAAATAGTTTTTTTCTCATAATTATATTTTGATATGTATTCTGGAGTCAAATACTACTCTAATTCATTGTGAAACTGCATTGATGTTCTATTTGCTGACTCGTTTTCCAGCATGAGTCAACCACTTATTACAATTCTCTTTTCAAATTATTTCTATCAGGTTTCACCTATAGAAATTTCTATCAGGTTTCACTCTTTCAAACAGATCCAGACAATTGTTCTTGAGTAGCCGATGGAATATAAGTTAATTCATTTGAGAATGAAGATGTGGATTCTATACTTAAGGTGGTACACTGTTTTGGACGCGTAGGGAAGAAACTGTAACACCAACACATTTTTTGTGTCAGTAATGAAAACAAGAAGTGTTTTCTTTAAAAATATTAAAATATAAACATATTATAAATATACTTTTAAAAGTATAAATATATTTAT
>NW_016818751.1:0-206 GCF_001698545.2 Rhinopithecus bieti
TGTAATTTCACTAATATCTTTTAAGTGCCAGAGGCTCCCAAAGAGGTTGTTCCTGAAAAGAAAGTGCCCTTGGCTCCTCCTAAAAAGCCTGAAGTCCCACCTGTTAAAGGTATTTGTCACTGGCTTTAGGCTTCAGAAGATCAAACTCTTCTGCTCTTCAAAATATTTTTTCCTAGTGGTCTTCATAACTCCTAAATGTAATTTCA
>NW_016818752.1:0-1929 GCF_001698545.2 Rhinopithecus bieti
AGCCGCGTCCGGGCAGCCCGACCCGCGGGCCCCGAGGCCGCCGCTGCCTCCCCGCGCCTCCTCCGCGCCTCGCGCCGCCTCCGTCTCGGGCGCTTCGTCCTCGTCGTCGTCCTCGTCGTCGGGAACCTCGTCCCCGCTGTCCGCGCTAGGGCTGTGGCCGCCGCCGCCGCTGCTGTAGCCGTTAGTGTCGTTGGTCTCGGCCTCCCCTGCCTTGTAGGGGTCGCCGGCATCTGCGGGCGGGAGGAACAAGGACAGGACAGGGCAGTTAGGCAAGGCCCGTTCCCGGATCCCGCCCTTCGCGCGCCCCGCTTCCTCCCCCAGGGTTCCCTCCCGCCTCCTGCTCAACTCCTCCTGCTTTTTCACCCGCCTCCTCTCTCTCTCCTTCGCTCCGTCGTTTCCTTCCCCTCGGCCTGTCCTTCCTTCCCGCCGCCCGCGTCTCCTCCCGGTCCCTTGTTCGTTTCTCTCTATGGAGAGAGTCCTTCTCGCCCTGCGCTGCCCGTTCTCGCGGCGCCCGACGTTTTTGCTGGAGCGGGGCTGGACCGGTGCTGCGGGCCGGGCCGGGCTGCGGAGATTACAGCGGAGTGGCAGCTCCGATCGATCCGCGGGGCAGATACAAACTTAATTAAACTCATTTTGTGTAATGTACAAACTAGTTAAGGTCATTTAATTTATTTCGGCGTATATTACCCTCCAATTACCGCCGGCGCAGGACCAGCCAATTACCGGGCATTTAATAACAGGTCTGGGGGTGGGGCCGGAGCCGACCGAGAGAACGGGGCTTGGGGGACCCAAATCCTATGCCCTGGCCCCGACCCTACCTCAAGCCTCCAGGCCCTGAGATTCGGTCGCGACGGTCAGCCCCGGCTCCCCTGCCCGCGCCTCGGCCCCTGCGCAGAGTTGCCGTGGGTAGGGCCCTGCTCGGCCTCACCCGGAGGGCTGGGCGGGCAGGCAGGTCCGAGTGGCTCCCCGCAGCCTAAAGGCCCGGGTCGGCCGAGTCTGAACAGCAGCCCCGCATCCTCCAAGCAGAGGCCCTGCAGTGACTGCATTTTCAGTCTCTGAAATTTGGAAGAAAGCATCTCTCCCAGACAGGGTCTTCTATGCCCTGGCACAGGGGGCCTAAGTCAGGAGGAGTTGGGGCAGGTGCACTCCACAGAGCTGCCCAGTGGCGGCCACCGCCTGCTCTCCAGCCAGGTCGGAACCGAAATCTTCGGTAAGAAATGATCAATCGCTCCTGTCAGATTCCTCCAGGGCGACTGTGGGTCCCCGCTTCCCTCAGCAGGAGCAGGATCCGCCCCTAGACGACTGCGAGCGCCGTCCTAGCCCTGCCCCGGGTGCCTGGCCCCGCTCCCTCCCCGGCTGTGCTATGTGCGCGCCTTCCCGGCTTCAGCTGGATCCCGTCCTTCCGCCCCGTAGGCTCCCCGGAGGTGGAGGCTCTGAGCGCCGCCGCCGCAGAGTCCGTAAGGTCCCCTCCACTCAGCCGGATTTGTTCGCCCTCCATCTCGGCCGACCGGAAGAGGCCCCGCGCAGGTGCGGCCCTCAGCCTCCAGGCGCTGAGCCCGTGGCCGCGGCCCAGCCCCATCTGCCCCGCGCTGTCCTCCCTGTGCCTCGGCGGGGCCGGGAAGTTGGAGGGAGGAGGCGGGGGAGGGGACACAAAAAGCAATCAGGAGCGGGTCGAAGGCAATTCGCGATCAATAGCGGCCCCTAATAAGTGTAATAGGTTTTAATCGAGTAATTATCCGAATTTTGACCCTATAATTTAGATGTTCAGGGGGAGTTTGCAAGGTGCTTGAAAGAGATATGCACGCGCCGTAATGGGATATCGACCCGACCGGGGGCGCGGGCCGCCCCATTACCGGCCGCTTTCCGCCGCTAAGCACATTTCCCCTTAACCGTAATCGAAGGGATTTAATTGTTTTCCAGAGATAACCA
>NW_016818753.1:0-542 GCF_001698545.2 Rhinopithecus bieti
TTTAAAAAAGCCAAGAAATAGAGTCCTGTGGAATCCAGAGACGACTGCACTGTCCCTAACTCTCTTCTCTTTCTTGAGATGAGCTAAGGTTTTCCTCCATGGAACACGCTAAATGTTTCCAAGGGACAGACTCTGGCTATGTCATTATCCACAGTGCAGCTGGTGTTAGCCACGTGGTCCCAGCATGGCAGGGGAGGTAGAAGGGAGGGCTTATGGGTGTCAGGAGCCGTGAGCCAGAAAGCAGCCTGGACCCCAGGAGTGTGGGCCACACTCTCAGAGGCGCCAGACAGGTAGAAGCAGCTGAGAAAGTCGTGGAAAGTAAACAGAAAAGTCTTTCTGGGCCGGGCGCGGTGGCTCAAGCCTGTAATCCCAGCACTTTGGGAGGCCAAGACGGGCAGATCACGAGGTCAGGAGATCCAGACCGTCCTGGCTAACACGGTGAAACCCCGTCTCTACTAAAAATACAAAAAAAACAAAAAAAACAAAAAAGAAAAACTAGCCGGGCGAGGTGGTGGGCGCCTGTAGTCCCAGCTACTAGGGAG
>NW_016818754.1:0-957 GCF_001698545.2 Rhinopithecus bieti
TGAGTCCCAATTGGCTCCCAAATATCACTTTGCAGATTCCACGAGCACAGTGTTAGCAAACTGCTTCGTGAAGACAAAGTTGTAACTTGGTGAGATGAATTCACGTGTCATAAACAAGTTTTTCAGAAAGCTACTTTCTAGTTTTTATCTGAGGATATTTCCTTTGTCACCATAAGCTTCCTTGCGCTAGGAAATATCCCAAGGCAGATTTCAAGGAAACAGGGTTTGGGAGGGGATCCATGAAAAGGAAAGATTGACTCTCTGAGTTGCATTCACATGTCACAAAGCAGTTTCTCAGAACGCCTCTTTCCAGTTTTTATCTGAGGATATGTCCTTTTTTACCATAGCACTCACTGGGCTCCCAAATATCACTTTGCAAATTCCACGAGAACGGTCTTAGCGAACGGCTTCATGAGGGGGAAGGTGTAACTCGGTGAGATGAATTCACAGTTCACAAAGAAGTTTCTCAGAAAGCTTCTTTCTCTTTTTTATCAGCGGATTTCCTTTGGACCTAGAGTCTTCAAAGGGATCCGAAATATCAGTTCTCAGATTCCAGAAAAACGGGGCTAGCCAGCGGCTCCACGAAATACCGCTGCAACTCAGTGAGTTGATTCCGCACATCACAAAGCAGTTTCTCAGAAAGCGGCTTTCTTTTGGAGCTGAGGTTATTTGTGGTCTCAGAGCGCCACCTTGTGTCTTATTGCAGATTCTTTGAAAACACTCAACAAGCTTCTCAATGAAAAAACAATGAGGAAACTCTGTAAGCTGAATTCACCCACAACCAAGACGTTTCTGAGAGGGCTTCTCTGCAGAGTTCTCTGAGGATATTTCAGTATTCAGCATGGGATTCAATGATATCCAAGATGTCACTGTTGAGATTCCACAAAATGAGTGCTAGCAAACTCCTCCGTGAAAGAGTGGTGTAACGCTGTGAAATGAATTCACACATCACAAAGC
>NW_016818755.1:0-2453 GCF_001698545.2 Rhinopithecus bieti
ATCTGTCCCTGGGCCCTTCCCTAGTTCTGGATCCAGTTGCAGCCAAATGAGGGGCGGCGCGCGCTCCCAAGTCCCCGCTTCAGCGGCGGGCACGCTCCTGGCGCCCAACCCCCAATTCCCGGCTGCTCAGTGTCCCCGCCCCCGGGTTTCCGCGCCGGCGTAGCTATTTCAAGGCGCGCGCCGGGCGGTGGACTCACCGCTAGCCCGCAGCGCTCGGCTTCCTGCTAACTCTTCGCCTCCTCTCTCAGCTCCCAGCAGCATGGGTGTTGGGCCAGCCTCGCTGCTCGCCGCCCTCCTGCTGCTTCTTTCCGGCGACCGCGCCGTGCGCTGCGACACACCTGCCAACTGCACCTATCTTGACCTGCTGGGCACCTGGGTCTTCCAGGTGGGCTCCAGCGGTTCCCAGCGCGATGTCAACTGCTCGGTTATGGGTAAGCCGCCGGCTCGGCAGTCCTCCGGGTCGTCCTTTCTGCCCTTGAGCCCCTAACGCAGCGCCATGCTAACTACAGCTTGCCCCCAGGCAGACGCTTGTGGGTGGCCAGAGCATCTTGACTGGATTCGGGGACCCTTGGTGACATTCTTCTCCACTAGGCCTGCGAAGCTAAAGTTCATCTGCTGAGAACTTCTAACTCCACACTTTCTTGGTTATCTTGGGGACTCAACACTTTTATCAAGAACTTTTTTTTTTTTTATCTCTCCTGCTTAATTTTGTTTGGTTTGAGAGAGACTTGGGAATTGCAATCTTTTGATTCTCCAGTCCGATCTGGCAGCGTTATTTTTAAAATTTATTTTTATTTTCATTTTTTATTGCTATTGTGCTCGTGAAGACAGATGAGCTCAAAGACCCTCGAGGATATAGCAGGAAGTTTTCTCTTTTTGTTAGTTGCTGGGAAAGGGACTTTCTGCCTGGCAATTTTGGTTTGAGCGTGTATTGATGAGTACTAGAAAACGTCTAGTACCACTCTGAATTGTTTCATGCATTGCAGGGAGGTAAAAATTTTAAAAATAATAATAACAGAAAATTTAACTCTGAGCCTAGTAATTAGAAATGCCCAGAGTCATGCACAATGCCTGGCTCATGGAAGTCTCTCAATAAATACCTAGTGTTTGAACATACTGGAGATATTCCATATGCCTTCGGATAACGTGGTTACCCTTAGAAAAAAGAAGGGGGTGGGGTGGAAAAAAGACAGACAATCACTGGTCAGAAGAGTCACACTGTGGTCTACCCAAATCCTCTTACAGCCTGTGACTTCTGCAGAGTCAGTAAAAAATCAGCTATAATTTTCTTGTCAGCAGAACAAAGATTGTTAAGTCATTTGTTACCAAAGAAAGACCTTTTTAACTGACTATATAGCATTTCATAATCCTGAGCATTATAACTTTTTTTTTTTTTTTTTTTTTTTTTTTGGTAGAACAGCGTCTGGCTGTCCCCCAGGCTGGAGTGCAGTGGCGCGATCTCGGCTCACTGCAACCTCCGCCTCCCAGGTTCAAGCCATTCTCCTGCCTCAGTTTTCCAAGTAGCTGGGATTACAGGCACCGCCACGATAGATCATTTTGTGTCTTCTCCTGGGCTTAGCACATTGTCCTCCTTAGGATCTGATAGCTAGTCTGTTTATTTATCTTTTTGTTGTCATACCTTTTATTCTTGCATTTCCCACTTTTGACTAGCATTTTGCCTTCTCTCCGTTTCTGGAAGCTTGTAATTTTCAACATTCCCCATTTCTCCTTTTCTTCAGTGGCAAAATTTCTTCAGTGTTGTGATGCTCTGGAAAGGTACTGTACTTTTTGGGGTATCCTTGCCTGCTGGGCTGCATAGCGTATCTCTCCTTTTTGAGACAAGGTCTCACTGTGTTGCCCAGGTTGGAGTGCAGTTGTACAATCGTAGCTCACTGCAGCCTCCAACTCCTGGGCTCACAATCCTCCCACCTCAGCCTCAGCCTCTCAAATAGCTGGGACTACAGACTTGCACCGCCATAACCAGCTAATTTGTAAAAAGTATTTTTGTAGAGACAGGGTCTCACTATGTTGTCCAAACTTGAAGTCCTGACCTCAGCCCCCCCAAGGGGTTGGATTACAGCGGTGAGCCACTGCTCCTGCCTGCACTGTCTCAAAGTTTGAGAGCCTAACTGTGTTACAGTCTTGCCTGGGAGCAGGAACTGTTTGAGTCAACAAGATGGAGCCTCTGGTTTCTTCACTAGGCAGACTGTGCTCAAACTGGGTAGCATGAAAGGAAAGCAGCACAATTATAATTGAAATTGGGGGATTCTTTCCCCTATTGAAATCCAAATCATTTTCCTTTATTGTGCTTTTTTTTTTTTTTTTTAGGACCACCAGAAAAAAAAGTAGTGGTGCACCTTCAGAAGCTGGATACAGCATATGATGACCTTGGCAATTCTGGCCATTTCACCATCATTTACAATCAAGGCTTTGAGATTGTGTTGAATGACTAC
>NW_016818756.1:0-2456 GCF_001698545.2 Rhinopithecus bieti
ACCCCATCTCTCCTAAAATACAAAATTAGCTGGGTGTGGTGGTGTGCACCTGTAGTTCCAGCAACTCAGGAGGCTGAGACAGGAGAATTGCTTGAACCCAGCAGGTACAGGTTGTTGTGAGCTGAGATTGCACCATGCACTCCAGCCTGGGCAACAGAACGAGACTCCGTATCAAAAAAAAAAAATGTTTTTAAAGGTGATTTAAAATTTTTTTTAAAAAAGTAAATGTCAAATTATAATCCAGTTTTCCCCAACTAGATAGATAATCCAGTAGACAAATCTGCATACTTTGGGAACCAGGCCAGCAGAAGGGCGCCTGCCACCTTGTCCCTGTGCTGGGTGGTACGGCAGAGAGAAAGTGCCAGCTGACTGAGCTGACTCAGGGCGGACGGTGCCGCCCAGAACCCAGGCGCATGGGGAGGAGCGTATTTGTATTAGGCATCTTTACCCATCCCCCAAATTCATTATTCCCAGTGTTCACTTAATTGTACTAATATTGCCTTCTATTGATGTGTAAAACTGAGACATGATTAAGTAGTGACTGCCATCTCAGCTTTTTTGAGTGCTGTATAACACTAAATTCCATAAAACAGCTATTTATGCTTTGTTGAGATGGTTTCCAGAATGAAAGGCTGTGGTGATTTAATTGCAGGCAGATTTTGCAGTAGAAGCATTGGCAAAAGCTACCTACGAGCGGCTCTTTCGCTGGCTCGTTCATCGCATCAATAAAGCTCTGGACAGGACCAAACGTCAGGGAGCATCTTTCATTGGAATCCTGGATATTGCTGGATTTGAAATTTTTGAGGTATTCTTCCCCCTCTTCCTCTTGCTCTTCCTTCTTTTTGTTTGTTCTTTTAACAAATATTAAAGCTCACCATGTGCCCAGCACATACCAGGCACCGGGGATATAGTCCCTGCCATTCTCGTAGAGTCAAACAATAAATAGCATATAACCAGTGAATCCACAGGTCTGTGAGAATGCAGAAAGGGTGCTGTGATAGAACTGGGAGGCCAGCTTGAGATAGCTGTTCAGGGAAGGTGCCTCTGCAGCGGCAACAGTTAGGCTTACTTGAAGGATGAGACGCTGCCAGCCTCGGTCAGTTTGCCAGCATAATGAGAGCAATTCCAGTGGTCTTGTATGGGACAGAACTTATCAAATGTTCAAAGCTGCTAGAAAGCCAGTGTGACTGGATACAGCTGACCAGAGGGAGAGAGGAGTTGGAGACGTGGAGTAAAGTGTGGGGCCAAGTTGAGAGGCCGTCAAGGGGGCCAGTGTAGTGGAACACGAGCAAGATGACGGGTCTTGGCTGGGGAATCAGGAGAGGAGCAAAGTAAGAGGGAGGCTCCTGGGCAGGCAGTGATCTGTGTACTGCGGATATAACCAGGGTTTAACAATAGATTTCACTGTTGATCTGACTAGATTTGTCCAAACACTTACTCATCATCAATGCGGAAAAGGTTCACAGTCACACACCTGCTACAGTTTTGCAGGGAAGTGCATAAAATTTTGGGCATCCAAAAATTTATATCTTTATTTCCATAAATATAGATGTGAACCATGTAAATATAGTAAGGCACAAATATGAAATGCTTTTTGTGATCATCCATGTGTTAACTTTAGTCACTGTTGGGTATTGAATTGTCTTATTTTAAAATGAACCCCTTTAAAATTATAAGTCTATCCTCATAAATACTGAACCTGCCACTGCCACTCTAAGAGATTGCTTTAATGTGTATTGATTTGTAAATAAATTGAGAAATCACGAAAAGTGACTGGGTACAAATTGCATTAAAAAAATCTGTCACTTTCCTCTACATAAATGATCAGAAGATATAGTGAAAAAAAAGATCCTCATTTCCAACTGCAACAAAAACAGACAAAACACCTAAAAATAAATTTTAAAAGAAATGGGCAAGATTTAAATGAAGGCAACGTTACAGTGCTGCTATAAAAAAGAAAAGAAGACTTGAACAAGTAAAGAGACATACCCTGTTCTCGATGGGAAAGTGTTACATTTATGTAGATGGTAAAAATGCTAAGTTGTTCAGTGAGTATTATTTTAGGAAATTGGTTCAAATTGTTATGTTAGCTCCATACAATGGAATACTATGCATCCATTATAAATATAAATATAAATAATAATGGGCTGGCTTTATACCCTAAGGAAAGATCCCACAATGTAGTAAGATACATTGTTAAGTTAAAAAAAAAAAAAAAAAAGCAAGGTTCACACACATACGCACATTTCTGAGTGCATAGAATATTTCTGGAAGAATCACAAAAATAGGAGATACTGGTTGATTATAGGGAGAACAAATAAGTTTCACTGAAGTGAAACTGACTGGTGCAATTCTGTGTACATTTTGAATTTTATACCATGCATTATTGATTTAAAAATCAATTAAGGCCGGGCGCGGTGGCTCAAGCCTGTAATCCCAGCACTTTGGGAGGCCGA
>NW_016818757.1:0-1927 GCF_001698545.2 Rhinopithecus bieti
GCATTTAGTGCAATAAATTTCCCTCTACACACTGCTTTAAATGTGTCCCAGAGATTCCAATACGATGTGTCTTTGTTCTCATTGGGTTCAAAGAACATCTTTATTTCTGCCTTCATTTCATTATTTACCCAATACTCATTCAGGAGCAGGTTGTTCAGTTTCCATGTAGTTGTGTGGTTTTGAGTGAGTTTCTTAATCCTGAGTTCTAATAAAAATGGGCAAGGGACCTGATGAGACATTTCTCAAAAGAAGACATAGAGATGGCCAACAGGTAGATGAAAAACTGCACCAAATCACTAATTATCAGGGAAATGCAAATCAAAACCACAATGCAATATCACCTCGCTCCTGATAGACTGGCTACTACAATAAAGATAAAATATAACAAGTATCGGTGAGGATGCTGATAAAATGCACCCCTGTACACTGTTGGTGGGATGTAAATTAGCACAGCCACTTTGGAAAACAGTATGGAGTTTCCTCAAAAAACTGAAAACAGAATGATCATGTTATCCAGCAATCCCAGGAGCTCTGGGTAGCCCTTTCAACAAGATGCACAAAGGAGAAATACACACTGTTCACAGCAAGAGAATAACATAGGAAGGGTCAGACAAGAAACAATCTGACTTGAGAAAATAACCAAGAGAATGAATGCTTGGTCTTCAGTAGCTTCCCAGTTCCTCAGTCTACACTTTTTCTGGTTACGGCCCTGCTTTCCAGCTCTATGAGACACACCTATGTACGGGCCAAGGGTGAGCTGATGAATCAACTCACAAAAGGCAGATTAATTAGAGAAAAGGAATACAAATTTATTTAACATGTATTCCTTGGGAGCCTTCAGAATGAAGACCCAAACATACAGGGGAGGGCCGTGCACAGTGGCTCATGCCTGTAATCCCAGCACTTTGGGAGGCCGAGGTGGGTGGATCACCTGAGGTCAGTAGTTCGAGACCAGCCTGGCCAACATGGTGAAACCCCATCTCTACTAAAAATGCAAAATATCAGCCAGGCATGGTGGCAGGAGCCTGTAATCCCAGCTACTCGGGGAGCTGAGGCAGGAGAATCACTTGAACCTGGGAGGCGAAGGCTGCAGCAAGCCGAGATCACGCCATTGTACTCCAGCCTGGCTAACAAGGCAACAAGAGCGAAACTCGGTCTCAAAAAAAGAAAAGAAAAAAAAGATACAGGAGAAATTGTCCATTTTTATGCTTGGGTTCAACAAAGTACGGACAGCCGTGTAGAAATGTGGTTGGACAAAATATGATCATATGCTAATAGACAGAGGCAGGTAACCCTGCAAGGCCTGTCTGCCTGGATTCTTCTTGGCCTTTCTGAGCAGCATTCCTTCCTTCAGGGTGTGGGGCAGGGCCCTCTCTGGAATGGGGGTCTTATGACTTACAGTCAAACAAGGTTGGTCAGACAATTTCCTCACGGTTAGTTTTTGCACAGAAAGGCAGTGGGAAGGTTAGAGTAATATTTTAGGTTTATGACTGGCTTTGGGAAAAGGGATTCTGGTTTCTCTGACCCACCCTGGGGAAGGGGATCCTAGTTTCTGTGGCTAGCATGGGGGAAAATGGGACCCAGAGACAGCAGGGCAGGAGGTTGGAGAAACACTTTTGCTTCTGAGGTCTTCATTTTGGGGTGCTGTTTTCTGAGCCTCAACACGTGAAATATTATCATAAACTCCCCTATTCTGATTTAAGCTGGATTGAGTTGGTAGCTGTTATTTGCCACCCAAAGAGTCTTAATTAAGATAATATCAAATAGGAGAAAAAAACCAAAGAGACTGAGGACAGTAGAGATGTTAGGAGAAATAAAATGCTTTGAAGGGTTCTGGAATAAAAGCATTGTTTACACTCTGTTTTTCCATAAAATAAATTCGGGTATTTGAAATAGACACATTTTACTTGTTCTTTTATTTGCTTTA
>NW_016818758.1:0-436 GCF_001698545.2 Rhinopithecus bieti
CATTGAGGCCTATGGTAAAAGGGAAATATCCTCAGATAAAAACTAGAAAGAAGCTTTCTGAGAAACTGCTTTGTGATGCATGAATTCATCTCACATAGTTACACTGTTCTTTTCATTCAGCAGTTTGCCTACACTGTTTTCTTGGAATGTGCAATGGGGTATTTGGGAGCACCTTGAGGCCTATGCTGAAAAAGGAAATATCCTCAGACAAAAACTAGAAAGAAACTTTCTGAGAGACTGCTTTGCAAATTTTGAATTCATCTCATGGAATTACACCATTTTTAAAATTGCACAGATTGCTAACACTCTTTTCTTGGAATCAGCAAAGGAATATTTCAGAGCACATAGAAGTTTATGGTGACAAAGGAAATATCCTCAGACAAAACTAGAAAGAAGCTTTCTGAGGAAGAGGTTTGTGATTTGTGAATTCATCTCA
>NW_016818759.1:0-2692 GCF_001698545.2 Rhinopithecus bieti
AAAAAAAAAAAAGCCCTAAAGCATGCCTGGTGTCTGTCGCTGGTTTTGGGAGGGCTCTTTCAGGAAGGGGTGGGGTCTAGACCCAGGTCCTGGGGCTGTCCATGGGGGCCTGAGGTGGCTTCTGTCTCTCTGTGAGGACCCGCCCTTCCTGTGATGCTGTCTGCCTGGGCAGGCCCCTTCAGAGTTTGGGGACGCAGGTATCCCCAGCCGCCATCTCTTGCAGGCACTTGGTCACTTAGCTGTTCTGTGCCTCCGTCTCCTGCTCTGTAAAATGGGTATCCTGCCACTCTTAGAGGGCTGGGGCACAGAAACAGTGACAGGCCTTTTTTTGGGGGGGGAGGGTTATTTTTGGTTTTTGGTTTTTTGGTGTTTTTATGATGGAGTCTCACTCTGTCTCCCAGGCTGGAGTACAGGGGCGCGATCTCAGCTCACTGCAACCTCCGTCTCCTAGGTGCAAGCGATTCTCCTGCCTCAGGCTCCCGAGTAGCTGGGATTGCAGTTGTGTGCCACTATGCCCAGCTAATTTTTGTATTTTTAGTAGAGACAGGGTTTCACCATGTTGGCCAAGTTGGCCTCAAACTCCTGACCTCAAGTGATCCACCCGCCTTGGCTTCCCAAAATGCTGGAATTACAGGCATGAGCCACTGTGGTGGTCGACATGGGCTTTTTATACCATTGTGATTAGGATGAGAACAGCTGTGTTCTCCCCAGTCCCCGGGTGTCCTGGTGCACGGGACTGTCACCACCAGAAAGTGGCTGGCCTGCCTGGGAGCGGGGCTGCCACCTCCTCTTTCCCCTTTTACCATTAAGCCTAGCAAATCAGCTTACAGGTGGCAGGTTCTCAGTTCAACCTCACTTCTCAGGGAAATAGAAGCACCACATCCTCATTTTCCAGATGGAGAAAGGTGATCAGATAAGCCTCGTGGCCACTTTCTCTAACACCCAGAATTCATTCAAAACTCCTGCCCTTCTCACCCCCACCACTCCTGGGCACATCAAAGCCTTGGGATATGAAGTCAGGGGGTGCGGGTCCAGTGGCCTCTTAACCCACTGCCCTGCCCCTGCCCAACCACCTCCTTCCGTCAAACCATGTTTCCCTCTTTCTGGGCAGCTTCAGAAGGGAGCCCCGGTCTGCACAGGGCTGCCTCACTGCTTGCTGAAGGACCCGCTTGCTCTCAGGAAATCTGGGGAAATCTTGGGGATCTCAGTGTGGCTAAGTTCCTGGTGGAAACCCTGTCCTCTCCCCTGAGCATCCACAGAGAAATGTGAGTTTCCCACTCATCATCTCCCTGGGAAGGAATTAGAGGCATAATTAAAATGTCAGGTCCTTCCCTCTGTCCCTAGACAGGCTCATTCGTGTGGGAGCTATGAGCAGGGACTTCTGGCTGCCCCAAGGGAAGAAGAGAGAGGGAGGAGAGCTGAGGCCCATTGGGAGACAGGTCCCTAGGGGCTACAGTCTAGCTCAGGGATGACTGGGGAGAGGAAGGTACTGTTCAGGCGAGAGGCCCAGGCAGATGAGGAGGGGCTGGGCCTCCCAGACACCGTGCAACCTCCCAAGAGAGAAATTACTATACCTACACCAACTAACCAGGGACTCTTGAAGGGCCCAGAGAAGCCAGCCACCCCAAGCCCCAGAATCTGTTTCTTGACTGTTGATTGAAAAGCTCTGGCCGGGCGTGGTGGCTCAAGCCTGTAATCCCAGCACTTTGGGAGGCCGAGACGGGCGGATCACAAGGTCAGGAGATCGAGATCATCCTGGCGAACACAGTGAAACCCCGTCTCTACTAAAAAAAAAAATGCAAAAAACTAGCCGGGCGAGGTGGCGGGCGCCTGTAGTCCCAGCTACTTGGGAGGCTGAGGCAGGAGAATGGGGGGAACCTGGGAGGCGGAGCTTGCAGTGAGCTGAGATCCGGCCACGGCACTCCAGCCGGGGCGACAGAGCAAGACTCCGCCTCAAAAAAAAAAAAAAAAAAAAAAGCTCTGAGCATTCAAGAAGACCCAGGGACCTGGCTTGATTCACAGCTTTAAGGAACATACCTTCTGGCTGGGGTTTCAGTGGACCCAGGAGACAAGGAGGAGATGAGCACACAGAACCAGCCAAGCCACAGAGCTCAGTCAAGATTTGCTAGGAGCCAGGCGTGGTGGCTCACACCTGTAATCCTAGCACTTTGGGAGGCTGAGGCAGGAGGATCCGTTGAGGCCAAGAATTTGAGATCAACTTGGGTAACAGTGAGACAGCATCTCTACCAAAAAATAATTTTTTTTTTCCCCTGAGACGGAGTCTTGCTCTGTCGCCCAGGCTGGAGTGCAGTGGCGTGATCTCAGCTCACTGCAACCTCCATCTCCCAAGTTCAAGCAATTCTCCTGCCTCAGCCTCCCAAGTAGCTGGGATTACAGGCGTCCACCACCAGGCCCAGCTAATTTTTTGTATTTTTAGTAGAGACGGGGTTTCACTATCTTGGCCAGGCTGGTCTTGAACGCCTGACCTCATGATCCACCCACCTCAGCCTCCCAAAGTGCTGGGATTACAGCCATGAGCCACTGTGCCCGGCCAATAAATAAATTTTTTATAAAAGATTTGCTGGGCAGCTTTGGGCCAGTTATTTTCTCGCTCCAATTGGCTTCAGTTTCTCCATCTTTAAAATTAGGCAGTAGCTCAGTTGTTTTCAGCTTTTTACCAGAAGCTTTGTTT
>NW_016818760.1:0-1121 GCF_001698545.2 Rhinopithecus bieti
AACTCTGTGACTTGTATTCACAGGCCACAATGCAGTTTCTCAGAACGCATCTTTCCAGTATTCATCTGAACATATTTCCTATCACTTCTGAGCTTCCACAAAGTCAGTGCTAGCAGACTCCTCCATGAAAGAGTGGTGTCACACTTTGAAATGAATTCACACATCACAAAGCAGTCTCTCAGAACGCTTCATTCTGGTTCTTCTCAGAGGATATTTTCTTTTTCACCCTAGCCCTGAATGAGCTCCCAAATAGCAATTTGCAGAATTCACGACAACAGGGTTAGCAAACTGCTACAAGAAGGGAAAGGTGAATCTCTGTGTGATGAATTCATAGAGAAGAAAGCAATTTCTCAGAAAGCTTCTTTGTAGATATTATCGGAGGATATTTCCGTTTTCACCAAGGGCCTCAATGCGTTCCCAAATATCACTTTGCAGATTCCACGACAACAGTGTCAGCAAACTGCTTCTTGAAGACAAAGTTGTATATCGGGGAGATTAATGCACATATCACAGAGAAGTTTCTCAGAAAGCTACTTTCTAGTTTTTCTATTAGGATATTTCCCTTGTCACCATAAGCTTCATTGTGCTAAGAAATATCCCAATGCAGATTTCAAGAAATCAGTGTTAGCAAAAGCATCAATGAAACGAAAGTGTAACTCTGTGAGTTGCATTCACATGTCACAATGTAGTTTCTCAGAACGCATCTTTACAGTTTTTATCTGAGGATATTTCCTTTTTCACCATAGCCCTCATTGAGTTCCCAAATATCGTTTTGCAGAATCCGCGACAACAGTGTTAGCAAACTGCTACCAGAAGGAAAAGTGAATGTCTGTGTGCTGAAGTCACACATCAGAGAGGAACTTCTGAGAAGGCTTCTTTCTAGTTGTTACCTGAGGATATTTCCTTTTTCACCATAGGCCTCAATGTACTCCCAAATATCACTTTGCAGATTCCAGGAAAACACTGTGAGCAAACTTCCCCATGAAGATTAAGTTGTTACTCTGTGAGATGAATTCACATATCACAAAGAAGTTTCTCACAAAGCTTCTTTCACATTTGTTTTCTCTGTTATTTTATTTTATTTTTTTACTTTTTTTTTATTATACTTTAAGTTCTAGGGT
>NW_016818761.1:0-3061 GCF_001698545.2 Rhinopithecus bieti
CGCACGGGGCCTCTGGCCGCCGCCGCGCTCCCAGCTCGGACTCCAGCCCCGACGGCCGGCGCGACGCTGCACCGGCCCCGACCCGGCCGTCGCGAGCTGTCCTCCACCCCACGCTCCCGGGTCACTCACCCCGAGGCCGGGCAGCAGCAGCGTCAGCAGCAGCAGCAGCAGCCGCCGGGCCGGCATGGCGAGGACTCGGCCCTGACTCCGGGGCGGTACGGACAGAGGACGGGGCGGGGCGCCGCGACGACAGCGAGGCGGCGACCTAGCCTCAGCGGACGCAGAGCTGACTAGGCGACGGCGGCACCCCATTCCCGGCCCTATAAGCGCCGGGTGCCTCGGCTTCTTCCGGTCGGGGCGGGGTTGGGGCGGTGATGGGGCGGGGCCAACTCAGGGGCGTGTTCAGGGCGGAGATGGGGCGGGGCCGAGGGCGGGACGAGGGCGTGACCCGGGGCGGTGTGGGGGGCTGGCTCGGGGCGGGGCCGAAGGCGGTGCTGGCATCTGGTTGGCTTCGCTCCTGAGGAGGCGGTGGCGGCTATGAAGGACCCGGCCTCGGCATCCAGCGTCTGGGGGCGCTGGGTGATCGAGGCGCGAAGCTTGTCTGTGGCTGGGAAAGACCTGCAATGCCCCACCAGGTGGTCCCATTAACCCTGCCAAGGGACCTGCCGCGTCAGACTTCATCGGGGAAAAGGGCGGGACACGGGCGGTCCCGGGTGCCTAGAAGCCCCCTTTCCGTCTTTCCGCCGTGGTGGACTCATCGGCGAGGTTTACTGAGGCGACCTCCGGAGCGAAGGTTTCAGCCGCTACCGGAGGCTTCCAGCAAACACGGCTCAGCTGCCCCGCGCGGCAGTCGCAGTGTTCACAGCCGTAGGGTTCTCCAGCTGTGCCTCGTCTCCTCCAGTGCCTCTTTCTTCCTTTTCCTTGCCCTCAGGAATTCCCCTCAAGTCATATCCAACAGTCATCAGTTCCGTTTGGAATGAACCACGGCCAAGTCACTCACCAAAAATTATAAGGAGGAAACCAATTCGGCCACTTGTGTCACGTGCGTTGATGTGACACGTGTGGATGTGAAGTTTGAGATGGCCTGCGTCACAACTCGTTGGAGGGAGTGGGTGGGCTGAGGCCTCCTGCAAGGTCTGTGTGAGGGTGTGGACTACTAATTAGAGTTAAAGAGCTCGGCAGCTTTTTGGTCACTGGCACTGGCCTCCACTGAGAGGGACATGGGGACGGAGGACATGTCTTTTGCAAGGAAAGAGAGTAAACTGAGATTTGGAGCCCAAGGAAAGGTATCTAACTTATCCTAGGGGAAAAAGAAAACAGGGCTATGACATTCTCTAATTTTTCCTGACTTGCTCATATGAGAGCCTAAGATTTTTCGAATTTGAAGGAAAAGAATAAGCAGTTCTAGACAAAACAACAAAGTAGTAGTGGGGGACTGGCCAAATGTCCAGTCTGTGTGCATTGTGGTCAATCTTATCCAACTAAAACAGACCAAAATGATAGTAAGTCCAAATCGTGCAAATAGAACTCCCCATTCCTAACCCCCTAGGCCTGGATTACAATGAAGGGACTAATCCCTACCGCATGCTGGAGACTCCAACGCATCTCTGTAAGAGTGGGAAGAATCTTGGCAACTGTGAAAACAGTAGAAACATTTTGAAAAGTGTTACCTGCATGTCTAAGTGCAAACAGAGGTTTGGGATTGGCAGAGAGATGTACTGAGAGACCCAGCACTCCTGAGCAATGTAGCCAGGTGTCCAGAGAGGCCTGCAGCCCTGAAACTGGGAGGAGCTCTTTATTTCTTGACCTTTTATCTTTTCTTTTTAGAGATGAGGTCTCACTATGTTGCCCAGGCTGCTCTCGAACTCCTGGGCTCAAGAGATCCTCCCCAGTAGCTGGGACTACAGGTGTGCCCTATGACACCTGGCTTGGGAGGACCTCTTTAATGATTACCTGTCCAGTTTGCCAGCTGACAACAGCATCTGTTAGACCCTGTATACTTAACTTAAAAGAGAAGCTTGACTGAAAAATGTCACTTTCACATCCCCCCGCCAGTGCTTTTTCTCAGAGTAAGTCTACGAGGGAAAATTCGCTGTACTGGAACTCTGGCAGCCCTTTTACAATTCAAAATGTCACTGTGACCCTGTAACATCAGCAGATGAAACACAAAAGGGAATGCTGACCTCAATTTCACTCATAAATCAGTTTTAAAGATCTTAGAAAGAAAAAAAAAAATCCGTTCCAAGAAGCCTGGCCAGGTATTATTTGTCTTACACTCAGTTGGACTAAATCCCCAGGGCTTAATTGCACTGTTACATGTTCTCTGATTTTTTTTTCTTTTTCTTTTTTTTTTTTTTTTTGAGATGGAATTTCACTCTTTTGTCCAGGCTGGAGTGCAGTGGCATGATCTTGGCTCACTGCAACCTCTGCCCTTTCGGTTTCAAGCGATTCTCCTGCCTGAGACTCCCAAGTAGCTGGGATTACAGGCGCCCACCACCATACCCGGCTAATTTTTGCATTTTTAGTAGAGACGGGGTTTCACCATGTTGGCCAGCCTGGTCTCGAACTCCTGACCTCGTGATCCGCCCGCCCCTGCCTCCTAAAGTGCTGGGATTACAGGCATGAGCCACTGCACCCAGCCCCATTCTCTGAATTTCTTATGCATCGTCCACATACTTCATGCACTTCTCCACTTGCTTGGCAGTCCAGACTGATAAGCACTGGTTTTATTTATGGTGGCATTGCCCATAATCTTGCTCCACAGTCAAGTACTTCTTTTTTTTTTTTTTTTGAGACGGAGTCTGGCTCTGTCTCCCAGGCTGGAGTGCAGTGGCTGGATCTCAGCTCACTGCAAGCTCCGCCTCCCGGGTTTACACCATTCTCCTGCCTCAGCCTCCCGAGTAGCTGGGACTACAGGCGCCCGCCACCTCACCCGGCTAGTTTTTTGTATTTTTAGTACAGACGGGGTTTCACCGTGTTAGCCAGGATGGTCTCGATCTCCTGACCTCGTGATCCACCCGTCTCAGCCTCCCAAAGTGCTGGGATTACAGGCTTGAGCCAC
>NW_016818762.1:0-23220 GCF_001698545.2 Rhinopithecus bieti
AAAAAAAAAAAAAAAAAAGAAATTTCCTATCAATCTATAATTGCTTCAAAATAAAATGGGTGAAAGAATACAGTATAAAATACACCTCAATAAAGTTGATTTTTTTAAACTTACTTTATTCCTGGCACTGTGCTAGTGCCTGGATAGACTAGCACAGTGGATAGTCTAGACACTGGATAGTCATATCCCCTGGATATGACTAATACCTGAACACATGCTCTCCTTTACCTCTTCCCACCTCATCCCCCATACACATTCCCTAATCAGTTTCTCAGCCATACTCCATTGCTTGTTTTTGGATCTTTCATTAAAGATTAAATGGTATTTCTGAGAGGAAAGGAAGAAGGCAGGAACCAGAGCTTTCTGGTAATCACCAAAAAACAGGCAAGCTCAAGAAGGAGAGAATGGCTCCACAGACAGTGAAAATTAGACAAATGATGTGGAGAAGGGTGGGTGTGTTTACTTTAAGCAAAGTAGCTACTGGACAATATCCCCATAAACTATTTTGTGTCGCCAAACTCAGCGCTGTTTATTCTGCACCACCAACCTCACTCTGGCAACTCGAATTCATACCATTGTTCCGAAGAAAGATTAGTGCAAATATAACATCAAGACTGGAAAAAACAGCTCAGACAGCAGTGGCACCTTAATAAATATGAAAGATGGTATTTTGCTTACCAGCCTAGTATTCTATAAAGTTCACTGCAGATGTAGACCTCAGAGCAGTCACTTGTGTACAATGATTGATGATCATCATTCCAAGCCCCTGGGCTTAGGTGACTCATGAAGGAAAGAAGGATGCCCAAGAATCTACATCAGTTATTGATTTTTTTAAATCTGAGTCTCTCAAACACCAGAAAACATTGATCAGACATAAGTACACTCAGCCCTACGTACATTCAGGCTCACAGAGATTGCAATTACCCCTCCTCCGTTGCTCATATGTATGCAGTAAGATGCCCTTTTAAAACTTATTTTCTCATTTCAATTCTATCTTGAACATTCCTTAATATATTGAAAATGAAATCTGACTCTGATTTTTTCCCAGTCCTTCCAGGGACATTCTTGGTGAACCTAGAATGAGGGCAGAAAAAAATGTGCTTCCCTCTACCAAAGAGATGTCCAATCTGTTAGCTCCCTGAAAAAATCTGGCATGTTATTAATTAAGCATTTTCCTTATTGAGCTTTCAAAAAATGGTCCAATATAAATCCTGATTGAAGAATATGATGAGATGAGGAAGCTGGAATCCAAGTTCACAATCGTAACAGAGACTGTGTCTACCTCACCCATGTATGTATTTCTAGCACTTAGCATGATGTGTGGTACATGGCAGTTACTCATTATTTTTTAGTCGAATTGAAAACTGGCAAAATGGTTTGTCAGGAGAATCGTCTTCTGTTTAAAGGCACCTTTGAAACAAATAGAAATATGTCTGATCCCAAAAATACGTGGGATAGACATACTCCTTATTTCTATTTCTCTGCTATATAGTGCATAGACTTTTTCCAATATCTTTTCCTCGATATCTGAGCCCCAGATACACATTTTTTTTTTTTTTAAGACAGAGTCTTGCTCTGTTGCCAGGCTGGAGTGCAGTGGCACGATCTCGGCTCACTGCAACCTCCCCCTCCTGGGTTCAAGCGATTCTAGTGCCTCAGCCTCCCGAGTAGCTGGGACTACAGGTGCGTACCACCATGCCCAGCTAATTTTTGTATTTTTAGTAGAGACAGGGTTTCACTATGTTGGCGAGGATGGTCTCGATCTCTTGACCTTGTGATCCACCTGCCTCAGCCTCCCAAAGTGCTGGGATTACAGGCATGAGCCACAGCGTCCGGCCCAGATCCACATTTTTAAAGGTCTACTAGACAGTGCCACCTGGATCTGGCTGGTACTTACTCAATATGCTTAACCATGTCAACCCCAAGTCTTTGTAGTCTCCCAAGTTAGACCAGTAATTCTCAACCTAGGGAATAAACAGCAAACAGATCATGGAGTCAATGGGGCTACCAAGGGAGGGTTGTCAGCCCCAGATACAGGAAATAAGAGGGTACATTGTCAGTTGAAAATTTAAAAACAATAATAAAAGTGGCTAACGTTCAGTCTGCACTGTCTTATTGCAATCATCAGCATGCTAAATAATGTCAGTGATAAAATACTCCTCCTCTGTCTAGTACATCTATCATCTATATTTATCTATCATTATCTATCTATCTATCTATCTATCTATCTATCTATCTATCTACACTATTGCTCCAAGTGTTTTAAACAATTGCTGTGGATACTTTTGAGTGTGAATAATATTTATTTAAGCTTCAAATTGAATACTTGTATTACTTACTCTTTAATAAATATTATATTCTACATGGAATTTGACTCAAAGATCTCCCAGTGCCAGGTGCAGTGGTGCATGCGTGTAGTCCCAGCTACTCCGGAGGCTGAGGCAGGAGGATCGCTTGAGTCCAGGAGAATCCAGCCTGGGCAACATAATGAACCACCCCCCATCTCTAAGAAAATAAATAAATAAATAAATTTTTAAAAATAAAAATATAAAGAACTCACAGTTACACAGTTGTCCCTGACATAAGTAGAATCGCACCTACTCTCATTCATTTAGAGAATAAGTTTTCAGAGTTTCAGAATCATTCCAGAGCACTTTAGACATAATTCAAACCTCCAGTTCCTGTGGTGCTACATAGTTCTATGTTTATTTTATTTATTTATTTATTTTTTGAGACGGAGTCTCGCTCTGTCACCCAGGCTGGAGTGTGGTGGCCGGATCTCAGCTCACTGCAAGCTCTGCCTCCCGGGTTCACGTCATTCTCCTGCCTCAGCCTCCCGTGTAGCTGGGACTACAGGTGTCCACCACCGCGCCCGGCTAATTTTGTATTTTAGTAGAGACAGGGTTTCACCGTGTTAGTCAGGATGGTCTCGATCTCCTGACCTCGTGATCCGCCCGCCTCGGCCTCCCAAAGTGCTGGGATTACAGGCGTGAGCCACCGCGCCCGGCCAGTTCTATGTTTAAATAGTAGATTTGAGATTCAATAAAAATGATAGCATAGCAATGGTAAAGACGAAGCAGAATTTAAGTTACTTGAAGTCTGTCATTCTATATTACCAGTTGGAGTTTTTATCCTGTTTAGATTTAAAACAGAAGTGAAAATTACGAGGCAAAGCTTTTTTGTGTGGTAAATAAAATTTTTAGTTCATACATGAAACATTTTACTGATTTTTTAATCTTTTTAAATTAAATTTCTTTTTTTTTTTTTCTGAGACATAGTCTCGCTCTGTCACTAGACTGGAGTGCAGTGGTGCAATCTTGGCTCACAGCAATCTCCGCCTCCCGGGTTCAAGCGATTCTCCCGCCTCAGCCTCCTGAGTAGCTGGGATTACAGGTGTGCGCCAACACGCCCAACTAATTTTTGTATTTTTAGTAGAGACGGGGTTTCACCATGTTGGCTAGGATGGTCTCGATCTCCTGCCCTCATGATCTGCCCGCCTTGGCCTCCCAAAGTGCTTGGATTACAGGTGTGAGTCACTACTCCCAGCCTAAAATTTATGTTTAAATTATTAATTATTAGTTTATTTAAAACTTTTAAAGAACAAGAAAAGACCCAAAAATACAGTAGCTTAAAAAATAGTTTATTTTTCTCTTATATCGATCAGGTAGATAGTCTAATGCTAGCTTGGCATCTCATGGAGTCACATGGTGTCAAGGGAAATGAGTTCTTCCATCTTGACACTCTATCTTTAGCAATGGCTCACCGCTGTGTCCATAATTCAGCCTGAGAGAGGAGAGAAAGAGAGGACCCACACTTCTTGTAAGAGCACACTCAAGAAGTTGTACACATTCTCCCACTCACATCCCCCAGCCAGAATAGGGCTGCTGCCCATAGTTGTACAAGTTGTTGCACGGGGGCATCTGGCATAGGGTGAGCAGGGCAGGGGCTAAAATCCAGCTTGCCCTCTGTTGCCATGGTATTCACATCACAGCACTGCACGTGCTCAGAGGAAGGGGTGCCTTTTTCTAATTCACACAGAGGCACGATTTGGGCCAGCAATAGTTCTCAGCCAAAAACTGTTACATAGCCACAACCAGCTGCACAGGGAAAGTAGTGGAATACAGGAATTAGATAGGCAGCCATTACCCAACTAAAACTTGATTACAAAAAGAAGGGGGAAATAGATATTGGGCAAATCTAGAGTATAGATCACAAATACAAACACAAAAACCTAAGGAAAACCTGCTCTTCTCTTATGTAAGGCATGGTTCATAACCTTGTAGCATGAGTCTTAGTCTATTCAGGCCACTATAATAAAATACCATAGACTGGGTAGCTATATGCAACAGAATTTTGTTTCTCATAGTTCTGGAGGCTGGGAAGTCCAAGATCAAGGTGCTAGCAGATTCAGTGTCTTTTTGAGGGCTCATTTCCTCATAGATGGACATCGTTTTGCTATGTCCTTACATGGAGGAAGGGACCAGTGACCTCTATCAGACCTCTTTAATAAGGACACTATGTATGGCCAGGAGCAGTGGCTCACACCTGTAATCCCAGCACTTTGGGAGGTCAAGGCAGATGGATCACTTGAGGTCAGGAGTTTGAGACCAGCCTGCACCGTGGTGAAATTCTGTCTCTACTAAAAATACAAAAATTAACCGAGTGTGGTGGAACACACCTGTAGTCCCAACTACTAGGGAGGCTGAGGGAGGGGAATTGCTTGAACCTGGGAGGTGGAAGTTGTAGTGAGCTGAGATCATGTTACTGTGCTCCAGCCTGGGTGACAGAGTGAGACTCTGTCTCGGAAAAAAAAAAAAAAAAAGGGCACTAACCCATCCCAAAAGTGGCCTATCTCCCAAAGGTGGCCTATCTCCCAAAGGCCCCACCTCCAAGTGCCCTCACACGGAGAACTAAAGTTTCAACATAAGAACTGGGGGAAGGAATACAAACATTCAAACCATAGTAACGGAGATTCAGAAATGAAGTCAGGGCAGGGCAGGGCAGTCCATGAACTGGGATAGGAAAAAAATTTCATCTTTACTTTTACTACCCTCTAACCATAATTGGCATTTCTATTATGAACACAGGCAACAAGCTATAATAGTGTTAGTCATACCTATAACCTTGTCCATAATAGAAACTGTAGTTTTCAGGTACATTACAGTTGTTACAGATGTTTTGACACGTCATTTGTATTCATGTGTACTTAGAAATTATGGGACTGAACATACTTGTAATCCCAGCACTTTGGGAAGCTGAGGCAGGAGGATCACTTGATCCCAGGACTTTGAGACCAGCCTGAGCAACAGAGTGAGATCCCATCTCCACAAAAAATTAAAAATTGACCAGTCGCAGTGGTACATGCCTGTAATCCCAGCCACTCAGGAGGCTGAGGTGCAAGAATCAAGAATCAGCCAGGCGTGGTGGCTCACGCTTGTAATCCTAACACTTTGGGAGGCTGAGGTGGGCGGATCATGAGGTCAGGAGATCGAGACCATCCTGGCTAACACGGTGAAACCCCATCTCTACTAAAAATACAAAAAATTAGCCAGGCGCGGTGGCGGGCACTTGTAGTCCCAGCTACTCAGGAGGCTGAGGCAGGAGAATGGCGTGAACCCAAGAGGTGGAGCTTGCAGTGAGCCGAGATCGCGCCACTGCACTCCAGCCTGGGCGACAGAGCAAGACTGCGTCTCAAAAAAAAAAAAAAAACCACTATGTTAGCTTTTAAAATTACCACTACATTTTATTATTTAATGCACTAATAAAGAATATATATTAACATATTCCAATTTGTAAAAGTATTTTGATAACTGTATTTCATTGTAATTGGTGTAATGGGTTAAAAAGTGACCCCCCATATTCTGTCCTTCCCAGAATCTCAGAAGGTGACCTTATTTGTAAACAGGTTCATTGCAGAAGTAGTTAAAATGAGGTCCCCTTGGAATGGATGGGCTCTTTGTTGTTGTTGTTGTTGTTGTTGTTTGGTTTTGAGGGTTTTTTTTGAGACAGGATCTCACCCAGTCACCCAGGCTGGAGTGCAGTGGTGCAACCATGGCTTGCTGCAGCCTTGACCTCCCCAGGCCCAATCAATCCTCCCACTTTAGCCTCCCAAGTAGCTGAGGCTACAGGCGCACACCACCACCTCCATGTAATTTTATTTTTTATTTTTTTGTAGAGATGGGGTTTCACTATGTTGCCCATCCTAGTCTCAAATTCCTGGACTCAAGCAATCCTTTTGCCTCAGTCTCCCAAAGGGCTGGTATTACAGGCATGAGCCACTACACCCAGCCTTGGGCTCTTCAATCAGTATAACTAGTGCCCTTATAAAAAGAGGAGAAGAGACACAGACACTGGGTAAAGATGGCTATGTGAAGACAGAGGCAGGGACTGGAGTGATGCAGCTAAAAACCAAGGAACATCAATGATTGCTGGCAACCCCGGAAGCTGGGATGCAGCAAGGGAAGGATCCTTCCCTAGACCCTTGAGAAAGCATGGCCCTGCCAACACCTTGATCTTGCACTTCAGCCTCACAAACTGTGAGACAGTAAACCTCTGCTGTTTCAAACCACTCAGGTCATGGTATTTTGTTATAGCAGCCCTAGGAAATGAATACAATTGGCCTCCTTTTAATAGTATTAGTCACTTAAAATTAGTACATTCATCTTTTTAGACATCAGTTATTGAAAACATTTTGTCTTTAAAAAAATTATTAGTCACTTGCAAACATTATTCTGAGGGATTTTGTGGCATAAAAAAGATAAGCATTCTTGAGAAGAGGAATGTGTAAAATTGTTCTACATTCAAAAAGAGTCCTCAGGCCGGGCGCGGTGGCTCAAGCCTGTAATCTCAGCACTTTGGGAGGCCGAGACGGGCGGATCACGAGGTCAGGAGATCGAGACCATCCTGGCTAACACGGTGAAACCCCGTCTCTACTAAAATACAAAACTAGCCGGGTGAGGTGGCGGGCGCCTGTAGTCCCAGCTACTCCGGAGGCTGAGGCAGGAGAATGGCGTGAACCCGGGAGGCGGAGCTTGCAGTGAGCTGAGATCCGGCCACTGCACTCCAGCCCAGGGGACAGAGCAAGACTCCGTCTCAAAAACAACAACAACAACAACAACAACAACAACAAAACAAACAAAAAGAGTCCTCATAAAGTTTAGAAACTTTCTATTCCTTTCCTTATTTTTCTCCCCCAACCCAATCCAATCCAATCAGTTTGTTGTTGTTGTTGTTGTTGTTGTTGTTTTGAGGCGGGGTCTCGCACTGTCACACAGGCTAGAGCACAGTGGTACAATCTCGGCTCACTGCAACCTCTGCCTCCCAGGTTCAAGTGATTCTCCTGCCTCAGCCTCCCAAATAGCTGGGATTACAGGCACCTGCCACCAAGCCTGGCTAACTTTTGTATTTTTAGTAGAGACAAGGTTTCGCCATGTTGGCCAGGCTGGTCTCGAACTCCTGACCTCAGGTGATCCACCCGTCTCGGCCTTCCAAAGTGCTGGGATTACAGGCATGAGCCACTGTGCCTGGCCAGTCCAATCAGTTTTTAAATCCTATCTGTTATATCTCGGAAATAGTTCCTAAATGCTGTAGTAAGTTTCTTGTCCAATGGGCAGCAAGTCAATATACTAAGACACAGGAGACTGCAGCAGAGAAACTTTAATAATCACAGGGAAGTCAAACGAGCAGATGGGAGGGAACCTCAAATCTGCCTACTCAAGAAGTTTGGGGATAGGGATATTAAGGAGTTTAGAGAGGGCTTGAAGTGTGGGGATTGTTGATCGGTGGAAGGGTGAAAAGTGATTTTATGGGATGGGAAGATGAAGAATGTACATTCTTATGCTTCAGTTCCCCTGTGGGAGGTCTTCAAACTGGTTAGTGTCAGAAGTTTTATTGGAATTCTGGATCTGAAAAACATCTTAAGCAATTCTTAAAGGCCCTATGATTCCAACGACAGTGATTCTATCTATAGGAACAGTGTGGATGCAAATGGTGAGAATCTAGTTCTACATGACTTTTTCATGTAGTCCATGTAGTTTCATGTAGTTCAAAGAAGTGGACATAAGTACAGTCCAATGAATGCTTAAATATAATTATATTCCTGCCCAGGCCCCAGCATGTAATTCTTATTAACCCTGTGAGGACGGTTTCAATGCAGTTTCCTTTTTCGAACCCTCACCACCACCTTGAGAACAGGTCCTCACTCAGCACCTCCCACCTGAACCACAGCAACACATTCTAACTCAGCTTTGATTGCCAGCCTCTCCCCACTCCGGCTCATCCCTCACCACAACCAGAGCTTCTGCTGAATGCTGCCATGTCTTTGTTTGACCTCTGCTTACTACTTCCTAGACATGGTGGCACATACAAATTTAGAAAACTTCAAATGATTTGCAGAATATCCCTCAGCCTCCTTCTCCAGCCTCAACTCCTGCCTTTCTCATCCCAGCAACCTGACCATATGGGTGTGTTCATATCCTCATTAACTTTTGTTTTTTGTTTTTTGTTTTTGAGACAGAGTCTCACTCTGTAGCCCAAGCTGGAGTGCAGTGGTGTAATTTTGGCTCACTGCAGCCTCTGCCTCTTGGGCTCAAGTGATTCTCATGCCTCAGCCTTCCGTGTATCTGGGACTACAGGTGCGCGCCACCATGCCTGGCTAATTTTTTTGTATTTTAGTAGAGATGGGGTTTCACCATGTTGCCCAGGGTGGTCTTAAATGCCTGAGTTCAAGGGATCCACCTGCCTCAGCCTTCCAAAGTGCTGGGATTACAGGCGTGAGCCACCACGCCCAGCCCTCATTAACTTTCTATGGGATCCCATTTCTGTTTGATTTGTTTCTCCCCAACTTCTTTGCAGGCTGCTACCCATTCATTAAAATCTAACTCAAATAAAACCCCTTAGGAAAGTCACTCTTGAGTCATCAAAGTCAACAATTGCCTTTGTTATGTTCTAAGAGTTTTAGGCTATATCAGCATTTCCCTATATAGCTCATGTAATTCTGAGCATAAAACAGTTAAAGACTCTGAACAAGGAAACAATTTTACTTTTATTACTGAAGAATAAGTACATTTCTTCACAACAGAAGAGCAATATTCATCTTGGACGTGGAATCAGTTAGGCTATAATGGACACATCCCAGGGTGGCACCATGATTCCTACCTCCTAGTATGCAGCATCACCGTATGACCTATAACCCCTTCCCTTTGAGTTCAGGCAGAGCCTGTGACTTGCTCCTAGCAGAATATGGCAAAGGTGATGAGCTACGCCTTCCTTGATTATGTTACATTGCTTGCCAAAGGTGAATGGACTTTACAGATGTAATTAAGGCCCCTAGTTAATTGCTTTGAGTTAATCAAAAGAAGTGTTAGCCTAGATGAGCCTGACATAATCAAGTGAGCCAAAAATAAAATTCTAAACCCCCCAACCAACCGAATGGACCCTCCCCTCAGTCATTGCAAAGTTAACCTGAAAAATTAGTTCAGGCCATGATGGAAAGGGAGCAGGGGTCAGATATGCTTTGTGATACCCACCTCTGTTTGGAATGCAGGCACAGCTGACCAGCATTAACATTAAAACAGCGCTCTTAAGACTGACAAAGCAGATTTCCTGTAGCAATGAGACACCAAATTCCAGCCTGACTCTAGTATAGCATAACATGACAAGCCCTAAAAAAAATCTAAGTGTTTTACCCCAAAATATATTTCTTTGACATATTTTGAAATGGCAAAGCTGTCTCTTGTGGGGAAAACGTATATTCTATAGAGAATCCTTGTTCCTTTCCAGGTTTTTTCCCTGATCCAGGAAAGAATTAATGAAGAGTCTGCCACATCTTTAGGTCTAATAAGAGCTCTGAGGCCTGCTACCTACAGGCTTCATCTACATGATAAAACTCTGGTCTCCACAACCCCTTATCTTAACCCAGACCTTCCTTTGTACTGATTCCAGGTCTTTAGATAACAAAATTTTCAACCATCAGTTAGAAAATTTTGAATCCACCTATGACCTGGAAGGCACCACCCCTCCCCACTTCAAGTTTTCCCGCCTTTCTGGACCAATCCACTGTATATCGTACATGTATTGATTGATATCTTATGTCTCCATAAAATGTATAAAATCAAGCTGTAGCCCAGCCATCTTGGGCACATGTTCTCAAAATCTCCTAGGCTGTGTCATGGGCCATTGGTCACTCATATTTGGCTCAAAATAAATCTCTTCAAATATTTTACAGAGTTTGATTCTTTTTGTCAACATCCTTATAATTATAAATAGGGTCTGGAGGTCAGAGACGAAGAAGCCATACTCTCTGGTGCTTGCATTAAGAGACAGGCTGACAGCCAGGTGCAGTGATTTATGCCTGTAATCAGAGCACTTAGGGAGCCTGAGGCAGGAGGACCACTTGAGCCCAGGCGTTTGACACCAGCCTGAACAACACAGAGATCTAGTCTCTACAAAACATAGTCTCTACAAGACATAAAATTTAAAAAATTAGTTGGACATGGTGGCACACACCTGTAGTCCCAGCTCCTCAGGAGGCTCAGGTGGGACAGGATCACGTGAACCTGTGAGGTCAAGGCTACAGTAAGCCACGATCACACCACTGGCACTCCAGCCTGGGCAACAAAGCAAGACCTTGTCTTAAGAAAAAAGAGAAGCAGCAAGGAAACAAATTCTGCTAACAACTAAGGGAGCCTAAAAGCAGATGCTTCCCTAGTCAAGTCACCAGAGGAGAACACAGGTTGGCCAACACCTTGATTTCACCCCGAGCAGTGGACCTGGCTAAGCGTATCTAGACTTCTGACCTATAGAAACTGAAAATAAATGGGTGCTGTTTTAAGCCATTTATTTTCTGGCAATTTAGTACACAGTGTCAAAAGACAAAATTACAACAAAATTAGTTTAAAGATCTCAGTAGGCTTTATTCATGATTCCAGAATCAAGCAATACTTAATTCCACAAAATAGAGTAGGTTTTCTTTCACTCATGTTCGTGTGAAGAGACCACCAAACAGGCTTTGTGTGAGTAAGAAGGCTGTTTATTTCACCTGGGTGCAGGCAGGCTGAGTCCCAAAAGAGAGTCAGTGAAGGGAGATAGGGGCGGGGCCGTTTTGTAGAATTTGGGGAGGTAGAGGAAAATGGCAAAGGGGGTTGTTCTCTGGCAGGCAGGGGCAGGGGTCACAAGGTGCTCAGCAGGGGAGCTTTTGAGCCAGGAGGAGCCAGGAGAAGGAATTTCACAAGGTAATGTCATCAGTTAAGGCAGGAACAGGCCATTTCACTTCTTTGGTGGTGGAATGTCATCAGTTAAGGCAGGAATCTGGATGTGTACCTGCAGGTCACAGGAGATATGATGGGTTAGTGTGGGGTCAGAGGCCTGACATTTTCCAATGAGGTGAGCAGGAGAGGCTGGCTTTATAGACAGGGAAAGGCTCAAGAAAGCAGAAGCAAAGAACGAAGAGTGTTTTCGTTTTGTTTTTGTTTTTGTTTTGAGACAGAGTCTAGCTCTGTCATCCAGGCTGGAGTACCATGGTGAGATCTCGGCTCACTGCAACCTCTGCCTCCTGGGTTCAAGCGATTCTAGTGCTTTAGCCTCCCAAGTAGCTGGGATTACAGGCGTGGTGATGCTAATTTTTGTATTTTTAGTAGAGATGGGGTTTCACCGTATTGGCCAGGCTGGTCTTGAACTCCTGACCTCAAGCGAGCCACCCACCTCGGCCTCCCAAAGTGCTGGGATTATAGGCATGAGCCACCATGCCTGCCCAGGCTACCTTTTTTATATAAGGATTAAAGCAGAGGTAACTTCACTATAGTGCCAATTGAAGATTTTAAACAGCCTGTTTGGGAAATTAGCTGTTACCTCTTTCTCCTGGTTTCTCAGAAGGTCAGACAACTTCATTTGAGTTTGATGACATGAAACTTTAGCATGGATGACTCCATTTTGATTTTTAGTCAGGTCTGCTGGGAATAAGCAGAGAAACTTAGAAACAATGGCCTCCTGGTAATTTTTATTCAACAACAGCAATAGAAAACTAATATACATAACACAACCTCTTAAACCGGTGGGGTATTTTGCACATAACACAGTCTCTTAAAATGGTGACAAAGATTCTTTCTTGTCAAAAAACAAAATTGCAGCAAATTTAGTCTAAATCTTAATTATCTTTTATTTTCATTTCTAAAATCAGACAATACCTCATTCTATAAAGTAGAATGGGTGCTCCCATGAGCTGAGCAGGGGAGGTTGGCTTTATGGACAGAAAAGGGCTGAGGAAATCAAAACAGAAAACAAAAGGAGATTGATCATTTCAGTTACTTTACTTGTAAAGGTTAAGGCACAGGGGACTTCCTTTTCACGGCAGTTAAAACCGACCTGTTTGTGAATTTGGCTATTATCTCTCTCCTGATTTCTCAGAAGGTGGGATAAACAACTTAATTTCAGCTTGGTGACGTGGAATTTAAGCATTTTGGTTTGGTCTATCAGGCCTGGTACAGGAACTTAGTCGAACCAATGGCCTCCTATGAGTTTTATTTAACACTGTCTTTACCTAACTCTAGTCAGACTCTTCTGAGCTCTCTTCTCAACCGGGCCCTGACTTTTGGGCTTGTTTGTCTCCACTTAATCCAGTTTTAGCAAGAGTCCTGCTGCGTCAGTTTAGCAAAACTCCACCACTCTTGGTATCGGATTAAATTCATTATCCCCCACCCTCAATTTCTTATCACCTTGGCCTACCTTCAGCAAAAATCCTCTTAGATCAGTTTTGCCACAATCCCCCTTACCCTTGAGGTTTCCTTTTAGTAAGTTTTCACCCACTGATGTCCATTCTGCTCCTTGGCTATAAATGTTCATATTTTTGTTTTGTTTGGAGTTGAGCTTAATCTCTCTTCCCTACTAAAAATCCATTGAACAAAGTTTGCCTTACCATCTTTTAACAAGAATCATGAATAATTTTTTTAATTTAATGCTAGCTGGCTTAACAAGCAAGAACATATATTCTCTCATATAACAAGAAGTCCAGAAGGACTGCCGACTTCAATTTAATTTGTTCAGAGGCTCAATTCTGTCATCAAAGGCCCAGATTCTTTGCATCCAAGCAGTCTGCCTTCCCAAGTGTTGACTGATGCTCAGAGTAGTTTCAAGATGGCTCCAGCCGCCGTAGGTATCACACGCAGAAGCATCCAAGCGATGAAGGCATTCTCTTAGAGTGAGGAAATGTTTCCTAGAAATTCCTCAGCAAGTGGCCAGAGTCACTCATTCTTTCCTAGTCAATCACTGACCAGAGGAATGAAATTAGCTCAGATGGATTCCAGCTACCCTGGCTGCCCGAGACAAATGCCTCTGTCAGGCAGCTAGATACTTGAACTAAATAGAGGTGCTGTTAAGGAGGAAAGAGGAGAAAGGACCAACGTATCTACTACAGGTTCCAAAGGTTTACTCTACAAAAAATGCAAAACATCTAAAATATCCAACCCCGTCAGTACAGCACTGGCAGAATCCATTATGCTAGGGCATGTAAATTCAAAAGAGGCAGAGAAAAAGGGTAAAAACAAAGAAACTGTTCCTTGTCAATAAGCATCTAATAGCAAACAGGTTTGTGGAATCTTTTAGGAGAACGTTAATAAAAACATTTAAAATATTAAACTTAAAACTTGTCACAAAGACTGAGATTGCTCTGCAATTAGTGATACTGTTACCGGAAAGGGGTTGCGATCCAGAGACTTCAAGAGAATAGGCCGGGCACGGTGGCTCATGCCTGTAATCCCAGCACTTTGGGAGGCCAAGGTGGGCAGATCACCCGAGGTCAGGAATTTGAGACCAGTAGAAACCCCGTCTCTACTAAAAATACAAAAAAAAAAAAAATAGCTGGTTGTGGTGGTGGGTGCCTGTAATCCCAGCTACTCAGGAGGATGAGGCAGGAGAATTGCTTGAACCTGGGAGGTGGAGGTTGCAGTGAGCCGAGATAGTGCTACTGCACTTCAGCCTGGGGGACAAGAGGAAAAACTCCGTCTCAAAAAAGAAAAAAAAGGAAAGAAAGTAAAGGAATAAAGAATGGCTACTCCATAGACAAAACAGCGGCGGCCGGCGCCGCGGTGGGCCCTCACGGCCTGCTATCCCAGCCACTTTGGGAGGTCGAAGACGGGCCGGATCACAAGCGTCAGGAGATCGAGACCACCTGGCTAACACGCGCTGAAACCCCGTCTCTACTAAAAAAATACAAAAACTAGCGGGCGAGGGCTGGCGGGCGCCTGAGCTTCCCGCTTACTCGGTTGAGGCTGAAGGCAGGAGAATGGCCAGAACCCGGGAGGGCGGAGCTTGCAGTGGCTGAGATCGGCCCACTGCACTCCAGCAATGGGCCCGACAGACCGAGACTCCATCTCAAAAAAAAAAAAAAAAAAAAAAAAAAAAAAAAAACAGCTGGGCTGTTCAACTGATTATACTTATAGTTACTTCTTGATTATATGCTTAAAAAAAAAAAGTGGGGTACAATGATCTTCCAACCAGGAGTTTCAACATGTGGTCTCTGGGCAAGATGAAAGAGCAGACAGTTGCTCTGAGTAACAGAAAAGATAGAAAAGAGAAAGCAGAAAAGAGGAGAAAAGCACTGTCTGTGGCAGGGCACATAGCTCCGGGAGGCCAGAGAAAGACCCACCCATTGCGGCAACACTGATTCAAAAGTTCAGGCACCCACTTTTCAGTAATGTAGGGATCTCTTGCAGCAGTCCCATCAGCTCTCAAGTTTCCCACTTTAGGGAGAAAAATGCTCCCACGCTCGGTGACCCTGTACATGCCTAATCCTGTCATCCACAGCCATCAGCAAACAGTGCAAGGCACATTAATCCAAAGAGAACAGCAGTTAACATCCCATAATGCCAAATCCATTTTTAACCAAGACGGACTTTACTGAGAGGGACCTCTAACCTGCAACCCCCTAAATCTTAGGAAGGGCTCTAATCTTCCTAAGTTGGGCCTCGAACCCAAGTTTGGTCAAGCATCCTTGCCTTTTATTAAGAGAGGCCTTTAACCCTCTCTGTCTTAGTAGGGACTCTAACCCTCCTAAGTTGGGCTTCTAACCCCATTCCATCCTTTACCCAGGTTAAACGTACCCCACCACTTACTCAAAGTCGGCCAATTGGTATTGCTGTTTTCTTTGGGTCAGAGGTTTCCTCAATATTGTCCCCTCGTGGTTCAACCAGAAGATGTTACCAAAAAGGGATCCTGATCCAGACCCCAAGAGAGGGTTCTTGGACCTCACACAAGAAAGAATTCAGGGTGTCCATAGACTAAAGTGAAAGCAAGTTAAGAAAGTAAAGGAATAAAGAATGGCTACTTCACAGACAGAGCAGCGGCATGGGCTACTCAGCTGATTATACTTATAGTTACTTCTTGATTATATATTAAACAACGGGTGGGTTATTCATAAGTTTTCTGGGGAAGGGGTGGGCAATTTGTAGAACTGAGGGTTCCTCCCTTTTTCAGACCATATAGGATAACTTCCTGACATTGTCATGGCATCTGTAAACTGTCATGGTGCTGGTGGGAGTCTCTTTTGGCATGCTAATGCATTGTAATTAGTGTATAATGAGCAGTGAGGACAACCAGAGGTCACTTTTGTTGCCCTCTTGGTTTTAGTGGGTTTTGTCTAGCTTCTTTACTGCATCCTTTTGTCAACAAGGTCTTTGTGAGCTGTACCTCATGCTGACCTTCTGTCTCACCCTGTGGCTAAGAATACCGCTCCTCCTGGGAATGCAGCCCAGTAGTTCTCAGCCTTATTTTACCCAGCCCCTATTCAAGATGGAGTCACTCTGGTTCAAATGCCTCTGACAATACAACGAAGTAACAACCCGACAAGGAGTGGCAAGAAGCAAAGACATTGCAGGACACACAAAAGACGAGGAAAACAAATGATAAAATAATAGAAATTGTTGATGAAAAGGTCAAACTCTATAAAATATTTGAAGAGATTTATTCTGAGCCAAATATGAGTGACCAATGGCCCATGAGACAGCTGCAGGAGATCCAGAGAACATGTGCCCAGGATAGTTGGGCTACAGTTTGGTTTTATACATTGCAGGGAAATATAAGACATCAATCAGGCCGGGCGCGGTGGCTCAAGCCTGTAATCCCAGCACTTTGGGAGGCCGAGACGGGCGGATCACGAGGTCAGGAGATCGAGACCATCCTGGCTAACACGGTGAAACCCCGTCTCTACTAAAACTACAAAAAACTAGCCGGGCGACGTGGCGGCGCCTGTAGTCCCAGCTACTCGGGAGGCTGAGACAGGAGAATGGCGTGAACCCGGGAGGCGGAGCTTGCAGTGAGCTGAGATCCGGCCACAGCACTCCAGCCTGGGTGACAGAGCGAGACTCCGTCTCAAAAAAAAACTAAAAAAAAAAAAAAAAAAAAAAAAAAAAAAAAAAAAGACATCAATCAATACATGTAAGATGTACACTGGTTCAGTCAGGAAAGGTGGGACAACTTGAGGGGGTGAGGGGTGTTGCCTTCCAGGTCATAGGTGCATTCAAAGATTTTCAAACTGACAATTGGTTGAAAGAGGTTTTTGGAGTGTGTGTTTTTTAAGCTATCTTCTACCAAAAAGAGAAAGTTTATTATCTAAAGACCTGGAATCAATATAAAGGAAGGTCTGGGTTAAGATAAGGGGTTGTGGAGACCAAGGTTTTATCATGCAGATGAAACCTTCAGGTAGCAGGCCTCAGAGCTCTTATCAGACCTAAAAAGGTGTCAGACTCAGTTAATTCCTTCCTGGATCAGGAAAGGATCAAGGATTCTCTATAGAATATAGATTTTCCCAACAAAAGAAAGCTTTGCAGGACCATTTCAAAATCTATCAAAGAAGGCCAGGTATGGTGACTCTTGCCTGTAATCCCAGCACTTTGGGAGGCCAAAGTGGGTGGATCACTTGAGGCCAGGAGTTCAAGACCAGCCTGGCCAACAGGGCGAAACCCCATCTCTACTAAAAATACAAAACTTAGCTAGGTGTGGTGATGCATGCCTGTAATCCCAGCTACTTGGGAAGCTAAAGCACTAGAATTGCTTGAACTTGGGAGGCAGAGGTTGCAATAAGCCAAGATCACATCACTGCACTCCAGCCTGCGTAACAGACTCTGTATTAAAATATATATATACACACACACATATAATACATATACTAATATAACATAAAATATATAATATACAATATATAAGTATATATTATATAATATATATATCTCTGTCTCTCAAAGAAATGTATTTTGGGGCTGGGCATAGTGGCTCATGCCTGTAAATCCCAACACTCTGGGAGGCCAAGGTGGGAAGATCATGAGGTCAGGAGATCAAGGCCATCCTGGCCAACATGGTGAAACACCATCTCTACTAAAAATACAAAAATTAACTGGGTATGGTGGTGAATGCTTGTAATACCAGCTACTCTGGAGGGTGAGGCAGGAAAATAGCTTGAACCGTGGAGTCGTGACATCCATGAAACTACCTGCAATTCCATCATGAAGTGTGACGTGGACATCCATAAAGGCCTGTACGCCAATGCAGTGCTGTCCGGCGGCACCACTATGTACCCTGGCATTGCCCAGCAGGATGCAAAAGGAGATCACTGCCCTGGCTCCCAGCATGATGAACAAGCAAGATTATTGCTCCTGCTGAGTGCAGATACTCCATGTGTATCATTGGTTCCATCCTGGCCTCGCTGTCCACCTTCCAGCAGATGCGGATCCACAGGCAGGAATACGAGTCCCACTTCTTTCACCCCCATCTTCCCCTGCAAATGCTTCTAAACAGACTGTTACTTAGTTGTATTATACCCTCTCTTAACAAAAACCTAACTTGCATAGAAAATAAGATGAGATTGGCATGGCTTTACTTGTTTTCTGAGGGGTTTTTGTTTGTTTGATTGGTTTGGGGTTCTGTTTTGGTTTTGGGTTTTTTTTTTTTTTTTTTTTTTTTTGACTTGGTAATTCAGGATTTACAAACTGGAACGGTGAAAGTGACAACAGTCTGTTGGAGCGAGCCTCCCCCAAAGCTCTACAATGTGGCCGAGAACTTTGATTGTACCTAGTTATTTTTAATTTTTATTTTATTTATTTTGAGACAGGGTCTCACTCTGAGGGTCGCACTCTGTCTCCCCGAGGCTGTAGTGCAGTGGCTCAATCACAGCTCACTGCAACCTCAACCTCCAGGGCTCAGGTAATCCTCCCACCTCAGCTTCCCAAATAACTGGGACTACAGTGCACACCACCATACCTTGCCAGTTTTTCTATCTTATGTAGAACAGGGGTCTCACTCTGTTGCCCAGGCTGGTCTCAAACTCCTGGGCTTCGGTGATGTGTCTGCCCCAGCCTTACAAAATGCTAGGATTGCAGGCATGAGCCATCACGCCAGGCCTGTTCTTTTGTTTTAAAGAGTCATTCCAAATATCATGAAATATATTGTTACAGGAAGTTCCTTTGCCCTCCCAAAAGCCACTCCACTTCTCTCTAAGGAAAATGGCCCAGTCCTCTCCCAAGTCCACATAGGGGAGGTGATGGCATTGCTTTCATGTAAATTATGTAATGCACAATGTTTTAAATCTTAGCCTTAATAACTTAATAGTATTTTGTTTTTGTTTTGTTTTTATTCTTTTTTGAGACAGGGTCTCACTCTGTCACCTAGGCTGGAATGCAGTGAGGCGATCTCAGCTCACTGCAACCTCCGCCTCCCAGGCTCAAGTAATCCTCCCACCTCAGCCTCCTGAGTAGCTAGGACCACAGGAGCGCACGACCCCGCCTGGCTAATTTTTTGTAGTTTTGGTAAAGATGGGATTTCACCATATTGCCCAGGCTGGTCTCAAATTCCGAAGCTCAAGTGATTGGCCCACCTTGGCCTCCCAAAGTGCTGGGATTACAAGCATGAGCCACTGCATCTATTTTGTTTTATTTTGAATGAGCCACTGTAGCCACACTTTTTGTCCCTAAACTTGAGGTGTATGAAGGCTTTTGGTCTCCCTGGCATTGGGTGGAGGTGTGAAAGTAGCAAGGGGTTACCTGTACACTGACTTGAGACCAGTTCAATAAAAGTGCACATGTTAAAAAAATAAAATACAATATTAAAGGCATAAGGGCCAGGCACGGTGGCTCACGCCTGTAATCCCAGCACTTTGAGAGGCCGAGGCAGGTGGATCACGAGGTCAGAAGATCGAGACCATCCTGGCTAACAGGATGAAACCCCGTCTCTACTAAAAATACAAAAAATTAGCCGGGCATGGTGGCGGGCACCTGTAGTCCCAGCTACTCGGGAGGCTGAGGCAGGAGAATGGCATGAACCCGGGAGGCAGAGCTTGCAGTGAGCTGAGATCGCACCACTGCACTCCAGCCTGGAGACAGAGCAAGACTCTGTCTAAAAAAATAAAAAATAAAAAAAAGGCATAAAAATAAAATTATGTGTAACTATGCATGTATGAATTGCCTTAATTGAAAAAAATGAAATTATAAAATTGGAACTAGCTTGGAAAACACAAGATGTACAGAAACCTGCCGTCCTTTAAATAATAGATGAAGCTATGGAATCGTCTCTAAGAACCTTTAAGACATTGTCTTCATCTTCTCAGGCTGCTGTAATAAGATGCCATCGACTGGGTGGCTTAAACAACAGAAATTTATTTATCATAGTTCTAGAGTCTGGGAAGTTCAAGATCAAGGTGCCTACAGATTTGGTGTCTGGTGAGAGCTGCCTTTCAGATATGTAGACAGCTATCTTCTCACTGTGTGCTCACATGGCCTTTCCTCCATGTGTACTCATGGAAAGAAAGATCTTTCTTTCTCTCTCTCTTTCTCTTCTTATAAGGGCACTAATCCCATCATGAGGGTCCTACCCTCATGACCTAATCTAGACCCAATCTCCCAAACACTCCACCTTCAAACAGCCATCACATTAGGGTCTAGGGCTTCAACATATGAACTGGGGGGAAGGGAGACACAAACATTCAGTTCATAACAGAAATAAATCTTGGCCTAGTGTGGTGGCTCATGCCTGTAATCCTAGCACTTTGGGAGGCTGAGGCAGGAGGATTGCTTGAGACCAGGAGTTCCAGACCAGTCTGGTCAACATAGTGAGACCCTATCTCTATTAAAAAGAAATGAAAATTAATAAAATTAAAATTTAAAAGGACAGGACACCACTAGTGACCCACACCTGTAATCCTAGCACTTTGGGGGGCTGAGGCAGAATGATCACTTGAGCCCAGGAGTTTAAGACCAACAAAGCAAGACCCTGCCTCTATTTAAAAGGAGGAGGAGGAGAAGGAGGTGGGGGAAGGAGAAGGAGGTGGGAGGGGGAGGAGTGGGGGAGAAGGAGAAGGAAGAGAAGGAGAGGGGGGAAGAGGAGTAGGAGAGGTAGGAAGTAGGGGAAGAGAAGGAGGAGGAAGGGGAGAGGAGGAAGAGGTGGAGGAGGGGAGGAGAGGATGAGGAGGAAAAGGAGGAAAAGGAGGAGGAGGGAAAGGAAGAGGGAGGGGATGAAGAGGAGGAGGAGAAGAAAGAAGGAAGAAAAGAAGGGGGGAAGGGGAAGAGGAGAAGGGAGAGGAGGAGGAAGAAGGGGAGGATGTGGCGAAGGAGGAAGAGAAGAAGAAAAAGAAAAGAATGCTGAGAATGCTGACTGCTTTGTTTGAGGCTATAAAACATGGGAGGTTGGGAGGGAGTCTAGATAGGAGTAACTTCTGGCTTCTGTCTGGTCCCCCTTCCAAGAGAAGATTAATGTTATCCAATAATCCAGAATTCCATTGATATGTCATTGTCTCCATTACCCCCAGGTAATGGTGACTGATACAGATACAGGGGTCAGGTGGAGGAGGAACCTGTCTGGCCTGGTGGATATTTTGAAGGGAATGACAGATGCTACCAGAGATTATCAATTTCTTAACGTTATTCTTTACAACTGGGTTGCCCCTTCTCAGATTGCCTGCAGAAAGACCACCATGATAGCAAAGACAGTGAGGGGCTAGAAAAAGGGGAAACGTGGATGCTTTCATGACTCATTCATAGAAATGAACTTTTTAGTTCATCCTGGATGACTGACACTAGCAAATATTTGATTATCAAAACTCTACCCCTGTAGTTGGGTTTTCATAGTATTTACTGCTCTTGAAGAGCACCAAAAAATTTCATTCCAAATCTGACATATTTTGAGATGACTGTTCGGAAAGCCTGCAAAGCTGTCTTTTGTGGGGGAAATTTGCATCTGCAGAGAATCTGCATTGATGTAGACAGGCTTTCTCTGGTGCTCTCCCTTGTCTAGATCTAGGAAAGATTAAATGAGAGTCTGGCATCTTTAAAGGCCTGACAGAACCTTTTACCATCTATTCCTTCTAAAGGCTACTCTCTGAGATTTCATTTGTTCACCAAGACTGTCTTTGCTAGCCAAGCCTCTTCTTCTCCCCCTCCCATAACCTGTTTTGCCCAGATGCAAGCTCCCGTTCTTTCTGTAACCTCAAGGTGGTATAAAAGCAACCATTTGGCCATTTCTTTGAGTTTTTATATTCTGTATGACTTCCACACACGTGTGCATTACATAAAATTTGCAGGAGACCTGGCCTGGTGGTTCACACCTGTAATCCCAGCACTTTGGGAGGCCGAGGGGGGCTGATCACCTGAGATCAGGAGTTTGAGACCAGCCTGACTAACATGGCGAAACCCCGTCTCTACTAAAAATCAAAAAAAAAAAAAAAAAAAAAAAATTAGCCCGGCATGGTGGCAGGCACCTGTAATCCCAGCTGCTCGGGAGGCTGAGGCAGGAGAGTCGCTTGACCCAGGAGGCAGAGGATGTAGTGAGCCAAGATTGCGCCATTGTACTCCAGCCTGGGCAACAAGAGTGAAACTCCGTCTCAAAACACACATACACATACACAAAACTCCTTCTCCCCAAAGGCAGGGCAAGGGATATTAATAAATGCGGTTGTACTTTCTCCATTCTGGTGAGAAAGCTGAAATCATCTGCTAAAAAAAAAAAAAATGGGGCTGGACACGGTGGCTCACTACTTGTAGTCCCATGGGAGGATCACTTGAGGCCAGGAGTTCGAGACCAGCCTGGGCAATATAGCAAAAAATAAAATTTGGAAATGGTGTATTTGTGTTGGAACCTCCGTGTTCTATACAAAAATATCCCAGTGCAGCTCCTTGGTCTCAGTAGGATGCATGAGCCTTCAACCTTCTCAGCCTGGGCTCAGAAAATTTCCTGGAGATTAATTTGGAGTTTGGTTTAAAGGAGAAGCCAGTGGTGGCAAACGCTCTTGGTTATGAGAAGTCTCTCTTTCTTTCACTGTCTTCCTTCAGCTCCCCTAACTGCCATTCACTGGGCAGAAGAAATAAAAGTGAACTTTGGCACATTCTTTCCTCAAGCAATGAGACTCTTATCCCTTTTGTCATTGCAGTGGATCTCAGAGTTCACCTAATTCCCTGGTCCCAGATCTCAAACGATGGCCTGAGGCTAAAAGAGTTTGTTTCCGAGGGTAGCTTGGAGCTTGTGGGTGAGGGGAAGTACTACCGTGTCCTCGGCGTTCACCCAGAGAGAGACGAGATCAGCAACCACTGCCTCTCCCCTGCCAGACCTTGTCGGGCTCATGGGAAGCACATGGGTCAGTGTACTAGGGATTCCTGGCGCCTCAAGGGTTCAAGCAACCCTCACACCAGTAAAGGCGGCCCTGCCTAGCACAGGCAGGACGCGGAGGTGGAGAGTTGCGGGGCGCCATGCAGCCGCCAGAGGACGCAAGTGCCTCAAGTCCCCGCGCGATGGCGTCCCCCGGACCGGGAAGGAAAGGTGGTCCGCCTGCGAGCAGAAGCGGACCCGGCCAAGGAGCCCACAGGGAGAGCAGGGCGCCGCCTCACCCCCGAGCCGTCGGGCTCCGCTTCCGGCCCACCTGTCCCTCCCTGCCTACCAACCCAAGGGCCTCACCCAAATCTGCGCTCGCGGGGTGACCTCGACGCCCGGGCGGGGACCGAGGGCACTCTGAGCTCTGCGCCCAGCTCCAAGACCCACTCCGGCTCCAAGGCCGAGGCCAGGTCTTCAGAGAGGAACGACTGAAGCCTAGGGGTAGCCCGCTTCAACCCTGGCAGACGCGAAACAATGGCCCCAGGGGCTGCGGGCGCCGCGGCGTGCGCGGAGGAGCAGGGGCGCCCGGGCGCTGGAAGCCCCGCCCCTCGGCCGGCGCCCTGACAACGCGGGCGGGCTGGGCTGCACCGCCTGCTCCCCGCT
>NW_016818762.1:27230-76068 GCF_001698545.2 Rhinopithecus bieti
CTCCCACCTTCTCCCGCCATGAGCCAGGGAAGTCCGGGGACTGGGCACCCCTCGATCCCACCCCGGACCCCAGCATCCCCCAACCCCTTCGTGCATGAGTTACATCTCTCCCGCCTCCAGAGGGTTAAGGTAATGTGTAGGGAGCGGGCGTCGGAAGGACCCGTGGGGATAGAAAATGGGGCCGTTTGAGCCCTGGCAAAGGTGGGCTTGGGGATCCATGAGAAGGAGATGGCTGAGAGGCTTGCGGAGCTGGAGTCCGAGGGTGCGCACGTGGGGGCGGCCGCGGGTGGGCAAGGAGCCCTGGAGAGGACGCTGCGGGCTTGTGCGATAGACAAGCTCGAAGGTGTGGAAGAACTGAGTAGGTGGGGATGGAGGACTGCAGGGGACCCTAGGGTTGGAGAGATGAAGGACGCTGGGGAATGCGGATTACATTCTGCAGAGCCTGATGGCTAGGATGGAGTTAGAGGCTACGGGAAGCCGGGGTGGGGCGGGGCGGGCCGAGTGTTCCTCCGAGGCATGACTTAGAGGGAAGACGTTTCTGGGCCGGGAGCCTGCGACCTTGGGCCCTTTCCTACACTCCCTCTTCCCACTCCCTCCAACCCCCCCTCCACCCCGCACTGCAGCACCTCCCGGTGGGGGCAGGGAGGCTGAGAGGGAGGTTGGCTACAGGAAGTGGAGGGCCGCGCCAGCCTAGGGGAACTGGGAGGTGGTGTGGGGAGGGAGTGTCCAAGGTTTCTGCTGTCATCACCTCCCCGGAGGCAGGCTCCAGGGGCTAGGTTTACCTGCTTCTTCCCCAAGGCAGCCTATGGAGTCACCCTGGTTCCTGGCAACCTCTCCCATGCGGAGTGGGGCCGAGCTCCTGTCTCCCGTATCCCCCAGTACTATAGGATTGCTGTTGAGCAGTGTTAGAAACTGACCTCGGGCCTGAAAACTGGACCTCTCGCTGCTTACAACCCTCTGCCTCCTAGGCCCAAAGTGGGAAGATCTGTGCACCTGGTTTCTGTTGGGCATAGGAGCTATTTATGGAATAAGATGTGGGGGAGGAGGACCTATCTCTAACCTACTGTACATCAAGCACAGCGCCCTGCACTTTCGCATGCATTCTTATTAAATCCTCTAACTGCTAGATGCGTTTTATGGCGTTTGGTTTTATAAGTGGGGTAGGGAACAACTGAAAGACAGGAAATAAGGCCCTTGATGCCATTCATCTTTTATCCTCTTGCCCTCATTGGTATCTTCATCCCACCTTGGGTCCCAGTCCCCTCTCCTGTTCCCACACCACCTGTCACATGCAAGGGATGATGGCTGTTTGCTCCTGCGTCTGTGCTTTGTGGGAGAGGGATGCTGCGGAGGGAGCATATCCAAGCTCTGAAGTGGCGTTCTCTCCCACCCTTTGCAGTTCTGCCTCCTGGGGGCATTGTTGGCCCCCATCCGAGTGCTTCTGGCCTTTATCGTCCTCTTTCTCCTCTGGCCCTTTGCCTGGCTGCAAGTGGCCGGTCTCAGTGAGGAGCAGCTTCAGGAGCCAATTACAGGATGGAGGAAGTAAGTGGGGCATCAGCCCCCAGAGACCCTACTTCTCTTCCCTGCTGTCTATTCTGCTCCCTCTTTAAGAAGAAAAGGGAGGATTCTGAAACTATTCTGTCTAGCTTGGGTAGATGAGATGAGTCAGCCAAGCTCAGACGTGGTTCCCAGACCTCACCTCTAACTAATGTGCCCTGATATGTCCCAAAGTGGCCAGAGACCTTGGCCCCTTGGTCACATCCTATTTAAGGGTAAAAGAGGGGTGCCCTACTTTCCCGGTGCCTGAACCTGGGGGCGGGTGAGGGTTAGAACCACTGCTTCTGCTGATACCCAGCCTTGCCCTGGCAGGACTGTGTGCCACAATGGGGTGCTAGGCCTGAGCCGCCTGCTCTTTTTCCTGCTGGGCTTCCTCCGGATTCGGGTTCGCGGCCAGCGAGCCTCTCGCCTTCAAGCACCTGTCCTTGTTGCTGCCCCACACTCCACTTTCTTTGACCCCATTGTTCTGCTGCCCTGTGACCTGCCCAAAGTTGTGTCCCGAGCTGAGAACCTTTCCGTTCCTGTCATTGGAGGTGAGAGAGTTCAAAGCAGGTGAAGGGGCAGGGTGACAACTCTGGGCAAAAAAAGTCAGGAATGAAGACACTGGAGAGAACTGGCCTCAAAGTGGGGAGGGACTCTTGGCAAGTGAAATATGAATTAATACCATTAGTCAACCAGTCTTAGATTCTGAGGGCTGGGACAGAGAGGTGTTGGAGGGAGTTCTGGTCAGTGCTCTAAAAGGACAACTACTATAAAGGGATTGTCCCAGGGCAAAGAGATAACAGGCCAGGCGCCGTGACTCACGTCTGTAATCCCAGCACTTTGGAAGGCCGAGGCGGGCGGATCACCTGAGGTCGGGAGTTCGAGACCAGCCCGACCAACATGGAGAAACCCCCGCCTCTACTAAAAATACAAAAAAATTAGCCAGGCGTGGTAGCCCATGCTTGTAATCCCTGCTCCTTGGGAGGCTGAGGCAGGAGAATCGCTTGAACTCAGGAGGCGGAGATCAGCCATTGCACTCCAGCCTAGGCAACAAAAGCGAAACTCTGTGTCAAAACAAAACAGAAAAAAGAGAGATAGCAGAAACTTCTCACACTGTTGAGGAAGTGGAGGCTGCAGATGTTACTGCCCCTGGGTAGGAATGAAGTGATTCCTCTTTGTATCCTTCCCAACCCCAGCCCTTCTTCGGTTCAACCAAGCCATCCTAGTATCCCGGCATGACCCGGCTTCTCGCCGCAGAGTGGTGGAGGAGGTCCGAAGGCGGGCCACTTCAGGAGGCAAGTGGCCGCAGGTGGGTAAGGGTCTCAAGACGATCTTCTCACTTGCCATTTGCTCCTCAACAGGCTTCCCTTTCCTCTCTCCTCAGTCTTCTTCAGCCTTCTTCACCTCATACTGCTCTTTTCCCCCAGGTGCTATTCTTTCCCGAGGGCACCTGTTCCAACAAGAAGGCGTTGCTTAAGTTCAAACCAGGTGAATACAATGATAATGGGTGATGGGCTGTAGGAAAAAGAAGTTCCAGATTTGGGGAGGGACTCTGAAGTAACCCAGGAAGTGGAAGGGTGGGAGGGATGGGAGAGGAAGGGAGACAGGGGGCCTCCTAGCTAATGCTGACAAGTTGGGGAGTCAGAGAGAAAATTATCAATGAGTGGAGCAAAGCCGTGTCTCATTTGAGAACTGTCCCAGACCTCCATACCTCATGCCCTCTGGCTACTTCGGTGTACTAACCTCTGCCTTGTGGGGGTGGGGGTGGAAATGGGATTTAGGAGCCTTCATCGCAGGGGTGCCTGTGCAGCCTGTCCTCATCCGCTACCCCAACAGTCTGGTGAGTCTTAGTCCAAGAAAGAGTGGAAAGGGAGAGCACAAATCCACCCCAAATGGAAATAAGTGAAAACTGTTGGTACTGTGATGGCATGTGCACTGGGGGTGTGACTAGAGGTGGGATCAGGCCCTCTGCTCGAAGGTGATTGGCCAGTTCCACAGGGAAAAACATAATGCTCTTATGCCCTTACCTCTGTTTCTCCCATAGGACACCACCAGCTGGGCATGGAGGGGTCCTGGAGTGTGAGTTCTGGTATTTTTGGGGTGAGGGTGGGGAGCAGGGTCCCTCAGAGGATTCCTGACCCATCTTCCAATCTCCAGACAAGGTGAATGGCCCTTCTTCATCTGAGGACTGAGGGGACTCTAGAGGAGACACCACTTCCCCCCGAGGTCCCCATATAATCTGGCTGTGCTTAGATTAGCTGTCCCGCCGAAATTGTTCCTGCTGTAATTACGGCTCCTATGCACTTATTTTCCCATGTTTCTGTGATTTTCTCCCTCGATTATCCCTTCTTGAGAACCCTCACCATCAGGCATGCCTCTTGCCTTTTTCTCTTCCATTACTCAAACCTCGCCTTGCCTACAGTTCTTCCTCTGGCATATCCATGCAGCTCTGCTCTCTTTCTCTACTGCGTTTCTGGCCCTTCCTTGTGTCTCCCAACTGCATATTCACCCGCCTGACTGTATGTCTAGGAGTCCATCCCTATATCAACAGGCAGAACTTTTCCCACTCCCCACCTGGGTTGGGGAAGGGGAGTGGGGTGTGGGAGCTGGGGAAGGAGCGCATAGTTAGAGATGGGTGAGCATCGAAATCTCTCTGCTCTTAGACTCCAAGTCCTCTGGCTCACAGCCTCTCAGCCCTGCAGCATTGTGGATGTGGAGGTATGGCTCCCATGGGTGGGGTGGGCGAATGTGCATCTCACACTCCTGAAACCTTGGGAAAAGAGGGTGGGAGCGGTCACACCTCACTCTGAGGTTCTGATAAGAATTGTGTGTGTCTGTGTTTCAGTTCCTTCCTGTGTATCACCCCAGCCCTGAGGAGAGCAGGGACCCCACCCTCTATGCCAACAATGTTCAGAGGGTCATGGCTCAGTGAGTGCCCCACAAAGTATTTCCTGGAGCAGTTGCACAGGGCAAAGGAGCCACCAGGGGGTGGAGGGGGGGCGAGGTTTTTAGGCATTGATTGTGGAGCAGGCAGTGGGAAGGGCTCTTAAACAGCTGAGACAGAGGAGGGGAGATTTAAAGGGGCCTGATCTACTCCTCCAGTCAACTTGCCAGGGTCAGGAACCAACCCTCAGAAGTTTCTCTGCTTCCTTCCCCTCCATCCCATCCCTCTTCATCCTGTAGGGCTCTGGGCATTCCAGCCACTGAATGTGAGTTCGTAGGGAGCTTGCCTGTGATTGTGGTGGGCCGGCTGAAGGTGGCGTTGGAGCCACAGCTCTGGGAACTGGGAAAAGTGCTTCGGAAGGCTGGGTAAGTGGTTTTGAAAATGAGGGTGTGAGCAGTGTCACAGAGAGAGAGAGGGAGAGACAGAGAATAAGAAGGAGAGAAGTGAGAAGCAGGAAGGAAAATCTTAAAAATGAAAAAATCTGGAAAGAAAGATAATGGAGGCCGGGAGCGGTGGCTCAAGCCTGTAATCCCAGCACTTTGGGAGGCCGAGACGGGCGGATCACGAAGTCAGGAGATCAAGACCATCCTGGCTAACACAGTGAAACCCCGTCTCTACTAAAAAATACAAAAAAAAAAAAAAACTAGCCGGGCGGGGGGGCGGGCGCCTGTAGTCCCAGCTACTCGGGAGGCTGAGGCAGGAGAATGGCGTAAACCCGGGAGGCGGAGCTTGCAGTGAGCTGAGATCCGGCCACTGCACTCCAGCCTGGGCGACACAGCGAGACTCCGTCTCAAAAAAAAAAAAAAAAAAAAAAAAAAAAATGGAGTAAATAAAAGGAAGCAGGGAATAAATGGAAGGATATGTAATAACGCAGGTGAAAAAAGTAAGAAGGGCTCTCAAGGGACTATGAGTCAGTACATCTTAGAAAACCAGCAGCTGAACCTGTGCTGGTAGAACTCTTGGTACTGGGGCTGAAGTCCTGCTCGATGGTGTGTCCAGAAGGAAACTGAGACAGCTCTCTGCCTTCAACAATTCCATTGTAGGCTGTCCCCTGGCTATGTGGACGCTGGGGCAGAGCCAGGCCGGAGTCGAATGATCAGCCAGGAAGAGTTTGCCAGGCAACTACAGCTCTCTGATCCTCAGACGGTGGCTGGTGCCTTTGGCTACTTCCAGCAGGTAAAGGAGCTGGAACAAAGAGCAGAGCAGAACTGAGGCTTCCTTCCAGGCTGCCATGTTCCTAGTGGCCATATCCGTCCCTCACAGTTTGGAGTCCTCAGTGCGTGTTCTAACAGCTGTTGTTAGATGGCCATCCCCTGAAATCCACTGGAGATTCATTTTTTAATCAAGCATTAAGAGCAATGTTATCATCATTATGAGGACGAACAAGGTAGAAATGATCAGTGAGGACTATAAATTTCTGAAACCACTTGAGGGAGTGGCAAAGGTGGGGAATCACAAGACCTTGTGGGGCGCTGGGTGAGGGTCTTTGAGGAAGAGCCATGAAGGTTACGTGGGAGGATGACACGTAGAAGCAACAACACTGGACAGTTAGATGGTTGAGAGCTCGAGACCCAGATATATCTGTAGGACTTGGGCAGATTATTTTAAATATCCTATAGCTTCTCTAGAGGAATTTTCTCAAGATTCTTAGCAAGCCGTGTATTTCTCAAGATTTAACCAAGTTCCCCGGTCAACTTACAAAAATCCTAAAAGATTGTTAATGCTTATGAACAACCAATAGGGGTCCCAAGGAGCTTTTTGATCTGAGATGCAGAATGTGACCCTCAACATCCTCTGAAGGGACAGAGTGACCACGTGCCTAGATTCCTTAGATTGAGGCAGACTGTCCCTGAAAAGAGCTTCCCCCACTTGGCCTGTAGCAGAGCAGAAGCAAAAATTCAGATGCCGTGGTCTCCCATGGAGCTGGTACAGCAGGCACGCTCCTTGCGTTTTTCATAAAGTATGCCTGTGGCCCCCTTTCAATCTGTTGGACCAGTTCCTCTGCATAGGCTGAGTCAGAGAGAACCAGTTTGTCTAGCCTGGGGACCAGGACTGCCGTCCGCTGGCATGTCAGAACCTTCATGGCAGCTTCAGCGTTCCTGAGGGGTTCCCTTACATTCCTAGGAGATTCCTTTATGGGAAGGCTTTGTCACCAGGTGACCTGAGAGAAATTCCCGCGATCCTAAAGAGTTTGGGGCTCACAGTTCCGAGGGGAGCAATCACAGGGATCACCCCTATTATTTGCTGAGAAGAGGGAGGAGTCAAAATCCAAAGAGCAGGAAGAGGGGTGCAGGGTCCCCGCATTGCCCTGGTTTCTTTTTCACTCTAGGATACCAAGGGTTTGGTGGACTTCCGAGATGTGGCCCTTGCGCTAGCAGCTCTGGATGGGGGCAGGAGCCTGGAAGAGCTGACTCGTCTGGCCTTTGAGGTACTGGGGAGTCGCAGGGCGGGGGTGTGCTTAGTGGTTATGCTCACCCCACTCCAGGAGGCCTGTTTTGGTATGCTGTTCCCAGCAGCTTCTAGATGTAGGCACTTGGTATCCAACCGAGTACCACAGTGCCTAAAACTGCAGACCCCCAGCCTCTATGTTGAGACCTAGCTGGGAACGAGAAGAAGGAAGAAGAAGGAAAAAGCTATAAAGTCTACAGTTCTGCAGAAAGGGCACTGAGGGGCAGGGAAGGCTTGTGCACCACCCTTTTGGAAGAGGAGGAGCCTGTCAGGCCAGTCTGTGGGGCAGGGTGAGGCCATGGCACGAGGAGAGAACTTGACTCACATTCCTTTCTCTCCCAAGCTCTTTGCTGAAGAGCAAGCAGAGGGGCCCAACCGCCTGCTGTGCAAAGACGGCTTCGGCACCATCCTGCACCTGCTGCTGGGTTCACCCCGCCCTGCCGCCGCAGCTTTGCATGCTGAGCTGTGCCAGGCAGGACCCAGCCGAGGCCTGTCCCTCTGTGAGTCTCTGCCTTCTCAGCCCCGCACGGGCACTTGGGGCACCGCCAGCATCCAGGAAAGCGCTGGGCTGGGAGGGAACAAGGGTTAGTGACCAGCGCTGGAGATCAGAACCTGTGAGAAGTGAGGCTGGGAGGAACAGGCTGGAAAGGAAGAGAGGACATAAACCTGGATTTGAGAAGTTAAACACAGTAGAGGGACAAGATGTTTTAGTTCTGAGAAAAGAGCCGGGGGATTCTCTTCTCATTCTTACATCTTTTCACTTTTCCACATCTCTTACTTGTCCAGGTCAGTTCCAGAACTTCTCCCTCCATGACCCACTCTATGGGAAGCTCTTCAGCACCTACCTGCGCCCCCCACACACCTCTCGAGGCACCTCCCAGACACCAAAGGCCTCATCCCCAGGCAGCCCCACTGCTCTGGCCAACGGGACTGTGCAAGCACCCAAGCAGAAGGGAGACTGAGCGCCTCAGCCTCTCGCCCCCTCCTCAGGGCAGCGCCAGGGGTCTCCCCTATGCCTCAGCCCCATCTCTGCTCCTGTTTGAATTTTGTTATTGTTGTTTGTTTTTTTTTTTTTCTAAGTTGATTTTAATTTTTTGTTTGGTTGATTTTTTTTTTTTTTTGTAAAAAACTATTTTATATATAAATATAAATCTATATCTATTAAAAAAAAAAGGCAGTCCAGTCACATTGATGTTATCATTACTTGGGAAGGAAAGGGATGGATGGGTGTAGGGCGTCTGTTGGAAGATCCTGAAGGTTCCCAAGGTTCGTCCTCTTGGCCATAGCTGGGTGAATCTTCCTCACTATCAGATGGACAGGCCTCCTTCCTGTACAGAAATCATACTGAGGTTCCACATCCTCCCTCCTGCTGTCATCTCCTATATGTACATTTTAACAGACCGCGAACCTCTTTTCAGCGCATTCCCTCTTGTTCTGTCCTCATTAGAGATTAAAAAATAGCTTGCTACCATTCCATATTTAATAATCCTACTGAGACTTGATTCCATCGCCCCTAGTGGAAGCAAGGAGCTGTGTCAGTAAGGAACCAGCCTCCTCCCTGCAGGTCAGACCAGCCACACGGGAGGGTTTCTCTGCCACAGGATGAGTAAGGACACTGAAGTCCTTTCTGTCCAGCCTCTTTTCAAGGAAGAAAACAAGACCCCCTAGAGACACAATTATGGACAATTAGAATTAGGCCGGGCATGGTAGCTCATGCCTGTAATCCCAGCACTCTGGGAGGTTGGGGCAGGCAGATGGCTTGAGCTCAGGAGTTCAAGACCAGCCTGGATGATGTGGTAAAACCCCAGCTCTAAAAAACAGAAAAATTATCTGGACATGCTGGTGCACACCTGTAGTCCCAGCTACTTGGGAGGCTAAGATGGGAGGATTGTCTAAGCCCAGGAGGTTGAGGCTGCAATGAGCCATCACTACGCCACTGCACTCTGTAGTTGAGGCTACAGAACGAGACCCTGTCTCAAAAAAAGAAAATTAGATCTCTTTCTCAGAGATCTAACAGGTAGAAAAGCATCTTTCTATCTATAGACTTAAAGGGAGGCAGATAATTATAAGATGCCCAGATAAGCCTTCCTGACACCAAGTCCAGGCTTGTGAAGAGGGGTTGTATAAAGTGATCATTGGAGATTCCTCAGTTTGGGGACCTACCACAGCCTGAGAGCCAGTCTGTTGCCAGGAGGAGGCTACAAGGAGCCAAGGCAAGGCTGGAGCCAAGGTAAGATCTATGGATTTGTAGAATCTAAGACTACCCCTACAGTCTTTCTTTATAGCATCTCACCCTATCTAGCAGCAAAGACGCGAGTACAGAAAAAGGGCACTTTGAGAGCATTTTCCAACAAAAACACTTTATTTGTTTTCTTTTCTATAGCTCCTTCCAAAGGTGATTCCCCCTGCAGCCTAGCCAGTCTGACCTCTCTCTCCATGCTTGCCACTTTTGCAGAACAACAAAACAACACTGGGATGAGATTCAACATTGGGATCTCCATTGGTGGGCAGCAGGGCTGGAATCTACTCTGGGGCACCCACCTTTAGGGACTGGCAAGTGGGGTCAGATGGTCCTGCTGCTCCCTACTGGCTACGACGTCGTTTCTTCCTTCTGCCTGTGGCAAAACTGTCACACCGCCTTTTACGAGGCTGTGAGGATCCAACTACTCCCAGAGCTAGGGGTTCCTCCCTGGGGACCCCAAGTAGAGTTCCTGAGTGGGATCTCTTTTCAGTAGGGGCTGGACCTCCAGCTAGAGCTCGCTTCCCAGACTTGGCAACAGGACATGGAGGTTTGCTGGGGCCTTTTGCCCCAGCAGAGAGCAGGTGGGATGCTCTCTGGCTGCCCTGACCTGAGGCATGGTGAGGACTGAGAGGATGCCGCCTTGGTGACAGGCTAAGTTTAGAGGCCAAGAGGTAAGCAAAGTTGGAGAGTTCCTCATCCTCTTCCTCTGCTTCCTTCTTCTTTTTCTCCTTTCCTTTGGCCCTATCTGCTGACCTGCGTGTTTTACTAACAGAAGTCTCTCTCAGAACTATGGCATCCTTCGTTCCCCATCTAGGGAAAGTGCTTCCAAGGCCCTGGTGAGATGATGTTTTGGGGGTGCCAGTTGTGTAAGACTCCTGACTCTCTTGTAAAGGAGCAAGGTTTTTAGGCTTGGACAGGTCAGGATCCACCCTGCCTTCTCCTTGGGGGTCAGAAGAATTAACATTCAATGGGCAGGTGTCCTTGCTGACCCTTAGTTGGAGGCCACAGTCATCTTTAACATCTAGTATGTTGACCGGTTCTATGGTTTCCAACAGAGGAGAAAAGGAATTGCCTCTGCTCCCTGCCTCTTGGCTGGCTTCAGGCAAGGAGGAGGCATCCTTGGTCCCCATGATAAGGACATCATCTTGGCATGTGGGCAGAAGGGTTTCTTTGGAAGACTCCAGTGTGGAACCGCCAATTCTGCTTTCCAGCAATGGGAAGCAGCCTCCTGCCTGCAGATCACTGGGGTCCCCTGTGGTTTCACGGCTCTGCTCTTGATTTTCTTTGGACCTCAAGGCTGGGCTGTTGGCCCTCAAAGGTCCTGGCAAGCTGCAATCGTTTCTCTTTTCTAGGGCAGCTGCCGCAACTGTGCCTCCACAGGGAATCACACTGCTCTCCGTATCCCCAGGTACTATGGTTTCTCCAGGACCCAAGGAAATGCTGCCGCTGGAGCCCAGTCCCTGGCAGCCTTCCTGACACTCAGTTACACACGCCTCCACTTGGAAGCTCTCTATGACCGCCTCTATTTGTACGGGCAGCTCCAAGTCTACAGCATCCATCTCACTGCTCAGCCAAAGTCCTGGGCTGAGAGAGACTTCGTCCCTGTCCCCAGCTGCTCTAGGGGAAGGATTCTGATCATCACTCTGAGCCATGGCGGTACCTCTGTCATCTCCCCACATGGCTCCTGCAGAGCCTTCCTGGGGCACTGCTAAAGCCTCCTTCCCTTCAGGAAGCACTGCACGACCCCCCGTTTGTCGTCCTTTCTGCAATCCCAGGACTTGCTTTTCTAACCCTTGTCCTTGCAGAGGAGCCAGCTCTGCAAGTCCAGCGTCCAAACTGGGAGTGCCCTCAGGCTGGAAGCCTTCCTGCCAACAAAGGGGCAGAGCCTCAGAAGTCCTATCAGCCAGCAGGCAGTGCCCAGGAGGCCCAGCGCCTCCTAGGTGGCCATCTTGAAGTCGCGATACCTGGTTTATGACCTTCCCAGACCCTCTCCTCTCCATACCCAAGGGTCCCGGAGTTCCCTGTAGAGCTGCAGGTTCTGGCTGCAGGTCCCAGCTGCTGGGGGATGGCAGAGTGTTCCCAGCCCTGTGCATCCCTCTGGGGCTCCCTAGGGCTTGCTCCTGCCCACCGTGCACTTCTCTTGCCCGTTTTCCTGAAGAAGAAACCTTTCCAAGGCAAACGGCGCCCCCAGCCCCCTGAAGCCCAGGTGAGGGCCGAAGCCGCCCATCCCCATCTTCATCCTCGTCAGAAACAGAAGGACTTGAGTCCAGCTGAGCTCCACTGTAACTTGGAGGCGCCTCTGCATCTTCCTCCTCTTCCAAGGCCAAGAGTCGCTTCTGGACCAGCTGGAAGAAATGGACAAATAATCAGTTCTATACATGATTGTGAAAGAGCTGACTGAGTGGGTGGTACAAGATGGTATTTGGGCAGGGCAAGGAACGCAAGCAAGTCGTTTAAGCGATGGTAGCAAAGACAGATACTGCAGCTCTTTCCCACCTCCTTGTGCCCTATTCCCATGCTGTGAGCCCTTACATTCTCATTTCCTGTGTTTCCATAGCCCTCTACCTACTTATTCTGCACCTGAAGCCCAGTCCTGAAGCTGTTCATCTCTAGAGCCATATCACCCTTGACAGTGTAGGGTTAGATAAAATCTTGCAAGCTTCTTGTTCTCATATTTCCTATACCCCAGTTTTACCTGGGCAAGAGTGAGTCCTTCTTCTTGCTCTAGCTCCTCAATTAAGGCCAAGGGATCTCTCTGTTTTTCTGGGGACAGCAGATCTGCCAGAAATTGAGGGTGAATGACGGCCTCCACCTGGATAACAGAAGGAAAAGTGATGTAAGTCTGTAAGCAGGTAACCTGTGAAACAAGGGGCTTTAGAGAAGAAACCATGAGCTCCCCAACTGTCCCCTCTTACCCCTCCGGTATTGTAAACTGACCATCACCGGGTACACACATTCTCATGATGATGCATGCACACACATTACTCAGTTACAGAACAAAACCTAATTCCTACTACCTTGGACAAACCCCGGATCATTAGTTCCCGGGAGTACCCACCCCAAGGATCTGCTAGAAACCAGACGTGCAGGCCCAGCTCACCTTGGAGACAAAGACCTTCTGAGAACACAGCTCATTGATGTAGCTCAGAAGACCTGGATCTGGATACATGCCTTCCTCCTCCTGCTGCTGCCCTTCTTCCTCTTGTTTTCTATCTGACTCCCCAGTGGCCAGTTGAGTCCCCAGCAGCCCTTCCATGATGTCAATATACTCCTTTACAGCTTCTGGTGGGATCTCCTTGGGCGCCTCAGGAACAGGAGGTCTCTGGGCTTTACGCTGCCGCCGGCGGGGGGCCCGTGCCTTGGAGGCTGCCTTCTTCGGAATGTACACTAAGGGAAGAGATAGATAGGAGAATGGGAAGTAGCACAGAAACTACAGCTTCTGCCTCCCAGCTCTGTGAGGCCAGCAATCTAGGTACATTGAAATGGTTCCAGGCTGGATTGGGCCAACCCTGAAAAAGTACCAGCCATGGGAGATTTAGGACCTAGAGGGTCTAAGAATCACTGTATGAGGAATTTTGGAATCCCTGAAATTCCAAGAAACCCCCTGATCCAGCCCCCATTTCTTAGGCAGATGAGGTATTATGTGCTGAATTTAGAGTCTTGGTGAGAGCAGTTAGTTTACTTGACCAACATCAATACCTAGTTCAGGGCAAAAGGAATCTGAGAATCCAGCCTCCTATGGGGTGGTCTGCTTGGAGTATCAAACGCCACTTTCCAGAGGGAAAGCAGCAGAGCCTGGGCCATGCTTTCTCTAATCTGTGACTGGCTTCTGTACACCTCCCTTTGAGCCTTTGGCCCACGGCTCCTGTCAAAATTGGGTAGCCTCACCTGGCTGCTGGCAAACCTCAGAGGCCAGGGGCCCTAGAGGATCAAGTTTCAAAGGGGCTGCAGGAGACAGGCTCTGAGAGCCATTCATCAGCTGTGAGTTCTGAATCTGCATCTCCTCAGTCTCAAACTCCATGAACCTGCAGAGGGTGAGAAAGGCATAGGCAATGCTAAGAAGGAGACCAGGCCTGTCAGAAATCCAGACGACAGCCAAGCATAGCTAAGAAAGGACGTGCTCTCAGGTGGGCAAAGTCTGCCTAAGTCATGTCACCCAGGAGGGTGGTCACAGGTGGCTTAATCATATTTCCAGGGAAACTTCGGGAGCTCAGCACATAGTTCCTTCCCCTATAGTCATCACTTAGGAAGCTTAAGAAAATGAATGGCCAGGTGGGGTGGCTCATGCCTATAAACCCAACACTTTGGGAGGCTGAGGTGGGCAGATTGCTTGAGCCCAAGAGTTTGAGACCAACCTGGGTAACACGGCAAAAACCCATCTCTACGAAAGATACAAAAAAATTAGCCAGGAGTGGTGACGTGCATCTAGTCACAGCTATTACGGGGCTGAGGTGGGAGGATTGCTTGAGCTCAGGAGGTGAACGCTGCAGTGAGCCCTGACAGTGCCAGTGCACTCCAGGATGGGCAACAGAGTGGGATCCTGCCTCAAAAAAATTTTTAAAAAGTAAAGAATGAGGACAGGTGCAGTGGCTCATGCCTGTAATTCCAGCACTTTGGGAGGCCGAAGTGGGCAGATCATGAGGTCAGGAGTTCCAGACCAGCCTGGCCAACATAGTGAAACCCTGTCTCTACTAAAAATACACAAAATTAGCCTGATATGGTGGTGGGCACCTGTAATCCCAACTACTCAGGAGGCTTAGGCAGGAGAATCACTTGAACCCAGGAGGTAGAGGTTGCAGTGAGCCGAGATTGCGCCATTGTCTCAAAAAAAAAAATTAAGAATGATCTAGAGCTTGTAAACTTTTCTTGGACAGAGCCAGGGCTTTCACTACTTTTTATTTATTTATTTATTTTGAGATGGAGTCTCACTCTGTCGCCCAGGATAGAGTGCAGTGGCGCAATCTCGGCTCACTGCAATCTCTGCCTCCCGGGTTCAGGTGATTCTCCTGCCTCAGTCTCCCGAGTAGCTGGGACTACAGGTGTGTGCCACCATGTCTGGTTTTTTTTTTTTTTTCTTTTTTTTGTATTTTTAATAGAGAAGGGGTTTCACCGTGTTAGCCAGGATGGTCTCGATCTCCTGACCTCGACCTACCAAAATGCTGGGATTACAGGTGTGAGCCAATGTGCCTGGCCTCACTTCTTTTCCATACCTATCTCACCCAGCTTCATGGATTGTACACAGCAGTGCTTAATATAGGCTTGTTTAATTTAATCAGGCCTATGCAACGCCTGGTGGGATCTCACAGTGGGATCCTCCTCAAGACCTCATTTGCCCCTGCCTACAACCATAAAGAATTCAAGGCAGTTCCTACCAGGAGAATGCTGAGATCGCAGAGTCCTGAGACTGGGATAGGGGTTCTTGGAAAGGTAAATCTAGGAAGCACGGGTCCAAAAGGTTTTGGGAGGGAGTAAGTGGAAGCTAAGCTTGGAAAATTCGTTCATTTTCTGAGTTTTTTCTTTCTTTCTCTCCTTCTTTCCTTCCTTCCGTCCTTCCTTCCTTCCTTCTCTCTCTCTCTCTCTCTCTCTCTCTCTCTCTCTCTCTCTCTCTCTCTTTTTCTTTACTGAGTTTCGCTCTTGTTGCCAAGGCTGGAGTGCAATGCACAATCTCCGCTCATCACAACCTCCACCTCCTGGGTTCAAGCAAATCTCCTGCCTCAGTCTCCTGAGTAGCTGGGATTACAGGCATGCGTCACCACACCTGGCTAATTTTGTATTTTTAGTAGAGACGGGGTTTCTCCATGTTAACAGGCTGGTCTCGAACTGCGGACCTCAGGTCATCCACCCACCTCGGCCTCCCAAAGTGCTGGGATTACAGGCATGACCTACCATGCCTGGCCTTTTTTTTCTTTTTCTTTCTTTCTTTCTTTTTTTTTTTTTTTTTTTTGAATCAAAGATATTACAGAGAAATAGAATAAGAGCCAGGAGACAACTTTGGACATCCCGGACACTGTCTTTCCCTGGCTCTTCCAGAACCAGCCCCTCCCTGGGATAAAGGGGGAAAGGGATTTTCTGTGCCACTGTTTCCAATGGAGGAGCGGTCCTGAAGTTCTGTATCAATACCCACTTGCTACCAAGTCAGTGGGACGAGACAAGAAGCTGCCTGGTAGAGCAGACCTCCTCATTACTGGGTCCCTTCGGCATGAAATTGCTATACCTATTGGGGTCCAATCCCATCCTAAGATCTACAACATCAAGGCTCCTATGCAGATTCAGGATCTGGTGACAGGGGAGCTTTCAAGAGGAAATAGGATAGAAAAACCCAAGAGTCAAGGTGGTGGAGAAAGAAGCAAGGATCCAGGAAACCACCATCCTAGTCTACACCCCTCCTCCCCACCCTTTTTTTTCTTTTCTCTCTCTCTTTTTTTTTTTTTTTTTTTTTTTTTTTGAGATGAGGTCTTGCTATGTTGTCCAGGCTGGTCTTGAACTACTGGACCCAAACCATCCTCCCACCTTAGCCTCTCAAGTAGCTGGAACTACAAGCACACACCCAGCCTAACATCTTTTTTTTTTTTTGAGATGGAGTCTGGCTCTATCGCCCATGCTGGACTGCAGTGGTGTAATCTTGGCTCACAGCAACCTCCACCTCCCAGGTTCAAGCGATTCTCCTGCCTCAGCCTCCCGAGTAGCTGGGACTACAGGCACGTGCCACCACGCCCAGCTAATTTTTGTATTTTTTTTTCCAGTAGAGATGGGGTTTCACCATGTTGGCCAGGCTGTTCTTGAACTCCTGACCTCAGGTGATCCACCCGCCTCAGCCTCCCAAAGTGGTGGGATTACAGGCGCAAGCCACCATGCCCCGCCTTAACGTGGCTTTGGATAGTTGCTCCCACCCGAGCCTCTCAGCTGCCCCTACTGCTCTCAGCCACACAGCCTCCCTCAGGAGAATGAAAGTTCATCGAACTTGCCGGGCGCGGTGGCTCAAGCCTGTAATCCCAGCACTTTGGGAGGCCGAGACGGGCGGATCACGAGGTCAGGAGATCGAGACCATCCTGGCTAACACGGTGAAACCCCGTCTCTACTAAAAAATACAAAACTAGCCGGGCGAGGTGGCGGGCGCCTGTAGTCCCAGCTACTTGGGAGGCTGAGGCAGGAGAATGGCCTAAACCCGGGGGGCGGAGCTTGCAGTGAGCTGAGATCCGGCCACTGCACTCCAGCCTGGGCGACACAGCAAGACTCCGTCTCAAAAAAAAAAAAAAAAAAAAAAAGTTCATCGAACTCACCTTTCCGCCATCTCATAAAAGATCATCCTGTCAAAGTTGCTGGTGTGCTCCCACTCCTGCACAGCCAATGGCAGTCCCTCCTCCAGGGTCATAGTGGGCTTCTGCCGGGCCAGGGAACGAAGCACTGGGCTAAAACCACCATTGAGTCAGTCACATTCTAAAAGTGTGCTCCCATCCACCTGCCCTTACACCTGCCTCAATAACACATCCCCTGCCCCTCATCCAATCTATCGTGCCCCTCAGGCCCTGTCATGTCCCACTTCTGATTAGACTTACGGACTCTCAACCTCCCATCCATTCATTCACCATACTCGCCCCTCTTCCTGTTGAAATTTACAACTAATATAAAATCAAACAGATAATTTTTCTCCCCACCTTTTAAAATCAACCGCAGCTACCACCCCTAATTCTCACAGTGCCATCCTCAATTAATTATTAGAAAGGGAGGACTCGTGCTGGGCGCAGTGGCTCATGCCTGTAATCCCAGCACTTTGGGAGGCCGAGGTGGGTGGATCACGAGGTCAAGAGATCGAGATCATCTTGGCCCACATGGTGAAACCCCATCTCTACTAAAAATACAAAAATTAGCTACTCAGGAGGCTGAGGCAGGAGAATTGCTTGAACCTAGGAGGCAGAGGTTGCAGTGAGCCAAGATCGCGCCACTGCACTCTAGCCTGGTGACAGAGTGAGACTCTGTCCAAAAAAAAAAAAAAAAAGGGAGGACTCATGTTATTAAATGAACGGGATTCACTATAAAGTAGGTTTAACCTTGTCCAGAGGCTCCTGGTTTTTTTTTTTAAAGGCATTTGCTAACCCAAAGGAATCTCTAATTAAAGGTCATGTGGTGTTTTTATTTATTGCTTTTTTAGTCTTTGTTTCCAGATACCCCCCACAGACAGTCAAATGCCAATACTAGACCCCCACTTCTAGAGGGCTCTTGAGCCCTTTCTAATCCAGAAGAAATCAAGAGCCCAGCCTAAAGTAAGGGCTTCATTTTTGCCTCTCTGACTTCCCTTGGAGTCCTCAGATATTATTAAGCATCAGAATCACCTGGGGAAGCTCATCATCACCAAACTGCAGCTCCCCAGGATCCCACAACTGAGCATTTTAGGAGCTTCCCAGGCTGCAGTGGTCTCGACTGCCCTTTGTGGAAGACCCTGCCCAGAGCCGCCAAGTGTGAAGCACAAGCAGGCCAGGACCCGAAGCAAACGGATCCCATGCAAACCTTGAGAGCCCATCCTGGTTCAAGATTTTGAAATTTAGGCTGCTAGGCTCCAAGAGCGAACTCAGATCTATCTTGAGAAAGCAGGGAGTCAGGAAGATGCTGTACATCTAGGACTTTGGGGGAACATCTTGATTCATTTGCTCCAAGTTCGGGGTAGATTCCAAGGGGGAGATTCCCTTAGGAGTTCAGCCACTGGAAGAGCACCATGTAAATTTGTTTAAAGCAATAAAATGTGGTATGTGTTATATAGTGGCTTACACAAAACGCTGAGGGCATAGGGCAGGTGAGAGGGACAGTGGGTCTGGGTGGGAAGGAAAGACTATTCCCCAGCTGAGCAATGACTGTTTTGTAAACTCAACAGCCTAGGACCCGGGGCTCCTTGGCTAAACATACACTCGCTCTTAAGCAAGGACGTTCTGACCTTTTGCGAGTTCTTTTCCTCTTCTAGATTGCCTTTTTGTCATAATAATAAAATAGTTGATATCTAATGAAACATTCTCTGTGCCAAGGACTTCACATATATTAACCCATTTCATCTTCTCAGCAACAGTGTGAAGTAGGTATAGTTATCCCCCTTTTTAAACGAGAAAACTGAGGGCAAAGATGTTAAATGTCCTGCCCAGGATCACAAATCTAGCGAGTGGGAGAGCCCATGCCCTTGACCACTAAGCAAGCTCTACCCACCATCCTATTTCAGCGTGAATTCTCCTGAATAAAATGGGTGGAGGGAGCAGAGGGAGCAGCATGCACACAGTCCTTTGCTTGGCCCCACACTGTTCCGCCTGCCACCCAGGGCCCTGATTCAGGGTCCAGCACTCATCCTGGCTACTTTGGGTAGTTCTGACTCAATGTCAAAAGGTAGTAAAATAGAACGGGGGGACGGGGTGGACCCTGGCACTTAGAGTGAGAGCCTAAGTTCCAATCACTGGTCTTTGGTTTACGGCAGGAACCCTCTCTGAGCTTCAGTTTTCTGATCTGTAAATGAAGATTACCAGAGAAAGGCTTGCCTCAACTCACAGTTTGTGAGGATCACTTAAGATAAGACACCTGAAAGGTTGTTATAAACTAGGACGTGGGTTAAGGGGCTGTTATTATTATTATTATTATTTTTGAGATGGAGTCTGGCTCTGTTGCCCAGGCTGGAGTGCAGTGGCCGGATCTCAGCTCACTGCAAGCTCCGCCTCCCAGGTTTACGCCATTCTCCTGCCTTAGCCTCCCGAGGAGCTGGGACTGCAGGCGCCCGCCACCTCGCCCGGCTAGTTTTTTGTATTTCTTTTTTTTTTTTTTTGGTAGAGACGGGGTTTCAACGTATTAGCCAGGATGGTCTCGATCTCCTGACCTCGTGATCCGCCCGTCTCGGCCTCCCAAAGTGCTGGGATTACAGGCTTGAGCTACTGCACCCGGCCGGGGCTGTTATTATTAATAACATGTTTTTCATTCTCAGAGCATCTCCATTGCTCTCATGACCTTCCCTCAAATATTCCTAAATAGCCTAAACTACTACATTCACCCCAAAGTTCTCCTTATTTAAAAGCCCTAGAATAATTAATCTCAGGTCTCCCCACTTACATAAGAAAACAGGACAGAGCTTCTGTGTCAGGACTTTGGGACAGGTGCCTCCGGGCCAAGGCTTTGTAACGCTGCCATCGACGGAAGTTCTCATAAACGTCCTTGGAAATTTTGCAGCGGTCACCTAGTGAAGGCTTGGATAGAGTGGCCACAGGACCGCCTTCCCCGGTTGTCCCATGTAGCCCTGGCCAAGCTTTTTCCAGGGGCACAATGGGGACCAGTTGAGCAACTGGTGGTGGAGCCTGAGGTGGAAGGCCTGGAGGGCCCTCCTGGCTGACACCAACAGCCTTAGAGGGCAGAATGGTCTTCATATTAGATGCTGTCACAAATGGAGGTGCAGGACCCTCAAGATTCCCACAGGGAGTGCCTGGGGCAACTGAATTGAGGGCATTCTGAGTAAGGATAAAGTTCTGAGTTTGAGAGGGCTCAGCTGATCCCCCTTCTGTCTTGACTTTGACAATGACCTTGCCAGCCCCAGCCCCACTGAGGCAAGGGCCCCCGTCCCCTGTCACCAACAGTGAGCTGGGGAAAGCGGAGAGCATCAGAGGGTTGTCTGGAGAGAATACTGAAGGCATGATGGGCTGTGGAGGTGGCTCCCCGGGTGGGTGGTCTGGTGGGCCAGAAGCTGGTGGGAGAAAGGGAAGTGCAGGCGATGGAGACGGGGCAGCACTAGGTTTCATGCTCATATCCGGTCCCGGCAACGGAGATGCTGTTGAGACAAAGAAAAAGAAGAAATGGAGTAGGAGAAAAGAAGACCAGAGTTAGCTATCTGAATTCCCCATTTTATTTTTATTTTTATTGTTATTGTTTGAGACGGAGTCTCGCCCTGTCACCCAGGCTGGAGTGCAGTGGCGCGATCTCAGCTCACTGCAAGCTCCATCTCCCGGGTTCACGCCATTTTCCTGCCTCAGCCTCCCGAGTAGCTGGGACGACAGGTGCCCACCACCACGCCTGGCTAATTTTTTGTATTTTTAGTAGAGACGGGGTTTCACCGTGTTAGCCAGGATGGTCTCGATCTCCTGACCTCGTGATCCTCCCTCCTCAGCCTCCCAAAGTGCTGGGATTACAGGTGAATTCCCCCTTTGTTTTTAAATTTTTTTTTGTAGAGGCAGGCACAGTGGCTCATGCCTGTAATCTCAGCACTTTGGGAGGCCAAGGTGGAAGGATCGCCTGACTCCAGGAGTTTGAGACCAGCCTGAGCAACATGGCAAAACCCTGTCTCTACTAAAAATACAAAAATAAGCCAGGTGCACTGGCATGCACCTGTAGGCCCAACTACTTGCGGGGGCTGGGGTGGGAGGATCACTTGAGCCCAAGAAGTCGAGGCTGCAGTGAGCTGAGATCGCACCTCTGCACTCCAGCCTGGGTGACAAAGGAAAACTCTGTCTCAAAACAAACAAACAAACAAACAAACAAACAAAACTGTAGAGATGGGGTCTCACTATGTTGCCTAGGCTAGGCTCAGACTCCTGGCCTCAAGTGATCCTCCTGCCTCAGCCTTCCACCCCATCTGAGTTCCTCTTTAGACTCGAAGACTCAAAGCACTGATTTTCAACAGGTGAGAGAGGGGATAAGGATGGGGAACTTGTGTAGTTTGCAAATGTCCCCCAAGTGATTTTGATCTTACTCCTCGTTGAGAATGACTGCATTAAAGAAGCTGCTTCTTTTCTTTTCTTTTCTTTTTTTTTTTTTTGAGACGGAGTCTTGCTCTGTCACCCAGGCTGGAGTGCAATGGCCGGATCTCTGCTCACTGCAAGCTCTGCCTCCCGGGTTCACGCCATTCTCCTGCCTCAGCCTCCCGAGTAGCTGGGACTACAGGCGCCCGCCACCTCGCCCGGCTAATTTTCTGTATTTTAGTAGAGACGGGGTTTCACCGTGTTAGCCAGGATGGTCTCGATCTCCTGACCTCGTGATCCGCCCGTCTCGGCCTCCCAAAGTGCTGGGATTACAGGCTTGAGCCACCGCGCCCGGCCGCTTCTTTTTCAACAAGACATACGGAACCCTGTCTGCCAAGAAGAGACAAGCCCAAGCCATCACTGCCTCTAAGTGTTGCTTTTTTTTCTTTCTTTCTTTCTTTTTAGATGGAGTCTTTCTGTGTCACCCAGGCTGGAGTGCAGTGGCACGATCTTAGCTCACTGCAACCTCTGCCTCCCAGGTTCAAGTGATTCTCCTGCCTCAGCCCCTCAAGTAGCTGGGATTACAGACATGAACCACCACATCCGACTAATGTTTGTATTTTTAGTAGATACGGGGTTTATGCCATGTTGGCCAGGCTGGTCTCAAAAACCTGACCTCAGGTGATCCACCTGCTTCGGCCTCCTAAAGTGCTGGGATTACAGGTGTGAGCCACTGTACCCGGCCCCCTAAGTGCTTCTCTAAGAAAATTCCTGGCAGACCTCTCCAGCCTCTCCATAGGCTGTTTACTAAGATACAGAATTGGGTTGACACCTGCTCTGCAGGGAAAACAGCCCACAGCAGCCTCTGTGCAGTAAGGGAACTAGTTCACGGTAAGTTCCAGCCCCTCTCGAGACATCCATAAGGCCTTTGAGAAGGAGGCACTTTCAAAAATATTATTGGCTCATTCCCTCCTCCTTTTCCTTTTCCTGTTACTTCTTATAAATCTCTCTAAACCTAAAATAACAGAAGAAAGATTCAATCTTTGAGCAGGAGCCGTGACTCTAGGGCCCGTGAGGCTCAGACATCCGGTAACACCTTCCACCCAGCATTACACGTACATCCCCTATGCTCACCTATTCCAAACCAGAGATTAAAACCACCTGAACCCTGCTTCTCCCAGCTGCTCTGTGGCCTCTGCCACCACGCACAGAAGTACTGTTCCCAGGAGAGGATATGTGGATTGGATGTTTGGTTCCCAGAAATTTTGTTGTATAACAGCCAGGAATAATTAAAGAGGATTAGATAAGGACAAGGAAATGAGTGAAGGGAGGGCGGTGTGGGGAGAGAGGTTTCCGGATCTTTAAGTAACTGCTGGACGTGTTTGGCGATGCAGACTATCTGTGGTCCTTCTGCTTGGAGCTCCTAACGTCAGAAATTTAGGGCTCACTAGGAACGAGGCACTGAGCTAGGTGCTAAGGACAGGACAATGAAGTCCTTCATTGTCACAGTTCCAGCTGAGGAGGGGCTATGTGGACTGTAGTCAAAGAGACCAAGGATAAGTATACAAACGTGTACTTAATCAGAACCTGTGTCTCCTAGGACTTTTTTTTTTTTTCCCGAGACAGAGTCTCTGTCACTGAGGCTGGAGTGCAGTGGCGTGATTTCAGCTCACTGCAACCTCTGCTGCCTCCTGGGTTCAAGCGATTCTCCTGCCTCAGTCTCCCGAGTAGCTGGGATTACAGGCGGGCGCCAACACACCCAGCTAATTTTTGTATGTTTAGTAGAGATGGGGTTTCACCATGTTGGCCAGGCTGGTCTTGAACTCCTGACCTCAAGTGATCCACCTCCCTCGGCCTCCCAAAGTGCTGAGATTACAGGTGCTTGAGGTCAGGAGTTAGACACCAGTCTGGCCAACTTGGTGAAACCCCGTCTCTACTAAAAATACAAAAATTAGCTGGGTGTGGTGGTGGGCGCCTGTATCCCAGCTGCTCAGGAACCTGAGAAAAGAGAATCGCTTGAACTTGGGAGGCAGACTTTGCAGTGAGCTAACATCACACCACTGCACTCCAGCATAAGCGACACAGTGAGACTCCATCTCAAACAAAAAAACAAAACAAAAAAAACAACAGTAGAATATAACCTGCTTAAATCTCCTCCCCCTTACAAAAAATATTACACTGTCAAACTAACAACCCCCAACTTCTGCATTCTGACCATGGAACATGAGCAAACTCAGATTCAAACTCATTTCAGCCACAGAGCAGAGGGCTGAGGGTATGTCACTGAGTACAGAACACAATGAAAGGGGCCTGAAGGCCTGAGATCCATAAAAGGAAGAAAAACTAAGAGCATCTCAGTGAAGCCCCAGCTCTCATCCTGGCTGTAATGACCCACCTCTCTGGCCCAGATAAATCAGGAAAAACTGCTTCCTGAACTCAAAGCGAAGCCACCTCGAGGGCTGGAAGGAGCTGTGAGGCTCTAAGCAGAGGGCAATATTTTTTTTTTTTTTTTTTTTTTTTGGAGACCGGCAGTTTCGCCTGCTTGTTGCCTAGGCTGAGTGCCAATGACACAATCTGGCCTCACCACAACCTCTGTCCTCCCGCGGATTCTCCTGCCTCAGCCTCCCGAATAGCTGAGATTACAGGCATGCGCCACCATGCCTGGCTTTTTTTTTTTTTTTTTTTTTTTAGTTTTAGTAGAGATGGGGTTTCTCCATGTTGGTCAAGCTGGTCTTGAACTCCTGACCTCAGGTGATCCGCCCACCTCGGCCTCCCAAAGTGCTGGGATTACAGGCATGAGCCACCGTGCCCGGCCAGAGTAGAGGCAGTTTATAATACATTCCAGCCTAGTTTTCAGGAAGGCATTTCTCTGCAACGGATAACTACAGATTATCTTTTCCCGCTAAGGTCCTTCCCACCTTACCCTCCCATCCACCATCCTCCATCCTCCACATCCCCTTCCCCTCATAAACTCAAGCATGGCAGAATCCTAGAACAGGCTCCAGTTGCCTGAAAGAGACAGATGAACTTGGGCCTTCCCCCTTGAAACCTCTCTGTGGGTTTCAGTCCTAAGACACATCCTCTGATCCCCTCTCCCACCACAAAAACACATGCTGAAGTGCCCCCTGTTCAAGAGAATCAAGTTGCTAATTGCCATCCATTCTCTATACTCAGTATGTGTCCTCAGAGACACCTTGATCTGCCCTTAAGGAGGTCCTCTTCCTTTCCCAGCCCCTAGTCTTAATGGTACAATCTCCTTCTCTAGCCTCCCCGAGTGTGATACCTTTGATGGGGTGTAGCACCTCGCATTCCTTTAGGTCAGCCCAAAGAGCTTGTCCCAAAGGATATGAGCAGGTACCAGAAATCCTCCTCACCACCTAAAGACTTACCTCCATCTGAAGCCATCCTCTCAGGTTTGGGCACTAACTGTGGCTGTCTGGAAGCCTCCAGAATGAGGCAGTCAGGTCCAGGACCCAGAGTAACCTGGCTCCAAGTAGGTGCACAGGGATCCAAGGAAGGGAAGGTAAAGATCAGATCAAACAGAACTAGAATATGGAACTCAAGGCATACTGCTGTGGGGGAGGGGAGAGGGAAAAGTGGGGTGAGGGTGGGGAGAGATACTCCATGAAGGGTTCTAGTAACTATGCAAAAACCAGGAATTCCCTTCAAACTACAGTTTGACAACACAATTGATGTTCGCCCTTTAGGGCTATTTGTAAACTCTTTCTCAGATTCCACACATTACAGTTTTGCGTTTGGTTCCCTATACTTCAATTCTTCACCAACATATCTCATTTTGTGTCTTTCCATCCCAGCCAGTTCTGTAACTGACTTCCTATTAACAGCAGGTTGATGGTAGACCCCTGACTTAATCCAATGATGGCTATATTTTCCGAACTAAATTCAGACCACATTGGTCTGTATACTTAAGGATCAAGGGAACTAAAGTTTAAATTAGAATTGTCAGATGATCCAAGGTGCTTGATTGCTGTGTTCACACCATTTCCTTGGAAAGCTGTCCAATCTACTAGCACAGGCTCTGTACTCCACAGAAGCCTTACCCTCTGCTGAAAAGTCTCACTAAATAAAAAAGCTGCCATGCAGTTTAAAACCTCAAGAGTAGAAAGTTCTTTGTTTCATTAAATCATTTTGGTTTAAATTTTAAAAATAAAATGTATCTGCTAAGGTTCCTGGTGACTATTTCAGGCCAGTAATTCCCAGACCATCCTCTACAGCCACAGCTTCATCCAAACGTGGATTTCCCCCAAAAGACCTTCCCTGGGGTTCATGACGTCTTTCTTGCTTTCTCCGAGATATCTTTTCTCTTTTCTAAAGACTCTTTCATTAATAAGACCTGAAGGCTGAAATCATCCTTTTTCCTTTCTAACAAAATTAACTACTTAGATATACTTTTTTTTTTTTTTTTTTTTTTTTTTGAGACAGAGTCTTGCTCTGTCGCCCAGGCTGGAGTGCAGTGGCATGATCTCCGCTCACTGCAAGCTCTGCCTCCCAGGTTCACACCATTCTCCTGCCTCAGCCTCCCAAGTAGCTGGGACTACAGGCGCCCACCACCACACCCAGCTAATTTTCTATTTTAGTACAGACGGGGTTTCACTGTGTTAGCCAGGATGGTCTCGATCTCCTGACCTCGTGATCTGCCTGCCTCGGCCTCCCAAAGTGCTGGGATTAGAGGTGTGAGCCACCGCGCCCAGCCTTTAAAAATTTTTTAACAGGTAATACATTAGCAAGGTTCAAAAATCAAACTACAAAATAAAATACATAGCAATAAGTCGCCTCTCACCCCTTATCCCTTTCTTCTATAACTGGATTTTCTATCCCAGAGGAAACCAGTATCATCTGTTTCTTGTGAATACTTGCAGAGATTTTTTATGCGACTACAAGTAAATACAAACCATATTCTTTTTTTTTTTTTGGGGGGGGGGGGGGGACAGGTCTCTGCTTCTGTGCCCAGCTAGATGCAGTGGCGTGATTCGGCTCATGTAACCTCGCCTCCGGGGTTCAAGCGATTCTCTGCTCAGCTCCCGAGTAGGCTGGGGACTACAGGTCGGCCGCACCACGCCCGCTAATTTTGTATTTTTATTGTAAGGACAGGTTTCAACCAAATTGCCAGGCTGGTCTCGAACTCCTGACCTTGTGATCCACCTGTCTCGGCTCTCAAAGTGCTGGGATTACAGGGTGAGGCTTACCGCACCCAGTCACAAACCATATTCTTTTTTCAGACGGAGTGTCACTCGTTCACCCAGGCTGGTGTGCAGTGGTCTATCACTCAGTCTCGCTCAACCCCTCTGCCTCCTGGGCTCAAGTGTCTCCTGCCTAGCCTCTGAAGTGGCTGGGCACCTATCAGGCGCCCACACCACACCCGGCTAATTTTTTCTGTATTTTAGTAGAGACGGAGTTTCGGCCAGATTGGCCAGGCTAGTCTCGAAATTTGACCTTGTGATCCGCCCGCCTCAGCTCCCAAAGTCGTCTGGGATTACAGGCGTGAGCCCACCGCGCCCGGCAAACCTATCTTTAAACCGCAAAAAAAAAGTGCAAGTTTTTCATCGTTACACCAATTAACATATATTCATGCATTTGTCATTATAATATGGCGTAATGATTGCTCTTTGTAATGATATTTGGTTCTCATTTTCATTTCTTTAACGACATAAGGAGAACTTCTATATTATTTAAAAATTGTAATCGCTAGAAGGTGCACTTTATTACGCTAGTTATTGCTACTCCACCACTGTAAGAAAGAGCGCTGAATCTTGCGGAGGAACCTAAGTTCTAAACTTGGTTCGACCGCTGAAACATATTCAGCCAGTTTCATAATAACTTTACGCTTATTTTCGCTTTGGAATATTGATACTCCAACATGCATTATTACGCCAACGCTTTTGAAATGGAGCAGGGGAACTGGATGTGCAAGAGGGGAGGGAAGATAACCTTTCTTTCTTCCTAGGCAAAGGGCTCTGAATCCGGAGCCCTTGTTCTTCAGGCCACTGGAACTCACTGCTCCTGAAATTGGGTGGTTCTTGAGATCAAGACAAGCTTCTATACGTCAGTTTCTATCCAATTCCATCCCTACCCCCCTCTAGCGGCCGTTACCTAGCACCACAGTAGGCACACTCCACGTGTTTAGCTGCCAAAGTTGCAAGTGGTGGCCCCAAGCCGAGCCCTGCTCCGTGCGCCCCATTCTGGCTAGCTAGAAAATAAAGGCAAAAATTGACTACATTTCCGGCTGCCAGGAAGAGAGAGACTTCGGCTTATGCAGGAAGAAAATGCACGAACACGTGACGCGGTCGGGCGGGACCACTGCAACGGAGCGGCGGACCGAATTGGGACCTTCTGGTTATGGAGCTTCATGTTTCTCCAGTATTACCTCAACGAGGAGGGAGATCGGGTCTATACGCTGAAGGTGAGGCAGAGAAAATAGTTTAAATAGGCCATGGCGGAACATGTAGATGGGGAGGAGTGGGTGAGGGCCATACACGCAGTTACCTAGCTGGGGCAGGGAACCAGAAAGTCCAGCACGAGGTGGGGAAGAACCGGGAGCTCGCGACTAATTTTTTAATTAAAAAAAAAAAATGTTGCCGGGGCGCAGATGGCTCACCGCCTGTAATCCTAGCACTTTGGGAGGCCGAGGCGTGGATTGCCTTAGCTCGGGAGTTAGAGGACCCATTCTGGGCATACGTTGAAACTACATTTTCTACTAAATAAAAAAATTAGCCGGGCGTGCGGTGTGCGCCTGTTTCTTCCCAGCTTATCGTGAGGGCTAAAAACAGGGATCCCGCCTTAAACCCGGGAGCGGGAGGTTGCAGTGGATACCGAGATAGCGCCATTGCAACACTTTACCTTTTTTTTTTTAAGACAGGACTCGGCTTTGTTGCTAGGCCAACTCTGTCAGTGCCTCGGCTCACTGCAACCTCCGCTCCTGGGCTCAAACAATCTCTCCTGCCTCAGCCCCGAGTAGCTGGGATACAGGCGTGCGCCCACACACCTGGCTAATTTTTGGTTGTGGTTTTTTTTGTTTGGGTGGTTGGTTTTGTTATGGTTTGTTGTAGAGGACGAGGTTCGCCATATTGCCAGCTGTGCTCCAAACTTTCTGACCTCAAGCCATCGATCTGCCTGGCCTCGCAAAGTGCTGGGTTACAGGCAGTGAAGCACCAGCGCTGGCCTTTTTAAGTTTTATTTTATTTATTTGTACAACTTTTGAGACTGATCATTGATTTCTGTTTTCATGTTGCCTTTTCGCGTTGTCCCACCGCATTTCATCACTCCCTTACTGACCAATTCATTCTCGTATCCTGCGAGGCGAATTTGACCCGATGGGACACAGACCTGCTCAGCCCATCCTGCTCGGTTCTCCCAATGACAAATACTCCCGACACCGAATCACCATCAAAGGAAACGCTTCAAGGTGCTCATGACCCAGCAACCAGCGCCCTTTCACTCTGAAGGTCCTTAAACTGATGTCCTCTCTGCGGCCTGTTACCCCTTGGGAGACTCCGCATTAACCAAACTCTTCATCTGTGAGAGCCTGATCCCTTTTACCAGCATATCTTTGGCATCAGTCTCTCGTGGTGATTGGCATGCTTGTGTGAAGGCAGTCATGGTGGCATCACCCATAAAGGGAACACGTTTGACTTTTTTTTCTTGTATTTGAAATTACTACAAGATTATTAAAGATAAAATGATTTGAAAAGCTCTTATTTTGTGAGTTGTTGGAGGAAAGGATTGGTAGTATTTTTTTAAAGGGAGGGAGATGATGGACGAGAGTACCCCAGAGAGTTGCAACAATACCACTTGGAAGAAAAACTTCAGTCCTGCTGTAGCAAGAGTGGTCATGTGCCCTTAGTGATAGGAGGGTATTGGAGAAGAAAGATTAAGACTTTCACAGCTGTCAGCATTCATTGAAAAATACCCCTGTTGTCAGGTAATTTCTCATCCCTTGAAATAACATTTTGATTAAAATGGAAGAGTACTTGAAAAGTAATAGGTATATTATAGAGAGAGGGCAGTGAATTGAAAGTAAGACCAATATTTCCTTTTTGTATAACTTTGAGAAAGTTACTTAACCTGTTTAGTCTGATTTTTCTCCTTACTAACTTATCTTTGAACTCATTGATTAAGTGGGGGGCTTTTTTTTTTTTTTTTTTTTTTAAAGACAGAGTCTCGCTCTGTTGTCCAGGCTGGAGTGCATGGGTGGCTGACTACAACCTCCGTCTCCCAGGTTCAAGCAATTATCCTGCCTCAGCTTCCCAAGTAACTGGGATTACAGGCACAAGCCACCACGCCCAGCTAATTTTTGTATTTCTTTTAGTAGAGACAGGGTTTCGCCATGTCGGCCAGGCTGATCTCGAACTCCTCACCTCAAGTGATCCACCCACCTCGGCCTCCCAAAGTGCTAGGATTACAGGCATGAGCCACCACACCTGGCCTGGGTCTTTTTTTTTTTTTTGAGATGGAGTCTTGGTCTGTCGCCCAGGCTGGAGTGCAGTGGTGCGATCTTAGCTCACTGCAACCTCTGCCTCCTGGGTTCAAGCTGTTCTCCTGCCTCACCCTCCTGAGTAGCTGGGACTACAGGTGTGCACCACCACATCTGGCTAATTTTTGTATTTTTAGTAGAAACAGGGTTTCTCCTTGTTGGCCAGACTGATCTCAAACTCTTGACCTCAAGTAATCTGCCTGCCTCAGCCTCCCAAAGTGCTGGGATTACAGGCATGAGCCACCTTGACCCGCCTAGTGCTATGGATTTTAAAATTGTTCTGTGGAGTCTGTATTTTAATTCTGCAATCTTTATTTTCTATGATATCAAAAATTCTAGATTCCAGAAGCAGATATAACTTAAATTAGCACAGACAGATGTGATTTATGAAGACATGCCCTGGAAAGACTTTTTTTTTTTTTTTGAGTCAGGGTCTCACTCCTGTGGTCCAGGCAGGAGTGCAGTGATGTGATCACGACTCATTGCAGCCTCTATCTCCCTGGCTCAAGTGATCCACTCTATTTTTTAATTTTTTATAAAGGCGAGGTCTCACTATGTTGCCCAAGCTGGTGTTGCACTCCTGGGCTCAAGCTGTCCTCCTGCCTTGACCTCCCAAAGTGCTAGGATTACAGGTGTGAGCCACAGTGCCCGGCCAGACTTTTTCTTGGATCTTGTTATTTGATCATCCCAGCAGAAAAGTTCAGGATAGTTGTGGATCGCTGAAAAGAAAAAAAATCTCTCAACTGGGGTCATAATTAATAGAAGACAGAATATTTTCAAATAAATTACTGAAACATACAGGAATGGTGAAATGAGATACTTGTTTCCTGTTAAGCAATTTTATTTCTTTTTTTTTTTTTTTTTTTTGAGGCGAAGTCTCGCTCTGTCGCCCAGACTGGAGTGCAGTGGCCAGATCTCAGCTCACTGCAAGCTCCGCCTCCCGGGTTTACGCCATTCTCCTGCCTCAGCCTCCCGAGTAGCTGGGACTACAGTCGCCCGCCACCTCGCCCAGCTAGTTTTGTATTTTAGTAGAGACGGGGTTTCACCGTGTTAGCCAGGATGGTCTCGATCTCCTGACCTCGTGATCCGCCCGTCTCGGCCTCCCAAAGTGCTGGGATTACAGGCTTGAGCCACCGCGCCCGGCCTAGCAATTTTATTTCTTAGCCTGTTCACTTACTTGCAGGGTTCTTAACATTGGATCTGAAGGATTTTAAAGAGTTAACAAATTCTGAAATGGGATGCTTGTTTCCTGTCAAGCAATTTTATTGCTTAGCTTGTTCACTTATAGGATTGGATAAAACATTGGATCTGAAAGATTTTTAAAAGTTATCTTATCCAATTAAGGGGATAATGATTGGAGAAATGTTTAAGCACCAAAGTCGGTAAGTGGATTTTGCTACCAGTTTTTTAATGTTGGCTGCAGTTCTGCCTTTATCTTACAAAAAAGAAAAAAAAAAAAAGAATTAGCATTGCTCCGTGCTACCACATGTGTAGACTGAAAAGCTTTAACCTGGAAATATTCCTAATGAATATAGAGGAGAAAAAGCAAACTGGTATGAATATATACCAAGGACTTTTTCCATAAGATATCCCCTGAGGAATGAACCTTCATTTTGCACCAGAGGCTGTGTCTCCCTGAGGAAATAAAAAAGAGATCCCTGGGGTATTAATGTCTGAGACATAAATTTATAGGGCTTGATTAGTGCTCAGAAACAAGTCTTAACAGGGATAGTATATTGGAATTAGGTGGTATATATAAGTAAATGCAGATACACTGGTAGGAAATTGGGTTTCATAAAAATTCTGTGTTTCTTTATAAAGAAAGTCTGAAGTTTGAACAGCAGGCCTGCCTGAGGAAAAAACTGATCCTGCAGAGAATGGAGGAAAGCTGTGGGCCTGAATCAAGAAACCCAAACTTTACAAAGATTCAAGCTTTAGGACATTCGAATTTTTCATTTTGTTATCAGGATCTTTTTAACTTTTTTAATCCTTTATTCCTTGAAAGGATTTGGACTGTGTGTCATTTGATAAAAGAGAACTTCCTGGAATACAGTTCCCATCGCTAGGAGTGCTGCTTAAACAACCACTTGTGAGGAGCAAAGACCCCGGGCAAAGCCAGGGGCCAGTTTCTGGGCCCAGGTGATTGTTAAATTTAGAGGTCTTGATCACAGCTCTAGGAAATAGATTTTCAAACAAAACATCGATGAGTCAAAATTTATGGAACACCTCCATGTATACATTAAATAAACACTAAGAAAAAATATTCTAGCGACAATAAATGTAGTGTTGAAAAGATGGAATGGATTTGAGAAAATACCTCAATGTCTTCTCCAGGTATAAAAAATGTATTATTCAATGGAATTTTCAGTCCGACTAGAAGGTGGACGTAGCATTTACTAAAGGGCAAGAACAAGAAAAAAAATTAAAGTAGGATAAGTGTGTTTAAGGTACTTTAATTTACAGTTTTAGTTTTGTTTATTTTTTTTGAGAGGAAGTTTTGCTCTTGTCCCCCAGGCTGGAGTGCAGTGGTGCATTCTCGGCTCACTGCAACCTTCGCCTCCCGAGTTCAAGCGATTCTCCTGCCTCATCCTAAGGAGTAGCTGGGATTACAGGCGCACGCCACCACGCCCGGCTAAGTTTTGTATTTTTGGTAGAGACAGGGTTTCGCCATGTTGGCCAGGCTGGTCTGGAACTCCTGACCTCAGGTGATACGCCTCCTCAGCCTCCCAAACTGCTAGGATTACAGTCGCGAACCACTGCGCCCGGCCTACTTTATAGTTTTAATTTTTTTTTTTACATAAAATACTTTATTTTAGACCTCTACATAAAAATTACAATGAGGGTTATTCCCAGGTATAGGAGCGGTGTTTCTGGTTTATAAAGAAATCATGAATGATGTTTTCAGAGACACTCGTGAAAAAGAAATGGCTCCTCGGGTTCTGAGGGTGAGGAGGAGCGCCCGCCCCCTAAGATGCAGAGTGAGTGTGCAGCACAGCCGGACCAAGGAAAAGGATTTTACCCCTTCACGCGGGTCGGGCCGTGCCCTGGACTACAGCTCCCGTCGTGCCCCTGGCCACTAGTATTCGGCCCCGCCCCGCCTGCCGTGTCCTGCGGCGAGCGCAGGCGTGCTGCACTCTTGTCACCGCGGGCTGCGGAGGCTGGGCGGGGCTTTCGAGCGCCCGCGGGACGGTTCCGCCCTCTGACTGCACCCCCCGGGCTTCTCTTTGCAAGGTTCACCTCGAATGAGGAAGAAGCGGGGAGGGAAGGGAAGGGCTGCGGCGGCGTGGGCGCAGCCCGTCGGGCCCGGGGCTGGGGAAGGCCAGGTCACGTAACTGCTGCTCTGGCGTCGGGCCGGGGAGGGGGCGCCAGCCCCGGCAGCGCGAACCCTGCGCGCGCCGCGGCTCCGAAACAGTTACCGGCTAGTAAACAACAGCTGCGCGCGCATCCGCATCAGCTGGCGCCGGGATACCGCACCTGCGACCTCCTTCTCCCTCAACCCGCTGCTCCGTCAGGCCAGCCTGCGGGGCCGTCTCCTCTGCTGGGACCCGAAGGAAGAACGGCGAGGGGGTGACCTGCGCCGGGGCGGGGGTTGGGGAGAACGCGCCTCCGGCAAAGGGGGTGGCCCGTCCTGTCACACGCAGGAGAAACCTAGGGAGCGGACCGTGGCTCAGTGGACTAGCTACGACTTGCCGCGACTCTGAGCTGCAGTCCGAGGTGTCTTGATCCTCTAACCTCCTCCCAGACCCCGAGGACATTTCTGCTAGGAGAAGAGCGGGCGCGCCACCCCCACCGACCTCTCGGAGACAGAAATCCGCTCTGCCCCTGCATCCTACTCTGCTCGCCCTTCTCTCAGTAGTGTGGGTTATTTTTCCCGTTATGCATGCGCACCTTTCCCACCAGACCCAAGTGGATTGTCGACATCAAAAACACCGGGTGGCTTTGCATACACCTCCTCTCAGCCAGACCTGTGGGGTATTCACCTGATACACAACAGGTGGCCGGGTGTACACCTTTTTGCAATCTGATCCACGCTGTAGTCGCCTGATAAAGGTTGGCCTGCACGCACTTCTCTCAACTAGAACCGTGGGACACTCACCAGATAAAGGACTACCTCGACAGGAACCTGGGGGCTGAGGGGAGGGAGGCTTCCTCTGCTGCCCTGAGACCATGGCACTGAGCCTTTAGTCCTGGACCAGAGGGGATAGCTAGGTAGCTCTTCATTCTGAAGGAAAGAAATCACACAAGATTGGCATTGTTTTGTCTTTTTGTTTTTTGTTTTTTTTCTGTCTTAAAAAACAAATTCACCTATTGGTGATGCACTTTCTAGGACAGTCGGCTTGAATTGTGAGTAGAAGGATTCTTAGTTGGGGTTTTTGGTGTGGTGTGAATCAAGGTTACTGAAATGTGTTATTTTTCAAGTTATCTTTTGTATTATTGGAGTCGAAAGTAGCTAGCGTAAGGGGAAGATTTTGCGAGGTTCTCCCCATTTTTTTTTGTTCTTAAAACGAACAAAATGCATCCTCCAGAAACCACCACCAAGATGGCTTCAGTTCGGTTCATGGTGACACCTACAAAGATCGATGACATTCCAGGTTTGTCAGACACCAGTCCGGACCTCAGCTCTCGATCTAGTTCCCGAGTAAGATTTAGCTCCCGGGAAAGTGTGCCTGAAACAAGCCGTAGTGAGCCTATGAGTGAGATGTCTGGGGCCACCACTTCGTTGGCAACTGTTGCACTGGATCCACCGAGTGACCGGACTTCTCACCCCCAGGATGTCACCGAGGGTAAGTAGAAACACAGGCCGCAACAAACTTTCATTACTGGCTTCTTTATCCAAGATGACCATCTATGGATCTGAAAGATCATAGTCATATAATTATGATTGGTCATCAGGAACCAAGGCACCTCTTTGTGAGATGCTTAGGAACTCTTTGGACATAGAGGCTCTTTGCAGTAGTAATTTGTCATGTGGGAAGGTGTATGACAAGGAGGCAGGCAAATGTATATTTTAACTTCCTCATTTTTGTCTTAGAAATGAAATGGGTATTTTGATTAGGGGTGAATATCAAAGAATGTAATCATTTTTCAGCACAGAGAATCCTAAATTTTAAAATTTAGTGAGTCGGATATGTGTTCTCTAGTCATCATTGACTATTTGTCTGCTTTAAGGCCGGTTACGTGGAGTAGTTATTGGTCATATCTTAGTAGCTTTCTTCCAAGACTTTGGATGTGCATTGCAAAGTTCTTTTTTGAAATCTATGTTTTTATGGAGACCTTGACGCAAGTAGCTAAGCCCACTCAGGGTGATGGTGGGTAGATCTAATGTGCTATTCTGTCAAATGGAAGACTTCTAAAAAGGCTTTTAGGGCCTGATTCCCATGTAATTTCTTCTCTCTGAGCTTTAGGTGGAATGTCTGATGAGTCTTTACAGTTAGCAGGTAGCACACAAGCCACTCCTGGCTCATGTTGACTGCTGCAGACCTTTAGCTTCCTAAACCAGTTTGTGTGTGTCAGCTGGCTTGGTTTTATTTGATGTACTGGGAAGAGGTGATGGAAGAGAGAGAAGAGAGAAAATGGGGAGATCGTAACGTTTTTTGGACTCTGAAATTTAAAAGTTTGAGACCTGTACTGCTTTATATATTTAGTTTTATGCTGTGTTGTAACTAATATCTTTTAGTGATAAAAATTTCCCTTAGAGGCTCTTAAAATAATATCCCACCCAAGTTTGAAAACCGTAGCCTCACCCACTGTCTTGTGAAAGCAAGGCTTACTCACCATTTTCCGGTGTCAGGAAATGTTGTTCCTTTTAACCTAAAGGGTTCAGGAAACCAGAATGATTTTAGTTCCTTAATTCTGTGTGTGCTTTTAATATGTGGAGACAAGGTAGATTTGGTAAAGTTTACAGTTCTAGAATTCACTCATCCTTGACTAATCATTTTTTCTTTTATGGAGATATTATAGGTTGGTTCTCAGACTTTACTGTTTTCAACTTTTTGACAAATTTTACAGTATATCATACATTGTATTAAAATAACAGTATGGAATAAAAATTGATCATTTCCTCTTCCTCCAAATTAATTCCAAATTGTGGTTTTAGTTTTTATCCATCATGCTTGTATTTAGGTTGTAAAAATACCAGATAAAGACTATACCAGTGTTGATTTTTTAATGTTGTAATTATCGTTAGGTAATTTATAGTTTAGCTTGTTAGACTTGTGACCTAAATGTTATGGAATTGTATTTTTATTCTTTGGAAAAATGGACTTATTTCAGTAATGTATTAGACCAGCAGAACAGGATCCTTGTCCAGTCAGCCGTTCTGACGTTACCCTAGGCATTCTTTACAGTCTAGAGTGGTATCCTTTTACACTAGAGGGATAAAAATGGGGACTACAGGGGTAAAAATGGGGACATGTCTAAGTGAAATGTATGTTTGTTTATGTGGTTACAGATGTTAAAAGCTTGGTTCTCCATATAACACATTCCTTACTTAATGTTTAAATATTCTCCGGTACCCAGATGAAAGGGAAATTAATAGTCTGGCCATTAGAGAGCACTTTGCCCTGTTCTTGTGGAGCTTTCTACTTTCTCAGTGACCTACCTTTTATCTTTTTTTTCTTTCTATATTTAAAAAAATTCTTATGATGACTGTCATCATGTGATAAATTTTCCCCACCATTAGAAGAAACCACTTAGAAACATAATTATTTCACCCTTGGCTTCTCAGTATGTGAAAGCCCCTATTAGATTTAGATGTAGATCTGCAAAGGTTGCTGTTGTGAAGAAAAGGGCCTAATGTTAGTATACGTTTTCTCTAGACTGGCTTTAATATAGAAAACAACTGCATCCTTTCTACAGTTGACCATCCTTAAGCTCATAGTGCATTTCACAATTAGTTTGCTATTTTAGTATTTACAGTTCTCTGAATTTTTTGACCCTTGTACATCCTTGTGTGGTTGTGACACTAGTATGATTCTTCTTTCCCCCATGCCTCCCACATTTCTTCATGTAGAGAAACTTCCCACCTAAAGTTTCTTGTCATATGTCTTTTACTCACATTATGTCACACAAACAGGGGGTGACACATGAAGATTTTTTTTTTTTTTGAGATGGAGTTTCACACTTGTTGCCCAGGCTGGAGTGCAATGGTGCAATCTCCACTGACTGCAACCTCCATCCCCCCGGTTCCAGTGATTCTCTTGCCGCAGCCTCCCAAGTAGCTGAGATTACAGGCATGCGCCACCACACCTGGCTAATTTTTTGTATTTAGTAGAGATGGGGTTTCACCATGTTGGTCAAGCTGGTCTCAAACTCCTGACCTCAGGTGATACACCCACCTTGGCCCCCAAAGTGCTGGGATTACAGGCGTGAGCCACGGCGCCCGGCCCCACATGAAGTTTTAAATACTTATTTCAGTGTGTTTTAATGTTTTCTGCTGCTGGCTTTCTGAGTAGACAGTTTTCTTTCTGCTATCAAAGTAATTTTTCTTTCATTTTGGCAAGTCTCCATTTGAATTTATAGGACTGTCTAGTTGGTAAAATCAAGAATCTTAGCGGTGTATTAGCTTATGTATGAAGAATGCCTTAAAGATACAAAAGAAACTGTTGAGAGTGGATGCCTCTGGAAAGTGAGTTACAAAAATAGAGTGGAGCCGGGCGCGGTGGCTCACGCCTGTAATCCTAGCACTTTGGAAGGCCGAGGCGGATGGATTGCCTAAGCTCAGGAGTTCGAGATCAGCCTGGGGAACACAGTGAAACCCCGTCTCTACTAAAAATACAAAAAATTAGCCAGGCGTGACGGCATGCGCCTGTAATCCCAGCTACTCGGGAGGCCTTGACAGGAGAATCGCTTGAACCCGGGAGGCAGAGGTTGCAGTGAGCTGAGATCACGCCACTGCACTCCAGACTGGGTGACAGAGCGAGACTCCGTCTCAAAAAAAAAAAAAAAAGAGGGGAATTTTCTTTTACCAAAACAATTAAGGGCATATACAATTTTAAAATATTTATAGTGTGTCATTTTATAGTAATTTGTTTGAAAAGCACATGTTAGAGCTAATGATCTAGAATCTCATTGTGATCAAACCATATTTTAATAAATAAGGAGACTTAAAACCCCAATAGATTAGACTAAAAAATAACAAAATAAATGAGGAAACTAAGGCTTATAGAGACGGTTATTTGTAGATCACATAATTGCAAAGCCAAGACTTAAGTTCAGGCCTCCTGACCTTTATCTAGTGCTCTTTCTTGCATCGTTTTGCCTCTGCTAGGATGAACATTTTTGACATGTGCTTTATAACCATGTGGCTATAAAGCATATTTTTATATGTCATTTGCAGTCCCTAATACTTTTTTTTTTTGAGATGAAGTCTCGCGCTGTCGCCCAGGCTGGAGTACAGTGGCGCTATCTTGGCTCACTGCAACCTCCATCTCCCGGGTCCAAGTGATTCTCCAGCCTTAGCCTCCCAAGTAGCTGGGATTACAGGCATCTGCAACCACACCCAGCTAAATTTTGTATTTTTGGCAGAGTTAGGGTTTCACCTTGTTGGCCAGGCTGGTCTCAAACTCCTGACCTCAAATGATCCTCCTGCCTCGGCCTCCTAAAGTTCTGGGATTACAGATGTGAACCACACACCCTGCCTGCAGTCCCTAATACATTTCAACCTTTTATAATTCAACAGATACTCCCTGAGACGCTGATATGTATGAGGCAGTCTGGTATTAACTGTAGGGAATATACAGATAACATACAGTTTCTGCCTTTGCAGATCTCATGGTATAGTGGTGAAAATGACTAGAGCACTTTACTTTTTTCCTTCACCAAATATTTATTACTCTGAGCAATTATTAAGAATGAGACACTGGCTGGCTGTTAAAGATGTTGGGTGTTAAAGACAGAGAAAAAGAATCCGTTATCTGTTCTAAGGAAAGTTATGATCTAATAGAGAAAGCAAACACATTTGTATATAAATTATAATGCTGTATAAGTCCAACAGTAGAAACATGCAAAAATACAGCAAAGGAAAATGATCAACTAAGATAAAATAGAGACACTAAGAGACCAGAGGACTTGATAAAGTAAAGTGTGGTGAAAAGTGTAGAAAGATTAAAGACTGTGGTCAGATGGTTGAATGTTGTTGGAATGAGCAATTTCAGAGGTAGAGCATTTCTCACGTAATGTGATCTAGTGTGTAGCCTTGAAGTGGGTTTCTGAAGTGAAGAGTTGAAGTCTAACAACTTTGAGACTGGCTGTTAACCAAGTTTTTGTGAGAGATGTTAGAGACACAAAAGTAATTTAGATAAGTCCTTTCTTTAAGAAGGTGTGTCCTCTCTGAAACCTTTTCTGATTGAACCCCATATCCAGATATAATAAACCAGGCTCTTTTTGTCCCTATATTGCTATAATACCTATATCACTGTATTTTGTTTTTATTTACATACTGTCTTCCTCAACTATGCTGTAGGGTTCTTGAGGACAAGGATACAAAATTATTTACACCTAGTATAATATGTGATATCCCATATAACTTGTACACAATAAGTATATATTGAGCTGAAGATCTTGTAGACTTAAGAACAGAGACAAATTAAAAACATACTCTGATAAAGGCATATTAGTATGTAGTATGTACATTACATATGTAGTATGTACTACAGCAGTGCTACTTCGTCTGGCTGCATAATGAAATGATCTAGAGAACTTTTCAAAAAGTGCCTCTAGGCTGAGCATGGTGACTCACGCCTGTAATCTCAGCACTATGGGAGGCCGAGGTGGGAGGATCACTTGAGGCCAGGAGTTCGAGACCAGCCTGGCCAACATGGCGAAACCCTGTCTCTACTAAACATATGAAAACTTTTCCAGGTGTGGTGGTGCTTGCTTGTAATCTCAGCTACTCAGGTGGCTGAGGCATGAGAACCTGGGAGGCGGAAGTTGCACTCCAGCTTGGGTGACAGAGCGAGATTCTGTCTCAAATAAATACATCAAAATAAAAATAAAAAATACCTCTACCCTGAGAAACAAAATCCAACAAAAAACAAAAAACAAAATTATCATTTTTAGCCACACACCAAAATAAGTGAATTATATTGTATTGCCAATCATAGGTGACTATTATTTTCTTTTGTTTTGTTTTTATTCTTCTTTTTTGAGAGAGAGTCTCACTCTGTCGCCCAGGCTGGAGTGCAATGGCATGTTCTCCACTCACCGCAACCTCCGCCTCCCGAGTTCAAGTGATTCTTCTGCCTCAGCCCCCAGTAGCTGAGACTACAGGCACGCGCCACCACACCCAGCTAATTTTTGTATTTTTAGTGGAGATGGAGTTCCACTATGTTGGCCAGGCTGGACTGTTATCTTTCTCTTAAATATATCTTCTATATTAAATAGTTACTAAATACTATCCATATTTTACCTCGGCATTCTAATCGTGAGCTAAAATACATTGATTTGGTACCTTCTTAGCTTGCCTGAAAGCATCCTCTTGATAGTTTTTTGTTTTTTTGTTTGTTTTTTGTTTTTTGAGATAGGGTCTCATTCTGTCAACCAGGCTGGATACAGTGGTGTGATCATAGCTCACTGCAACCTCAACTTTCTGAGCTCAAGCAATCCTCCACCTCAGCCTCTTGAGTAGCTGGGAACACAGGTACATACCACCATGCCCAGCTAACTTTTTTTTGTAGAGATGAGGTTTTACCATGTTGCCCAGGCTGGTCTCGAACTCCTGTGTTCAAGCAGTTAGCCCACCTCAGACTCCCAAAGTGCTGGGATTACAGGTGTGAGCCACCATGCCTGGCCTTAGATTTTTTTTTCTTTAAAAAAAGCTTTTCAGTATCACTTGTCCAAAACATTTTGGTTATAGACCTAAACTGTTTTTCCTCTCTTCTCTATACTCCATAGCCAGATTAAACTTTATAATATACTGCTTTACACCACAAGAAGCAATCAGCCAAATCCAGAGTATGGAAAGTCTTATTGAATAACTAGATTCTTCAACAAATAACTGGGATGGGGCGGAGGAGGAGTGATGGGAAGAGAGGGAAAGCTGTTACAAATAAAAAGAGCCATATCAGCCAGATGCAGTGTGTGAACTTGGTTTGGATTCTGATGTGCATAAAACAAATGAAAAAAGATACTTTTGAGACAAGTGGGGGAAATTTGAACATGTACATGATATTAAACAATATTAAGAAATTGTTAATTTTCTTAGAGATGTTTATGACATTGTAGTAATGTAAAGCTGTTATCTATACAGATATATATTGAAGTATTTACAGGTTAAATGAAATGTACTCCAGCTCCTTCTTCCCCACTCCTCCCCAAAAAAGTTGGGGAGAGATAGACAAAACAAGATTAGCAACTGTTTATAATTTGTTGAAGTAGAGTAAAAGGTACATTTTACTATTTCTTAGCTTTTATCTTTGAAGCTGTCTGGGAACTCTCTGAGCTCAAGTGATCCTCCCACTTGGGTCTCTCAAAGTGCTAGGATTGGAGGCATGAGCCGCCATGCCTGGCCAATTTTTTAAAAAGTTAAATTACAATTAAAGGATTTTCTTTTATTGAGTGTGTCCTAGAATACTGTAGGTATTTGATTAAATATCAGTGATTGATACAGTGATTACCTCAACTTCTTATCTTTGATCTTTGGTGATCTCTTCTATGTCCTCACTAAGTCTTTCCATCATGAGCCCAAATTCTTCTCAGTGGCATGTTTCTAGATTCCAAATTCTCGTAAATGTTGATATTACCTTTACTGGAATGGAAGGAAACTAAAGAAAGAAGGTACTCCTGCAAACCTGGGAACCTTATGAAAGTCGTGCTTTCCCATTTTAAAGCTGTTAGAAGAAGGGGAATGTTTCTAATGCTGACATTTAAGGCAACTTATAATGCTGTAAGCTTTTGAATTATGGCTGCTGCTTCTTTTGCCCTTCGTGTCTAACATATACTTCTGGACTACTAAGAACTTTGTGCAAATTCTAAAAAGGCACCTCTTTGTGCCCTGAGCCATCATGGCTTCACTGGAGAAGGGCAAGCTGGATTTCACCCCCCTTCCCCTTGCCCTTCTGGCTTAATGCCCTTGTGCACAGTCTACAAAGCTGTAGCTGGTGAGCTTGATGTTTCAGAAGAATGAAGTTACATGTGTTTAAGTTTTTGGTGATGTGTATTTCTGAGGAGTAGGTATGAAAGTTTGGAGAGCTATAGTGTAGAATCATGAGCATTTCAATTTTGTGAATGTTAAAACAATGTATTCTTTTAATGAAGTTATAAGTTTTACAAGTATATGGAAAAACAAGCAGCTATTCTCTGTTAAAACCCTGTAATTAGTGCTTCAGTGTATATATTTTTTTATTTTTTGAGACGGGGTCTAGGTAGTGCTTCAGTGTATGTATTTTTTTATTTTTTGAGATGGGGCTAGCTCTGTTACCCAGGCTGGACTTGGGTAGGCAGTGGATATTCAGAGGCACAATTGTAGTACACTGCAGTCTTGAACTCCTGGGCTCAAGCGATCCTCCCACCTCAGCCTCCCGAGTAGCTAGGACTACAGGCATGCGCCACCATGCCCAGCTAATTTTTGTATTTGCTTTTGGTAGAGATGGGGTTTTGCCACGTTGCTCAGGTTGGTCTCAAACTCCTGGGCTCAAGCGATCTGCCCACCTCGGCTTCCCAAACTGCTAGGATTACAGGTGTGACCCACTGCACCTGGCCCTGGTATACTTTTTAAGAATCTTAACAATTACATTTGAAGGTACAAGCACAAAACTGCAGAACATACACCATATACACATGCATACAGCACCTTGCCTTAATGGCAGAAGTTCAATACCTGATTAGTAGGAAACACTGTTACCATATTTGCTCAGCTCTAAGGTGTGTACATTACCGTATTTTAACATTTCTGATAGTCAGGTGCCTTTTACTTTTGAAGAATTTTTAAGCTACTGTTAAAGTGGAATTTATACTTAACGAGATTTCAGAATCAAGTCAGTATTGTAAGTCAGTCAGTCTGAGGGGCTATGTGAAACCTGAAATTTTGAAGTTACCTTTGGATGTCTTAATTGAAAAAAATGTAAGGGCTGAAGTTTTTTGCTTCTTAAAATTTCAGTTTTTGTAGTTGAAAACCGTAGAAATAGAAAACAAAAGCCACATTATTAGGAAATGACAGGTCTTAATTCTAATTTTAGTCTTTTTTTTTCTTTTTAAAATTTCCTGTTATCTTAGCTCAGAGCTGGGTTTCAGTCTCCAGTTTTCTAGCTAAATTAGCCAGTGGCAGTTTCTGTTTATAGTTTTATTATGGCATTGCTAATGCTCGTTATATTTGTCGTGGACTTGAGCAAAAAACTCAATTGATGACATTCATCTGTTTATAGTCATTACCATTTGGTAAACAACTTTAATTTTTGGCAGAGTAGCACCTGAATTGCTCTCATTTTACCAGACAGGTCAACATTTACTTTAGGGTAAAGCTATTTATTTTTCATATTGCTAGTTTAAAAAAAGAGAGAAGAGAGAACACTAATAAGTTAAAAACTCTATGTACACATGTACATTTTCACTTTGAGGAGCTATGAGAAATTGAATCTAACCAAAATTTACCTTTATTCTATTTTGAAAGCATTTGCATTTACCATATTTAATTTTTTTTTTTTTTTGAGATGGAGTCTCGCTCTGTTGCCCAGGCTGTAGTGCAGTGGGGCTATCTCGGCTCACTGCAGCCTCCGCCTCTCAGGTTCAAGCAGTTCTCCTGCCTCAGCCTCCTGAGTAGCTGGGATTACAGGTGTGTGCCACCATGCCCGGTTAATTTTTGTATTTTTAGTAGAGATGGGGTTTCACTATGTTTAGGTCTCGAACTCCTGACCTTGTGATCCGCCTACCTCGGCCTCCCAAAGTGCTGGGATTACAGGCATGAGCCACTGTGCCTGGCTAAAGTTGTTGTTGCTGTTAACAGCCTTTTTTCACAGCTAGCTAATTTATATCCTAAGATGCATGCAAAAGATTATGCTCAGTTTATTTTTTTCTGGTTCAGCAGCATGCTACATTTCAAATGAAATTTTAAGAATTGATAGGAATAGAAAAATGTTCTTCCCTATTAGATAAGGTCAGTTCTTTTCCCTTTTGAAAATGACCAGTTTTGGCATTTTTTCATTTTTAAGAAAGTCATTTTATTCTGTACTAAGATGAAATTTTTCTTATCCAGGAGAAACCTGAGGTTGATAAGGTTGAGTAAGTTGCCCAAGGTCATACAAATAATAAATTGAAGAATAATGAATTGAACCCAGGCACATGTAGTTCTAAGACCAGCATTTTTGTCATTACATTGCATTTTCTCTGGTACGCTAATAGTAGTTGGCCCTATTGAAACATTTATTAAGACATAATTGCTAGCCTGGGCAACGTAGTGAAACTTCATCTCTTAAAAAAAAAAAAAAATGCAGCCGGGTGTGGTGGTGTGCACCTGTAGTCCCAGCTACTTGGGAGGCTGGGATGGAAGGATTCCTTGAGTCCGAGAGGTCAAGGCTATAGTGAGCCATGATCATGCTCCTGCACTCCAGCCTGGGTGACAGAGCAAGACAAGACCCTGCTATTCAAAAAAAAAAAAACAAAAAAAAAAAAAATGACATATTCTCTGAATAACTTAGATTCTGTGTTCCTAAAAGGAAATCTAGCATAAGGATATGTATTTCATTGTCTTTTACACAAATTATGTGCCTAGAGCAGTGTAGTAGTGCTGAGTTACATCAACAGTTATCGATTTAGTTACATTAATCCTTCTGTCCTAAAGCTAACGAAGATTTTGACCCAAGTCTCAGTAGATCTAAAAAATTTTGTTTTGGGTTGTGTTTTCATTTTCCTTTTCTCACATTTTTAGAAATATGTTCTTAGTTTTAACAATATGTTGCTTAATGTCAGTTTTATTTTCTATACAGTTTTTTGTGTTGACTAGGAGCCCATTTTTAATCTAGCAAGCATTTCATAATGGAAGAATGAAATGTCTTAGATCCGAAACGAAACCCTGAGTCACTGAATGTGTGTGTTCATAGCTGCCAGCGCTACCTCTTTGGTTGGTGATTCTTAGGTTCTGTCTATCATACCTGGGCTATGTTGACGTCAGACTAAGGAAAAAGGTGGCAGCCTTTTATAAAGAGTTGTGATATTGTGAAAGAGGCAATAGTTAAAACTGAGGACTCAAAGGCATTTGGTAGTGCCTGCTTTAGTATTTGGATCATCAGCCGAAATGGCTGAAGTAGCTATCAAATTAGCTAGCCATCAGCTATCCTACTCTATTCTTTCCTCTAGTGAAGACACAACTTTTAGGTCTCTGAAAAAGTAACTGGGCAGGTGGTGGTGTGTTGTGTTCTCAAGGTTCATTCTTTGCTTATAGTGCATTAGACATGTAATCCTAGTTTTATATTGCCTTTGAGTCTATAGTTAATTGGATAATAAGACCGTGAGCTCCTTGGGCAGGAACAGTGTCTTGCTCTCCATTTCATTCCTATTTCTTGGCACATAGTGGGCACTTAAATATTGAGTAAATGCATGATCCTTTCAGTCTCAGTTAAAGCATGAGATTTTCCTGAGGCTTTAACTTGGAGACCTCTTTGCCTTTCTTACTCTACAATATGATGAATCCATTAGAAAATAATGTCTTTTAGATATTTATAAATATGTAAATCACTAACCAAAGAGGTAGCGCTGGCAGCTATGAACACAGACATTCAGTGACTCAGGGTTTCATTTCTGATGGATGACATTTCATTCTTCTATTTTTAGTTTTAGCCCCCAAATTCATTATATATTCACCACTGATAACATCTCATAAAAATCCATTTTCATAGACAGTTTCAAGTCAAGATTTAAAAGGCTTAAGCTGTAAGTCTTTGCCATCCCATGATAGTTGGTCTTTACCAAAGTAATTGATTCATTCAATTCTTTTAATAATTTTATACATAGTAAGGCAAAATTTAGAATTTGTGATCATTTTTATATTTTTCACTAACATTTCCTGTCTCAGTTGCAGAGGGATAAAAGGGTTTGCTGAATATTATAAATAAGGAAAATGTGTATACATCTTCTACTTAAGAATGAGACTGTACCTTTCAGACTCCAGCTATAGTAGTAACCCTAAATGTAAGTGGTGAACTGCTCATTCTCCTGTAAGATGTTTACAGCGTTTTCTAACACAGAACTATTTAGAGTGTAGGACGAGACAGTGCTGGCCCATGAGCTGTTTATTATCTGTGAGGAGATAAGTTCAGAAATTGAGTTTTTAGAAACTTGCATAGCAGTTTGATAGAACAAATTTATGTCTGTCAAATCAAATAATAACAAATTGGGGCTTATATTTGGTATACATTTTATTTTTCTAGTAATTCATTTTTACTGTTTTTTAGCAAAATTATTTGCCCATAATGAATTGGAAATTCAAAGAAAAAAAAAGTTCTTTACCAGAGATATTTGCAAAGCAGTGTTGTAAAACAGTGGTTCACATCCTTTCATGTTCGCCTAACCTTCTAAATGATATCGCACTCGAAGGGGTGCGGAGTGTGGGGTAGAAGCTGCTGTTTCCTTACCGGTAGCCCTCTGATAGAGAATCCTTATATTGAAAATAATTTCCCACTGACTTTCCCTTAATTGTTTCAATCTTTTCACTAAATCTAACTTAAATTTTTTTTTTTTTAATAAATGGGTTTAATAAAATACTGGTTATTTTGAGTTCTGAGCTATGCTAGTGTAACATATTAAGTTGCAATGTCAAAATATTACCCCAAAATAGACCCACTCCTCTGAAGAATGGGCATGCTAACTATTTTTTAGCAGGTATAATATAGTCACAAATAATGCGTTTTACTGAAACTAATAACATAAATACAGTATGTATAAGATTTGGCCTAATATGTAAAGCTCTATGGGAGTAATGCCATTATAAATGCCCCTTTTGCCCTGGCCTGACCTTTATACCTTATTACTTAAAAATACCATAATTTCGGCCGGGCGTGGTGACTCAAGCCTGTAATCCCAGCACTTTGGGAGGCTGAGACGGGCGGATCACGAGGTCAGGAGATCGAGACCATCCTGGCTAACGCGGTGAAACCCCGTCTCTTCTAAAAAAAAATACAAAAAACTAGCCAGGCGAGGTGGCGGGCGCCTGTAGTCCCAGTTACTTGGGAGGCTGAGGCAGGAGAATGGCGTGGGCCGGGAGGCGGAGCTTGCAGTGAGCTGAGATCCGGCCACTGCACTCCAGCCTGGGCGACAGAGCAAGACTCCATCTCAAAAAAAAAAAAAAAAAAAATACCATAATTTCTTTAAAGTATAAAAATGTAAATATTTCATACCTGTATGATTCCTGTTTATCGTTGAATAATAATTCATCGTGTGCCGTATACTACAGGCTGGCTATTTTGTTGATGGATACCTGGGCTGTTTCCTGCTTGGGTTGTTATGAATAAAGCTGTTATATACATATTTGTTTGAATTTTTTGTGGACTTATGCTTTTATTTCTCTTGGGTAAAAATACTGAGAACAAGAATTGCTGGTTCTTAGGGTAGGCATATGTTTTTGATTTATAAAAAACTGCTGGAACTTTTTCCAACATGATTGTGCCATTTTACACTCCCCACCAATGTTTGTGTTACATCTTTGCCAAAGCCTTTTTTTTTTTTTCTGTTTTGAGACAAGATCTCACTCTGTCACCTAGGCTGGCGTGCAGTGGCACATTTAGGGCTTACTGCAGCCTCAACCTCCCAGGTTCAAGCAATCCTTCTGCCTCAGCTGGGACTACAGGTGTGCAGTAGCACACCTGGTTAAATTTTTCTGAATTTTGGTAGAGAAAGGGTTTCACCATGTTGCCCAGGCTGGTCTTAAACTCCTGAGATCAAGCAGTCCTTCCAGTTTGGCCCCCAAAAGTGCTGGGATTACGGGCCTGAGCCACCATGCCTGGATGCCAACAGTCTTTTAAATCAGCAGTCCCCAACCTTTTTGGCATCAGAGACTGGTTTCATGGAAGACAATTTTTCCACAGAGTAAGGTGGGGGACAGGCATGGTTTTGGCACGAAACTGTTCCACCTCAGGTCATCAGGCATTATATTCTCATAAGGAACACATAGCTTAGATCCCTCGCATGTGCACTTCACAATAGGGTTGGCACTCCTATGAGAATCTAATGCTGCCGCTGATCTGACAGGAGGCGGCACTCAGGCAGTAATGCTTGCCTGCCTCTCACCTCCTGCTGTGTGGCTCCGTTCCTAACAGGCCAGGGACCAGTACCAGTCCATGCCCAGGGGTTGGGGACCCTTGTTTTAAATTGTGATTTTAATTTGCATTTCCCTGATGGCCAGGGATGAGCACTTTTCCATTTTTAGTGGTTTCCGTATCTTCCTTTGTCAGTTGTTTAAATCTATTGACCATTTTATTTGTCTTCATATTATTGAGGTGTAGGGAATTTTTATATCTTCTAGATACAGATCTCCTTTGTCAAGTATATGTTTTGTGAATATTTTCTCCCAGTATGTGACTTGCTTATTCATTTTCATAATGGTGTCCATTGTATTTTTTCAACATTTTATTATGAAAATTTTCTTTTTTCTTTCTCTCTCTTTTTTTTTTTTTTTTTTTTTTGACAGAGTTTCACTCTGTCGCCCAGGCTGGAGTGCAGTGATGCAATCTCAGCACATTGCAACTTCCACCAGCCCGGGTTCAAGCAATTCTCCTGCCTCAGCCTCCCAAGTAGTTGGGATTACAGGCGTCCACCATCATGCCCGGCTAATTTTTGTGTTTTTAGTGGAGATGGGTTTGCACCATGTTGGCCGGGCTGGTCTCAAACTCCTGATCTCAAGTAATCTTGACCTTGGCCTCCCAAAGTGCTGGGATTACAGGCATGAGCCACCACGCCCAGCCTATTATGAAAAGTTTCAAGTATACAGGAAGTCGAAAGATTTATAGTGAACACCCATACACCCACTACCCAGATTCTGTCATTGACATTTTATTATACTTGTCTTTTTACATAAGTGTCCATATATTCCTATTGTATGCATTTTAAGGTAAATTGCAGAATCAGTTCACCTCCCACAAATACTTCACAATGTATTATTATGAATTATAACTTATAATTCATAATTATGAATTAGAATTCAGTAACTGCAGCTTTTTTCTTTTGAAGTAAACTTCATACAGTGAAGGCACAAGTTTTTTTTGTTTTTTTTTTTTTGAGACGGAGTCTTGCTCTGCTGCCCAGGCTGGAGTGCAGTGGCCGGCTCTCAGCTCGCTGCAAACTCCGCCTCCCGGGTTCACGCCATTCTCCTGTCTCAGCCTCCCGAGTAGCTGGGACTACAGGCGCCCGCCTCGTCGCCCGGCTAGTTTTTTGTATTTTTTAGTAGAGACGGGGTTTCACCGTATTAGCCAGGATGGTCTCGATCTCCTGACCTCATGATCCGCCCGTCTTGGCCTCCCAAAGTGCTGGGATTACAGGCTTGAGCCACCGCGCCCGGCCTC